>NC_134090.1:126827778-127144237 GCF_000715075.1 Nicotiana tabacum
TCATCATTGCTTCTACGATCAACCCAACGTCCAACAACGTCCAACAACGTCTTCCATTAAAATTTGACTAATATCAAGAGGAGGTTTCCCATCCCAATACCTTGGACCTATATGTTTAAGTGCCATCCTTGACAACATTAAAGCCCTTCATTTGCAAATTCACTCACAGGATGAATCTTCACCCACTTAAATGAACTCAAAAGAATGATACATTTACCAACCAAAAACTCTACATAAGGTGAGGTTGGTGCTAATTGCGACGTAATCAATTGGATTGTTTCCGCTGAATGTCCTTCCACTTCTAGGTAATCTGTTCCATTTTCTAAGGCATCACTTAGGCCTAATTGTAGTGTATTAAGTTCTACTTCGACCGCTTGGTTCATTCCTTCAAATGCCGATGCGAAGGCGGATTTGAAAAACGCAAACTGATCGCGGAGGACAAAACCGCCCCCAACCATGCCATATGTAGTGATGCTAGCGAAATTCAATTTCCATGCATCACTAGGGGGAGGAGTCCATGAAATTAAATGTATTCTTTCACCATATTGATGGAAGTAAACTTTTTGATAAGGCTGTGGATTAAAATCTACATAAATGGCCATCATAAACTAGTTTGGGATTCTTAATCAGCGTTTATCAAATGGTAATCTTTAGTGCATATATATATATAGGAAGATTATCCTTTGGTTAGCCTTCACTATCATCGACTTGAACTTATATAGAGCATGAGTAAAAAATTGGAAAAAAAAAAAAATTACCGTTGAAAGATAAACGTAATCTGCTAGTGAGTTTATTGCCCAGCAAATTACCAAATTAGACGAAAATCTATGATTTTGTTTATTGTTTTCTTTTTCATTAGTTGGCAAGGAATTAATTAAATGAAAGCTTCCTATGGACGTTTCGGTCGGAATGCCATTAGTAATCTAGGATTTCCGACAAAATTCGCTGGAAATAATTTCCAATCTGCGCTTTCCCACGAGTTCTGTCGAAATATTTATGAAAAATACGCGTTTCTAGTAGTATGAAATCTTACCCAAAAATTTTAATTTTTATATTTTTTTAATGTAACGATCCGATCGATCGTTTTGTCAATTTGTGCTCCGTTTTTCCTACTTGATTCCTTACATATGTTTTGTGATGTTATGTGATTTGTGGAAGTTTTGGATTGAATTGGGACACTAGTCCTTTGGTTGAAGGCTTAAGTTGTAATAGTTGACTGAAGTTTGACTTTCTTGATATCCCTTTCGGATTATAGTTCGGGGAGTTGGAATATGTCCATTGTGCCATTCGAGACTTTTGTACAAAATTTGAGGTGGGTTGATTTGATATGGTTCGGCATGAGTTTTGGAAAGTTGAAATTTCATTAGTTCCTTAGGTTTGAATTGAGGTTCGATTCGTAGTTTTGATGTTATTTTGTATGATTTGAGGCTTCGAGTAGGTCCGTGTTATATTTTGAGATTGGTTGGTGCATTTGGACGGGGTCCCAAGGAGTTCGAGTGTGTTTCGGGATGGGTCTGGCCGTAGGTGCAAGACCGCAAAAGCGGTCAGTCAGGCAGCTGACGAGCACAAACCGCAACACAAAATTATTGCTCGCTAGTCAAAGATAGTATAGTTTAATTATCGTCTTCACATGGATTGGATTTAAACAGTATTCGAATAATCTTTAGTTAATTGCTATTTAGAAAAAATTAACACTTGAATTTATGATTATCAACTACGATTAGCTACTAAAATTAAGCGATTAACAATTGATCACAAAAGACAGTAGATGAGCAACCAAAAAAAATATCAATGAGAGAAATAAGGGTATTTGACTAGATAGGTGCAAGATAATTGACTCGAGATCCAATTCTTGAGTTAATTCACTCTATAATACTGTTGATTCTCACGAATTCAACAGATAATTAGATTACACTTGAAGATAATGTTCCTCTTTCGATTAAACGTTAATTTCAGTAGTTAATCCAATTGAAGCACAGTAAACAGTTGCAACGAATAAAATGACAGTTATGATTTAAAGAGTAATTTCTCACGAATATTTTTCTATCTTCTAGTTCGATTAATAATTCAAGAGACTCTTTCGATTACCTTTTTGAATCACGAATTCAAACTAGTACATAAGATGTAAAGAAATTCACTATCAAGCTCCTCTTTCGATTAAGAAAAATAAGAAATAACTTCATAATACGAATTAAAACTCCATCAATTAATTCCAACAATTATCAAGAATTAAATCTCCAATCAAGTATCAAAGCACCATGTCTGTCAATACCCTAAGGGAATTTACTGCATAGCAGTGGAAAAAAGTCATCTCAGCAAGGTTTAAAAACAAAGAAGACATCAATGATAATGATCCGATACAAACTCCCGTATTGCACCGTTCGTTGGTTGAAATCTTGATAAATTCTTGAGTCTTCTTGCCTTAGTTGCTTCTCAAATCTTTCGTAGGTCAAAAGTCACATCAAAAATATATTTTTGGTGTATTTACACCCTGTAGGAACGGGCCTGGACTCTAGTTCAATTGGAGTAGGTGATTGCTCTGACAAATTTATACACCCGCACCACGCCCCACGCCGCGCTTGTGAGGACGTTCAGAGAGGTGTCATCGGACAGGCAGCCCAGTTTTACACAGTCACGCCGCCCCATGCGGCGCGACTGTGATATTTTCTCAGAGTAAATAGTTTCGTCCACTTTTTGACATCCAAACTTGGTCCTCGACCCCCGAACGTGATCCCAACTTAATTTTTTTGGGATTCTACTCAGACTTCAAAGCTCTAACTTTTTAATTCACTATCATTTAAGCTCAAACACACGTAAAATGCAGTAATTAGAGTGCAATACTATGGCTAAAATATGAGTTTCTAGCCTACCATCAACACCCAACACTTGGACCATTACTCGTACTGGAAAAATCAAAGTACACTTCACATAGGGACGACCTCTTCATTAAACAACTTCCCTAACACTTCATACCAAGAATATTTAAAATAGACAAAGCACCATATCATAACACCTAGCATCAAGACTTGACTCAAAAGCACCATACATTTTTTACAACCTGCTTAGTTACTCTAACAAAGAGGTCAATGACTTTACCTTACCTTCACAAGTTATAAGCCCTTACACAAATAATAGAGAGTAGTTCCACACACAATAAAATTCAAGAACAAATAGGAACTCAAGATAGAAAGAATTCACTCACTCTCAGAAATAAAATTTATGCGCCACAGAGAATGTATCATAAGCTTGCTCGTAGTGCATACTCTACTAATTTGTTGTATTGTAGGCTGTGGAACGGGCATGATACATATGGATATAGTGTCTATACCTCCATGAACACTTTAATATATTTACATTAACAATTCAAACCTCACACTTGTGTTGAACCAAATCCCAACCTTCGTATCATATTAACACCAAGCTCCCAATTTCTTTAAGCACAGACAAAGCAAGATTTTACCACTAGTAAGGAATAAGTTTCTTTATAATAACTACAAACGCCAATTTTTTTTCTTCTTTTTTTCATTTCCTTACAAGTAGCTCTCATGATTTTTCAAACAGTGCACATTTCTCCTTTTCTATAGTTCCATTCAAAAATCCAACCATACCTCCACTTAGCTTTTAGCAAGCTCATTAATATATCAAATGCTCATGGAGAGGTAAAAAGTTCAAACAGATAGTCAATTCAAACAAAGGAGTCAGGTTCATAGTGTGGTTGTCAAAGAAAATAGAATTACAAGGTCAAAAGAGCTAACTAAGATACCAAACAATTAGGCGGGTCACAAAAATATAATTGGCTCAACAAAGAAATACTATATCACTTTCCCGACTAAACAAGACTACTATTTTACTGTGCAAACACACGGGAAAAGTTCTATACATCAACTGACATGCACAAAATATCAACACAAACCACACTCTCACATTGGAACATAACTAGTTAGGATCGGATCTTTCCCGACTCTCTAGTCAAATTAGTTAAGCAAAGTCACAATCAACCAATTTAAGGCACTTATCTAAGAGTCAAGAACTGAGCCTAGGTGTCACAACTAAGGCACTCACCACTCTCAAGTAATATGCGGTAAAGGAAAATTGCTTCAAATTAGCAATGTGACTCAAGATTCTTTATTTCTATAAAACCAAAAAAAACTAACTAAACGCGGTTCAAGTAAAACCCTTGGAAAAGAATCGTGGCACAAAGTAAAACCAAGGGAAAATTATTATACTATCTAAAAAAGTAAAATAAAATAAAATAAAATAACATTTTTTTGATTATCAATTTTTTTCGTTCGAATTCATATCCCTCAATAAGCTAGTTAACGAAAACCATCGTCGGGAAGAGTCGAAACTGAAAAATTCTGATTACTAACTATTACAGGCCGATAGAATTTAGAGTTATAATTTACAGACTATATAGTTTAAGAAAGCACGAAACAAACCAAACAACACCACTGGCAAATTTAAAACCAATACAAATACATACAAATAGGAGCACCCAACCCCACACTTAAGAAATTGATATGTCCCCAATGCAAAACAATTAAAACAAGAGTGAAAAGGTAACTCCCTGAGGCCCTTGGACTACTCCTCATCAACACCCTCTAAGGTGCGCATGTACTCCTCATCATCGGAGGGAATGGAGTTTACATCCTCATCCGGTGGCATCTGTTCTCCATCTGCCAAGCCCAAGCACTACTTAGTGACCACTTAGAGGGGGTGGTCCTCCAGCAGCTCTGCCAAGTCAGTCTCCTCTCGAGCAGCGCGAAGGAACATATAGGTAAATAGCAGCTGCAGTGTCTCCTCAACACGAATAAATCTCTAATCTACATGAACAATAACATCGTGGGGGGGGGGCATTTGTCACAGTTGTGACATCAAAGAGCTTAGGAGGTCGCAACACCAGAATCGTCCTATCATAATGGTACTCATCCTCCATATGGTGCGTCCACAGAAGCCGCGTGATCATGCTCCAGAAGTACATGCGATGGGCCCCAAGTGTTTGTACTTGAGACATATGCTCAAGAAAAATCTTACCAACATCGAACTTTATCCGAGTCAATTTAGCATAAATAAAGCACACCTTCAACCGGGAGACGTCAGTGTCATTCTGGATAGGCATGATCTTTGCATTAATCAACCGGAGAATGACTCTGGCGGGACATTGGAAATTGATCTTCTTCATGTCTTTGTGGAACTCATTAGCATCCCGCTCGTGCCACACTGCTGGCATCTAATATCAGGATAGGAGGGCCGATGCATCAACCTCAAGAACAATCTATGATAGTGCTCCGTGAACCCCATAATTTTATTAATTTCCCGTGAGGAAAAGGGGATCATCTTTCCTCTCACTTTCACTTTATACACCACATCTAAATTTGCCTCAAGCTTCCAGTTAGCATAGAACCCCTTCACCATGTTCACATTCACCTACTCACTGACACATAACAAGCTTTCAAAACCTAGGTATCTAATGTTGTTGTAAATCCCTGAGTACTTCCTTTCTAGCTTGCCATCATCAATACCAACTTTCGGGTCGGGACTCACCGCCAGAACAAAGGTCCAGTACCAATGTCTAGCATGCGCTGGCACAACGCTAATGCTATACATGCAGCCCGGTACTACATTGTACCTACACAAGACAAACATAATTAGCCACAACACTTAAAAAAAAGCAAGACCAGATGGGGTAACCACCCCACACTTATGTTATTGGTATGTTCACAAGTACATTGTATATCGGGGACTCAGACTACCCCATTGAAAGCACGCCATAAGTAATCAACAGCCCAGCCAACAACCAACAAAATATTACAAAAAACATAACCACAGACTTTACTAGTGTAAAATACAAAATCAAGAAGCAACACTAGTAACTAAGAGAAGAAAAATAAGAAGTTATAATAATTTTCTACTAACCAAATTAAGAAGGTACAATACAACATGACACAAGTACTTAGCATGAATCGGACACCCCAATTAAAACCTAACAACACATTATCATGGGGTGGTCAATCGATTAGCACTTGAGGATAACACGTTAAAGTTTCACAACATAAGAGCATGGCCTTCTACCCCACACTTATCATCAAGCATCACATTAACTCATAACAATTTTCCTCCAATTAAGCAACAATTTCACCTTTTTATGTCATTGAGGCATTTTATCAAACATATTGCATTCACCAAGTTCAACATAACTCATAATTTCAACTTCAAGTGGTCTAGGACCACTTCACAACAACACCAATCAACCACCCAATAACAACCACAACACCACCACAATAGCACAAAGTTCTCAAATTTTGCACAAAACACCCTCCAATTTTCGGCCCTAGCACACACTCACCATAGTCCACCACACAATTCTTCCAACACCATCAAAATACTCCAAAAATCATCCGCAAGCCTAATAATAACAAAAATCCTCACAAAAGCGAGTACAATTTCGGCCAAATATTTTTTTTTTAAAAGCTAACAAATTAGCAAAAATAAACTACCTAGTGTTAGGGACATCAAACTAAAACTATTGTATACGGCAAAATCGGAGGAACCAATTTCTCGTTGATAAGGCATCTCGGAAGATCACCTCGAAGGCTCGAGACCACGGACCAAATACCCTCCCTCGAGGTCCATCGACGCTCGACCTAGGGATAACGTTAGTCACGACCCCGGCAGATATAGAGAGTTCCCAAAGAGTGCAGCCAGGGCCGGCGAAATCTGTTAGGCTAGTCTGAAGTTAGTCTGAGCCTGTATCATAAAGTCAGCTAGCTGTCATATCTCTGTGTTATTGTAATTAATACTTGTTGTACTATGATGGGATTTCCCTCCTATATAAAGGGGATCCCTATCACTTTATAAAGGTTGGTCGCCTTAGCCGTTCCATAAGAAATATACAAGAATCTTCTCTTTCCTTTCTAACATACTCTCTTGATATTATTGTTCCCATTTATTATCTCCACATTCATTCATCATTTATTGCTTATCATTGGCTATAAAGAGCCTCCGTAAATCTTATTATAACTATTAGTCACATAGTAATTACCATCGATAGCTCGTAGCCGAGCCCATGATCAACCTCGAGGCTCCAAATCGGCAAGCTCGAGGCCCCGAATAGCTGTCCTACCGACTTGATTATAGTTTTCTCCTTAACTCTATTTTGTTTCTAAATCTCGCATGCTTAGCACCAACTGCCTAACAAACTAGCATAAAAATAGATAACGTATTTTTAGAGTCCCATCAACAAATTTAATTATTATTACCATTTTCACGGTAAATAGTGTGGCGCACACCGTGGGTCTAAAAATAATAGTGATTATTTTCTTGCTGGTTTCGTCACACAATGCAAGTTATCTTTCACGCTTTTTATTCTCCAAGATCTTCGATTTCAGGTTAATATGTTTAACTTATTGAATAGAGGCAAAAACAACAATCTCGAGGACCACGAGGAGAACGGTGTGGATGTTTCGAGTGTTCGTGTGCTACCATAAAACCCTGGTAATTTGCCTGAACCAATCCCCGTGGACACGCTCTCTCGCGATGCCCAACGCATCGATATAAGATTGCATACCGACAACAGCATGCGTTGGGGGGATCCACAAGAAGCTCAGAAAACCCCGACCAGGGAAGGATGTGAGGTTAGCCTTCACGTTATTTTTGAAATGTTGCAGGCACAACAACTAGCTATTGGTCAACTGCAAAGTCACCAAAAAACTCCCAGCACGGTAGCACCGGGGACAGCTACCCCAGCCAAACAGGTACCGGAGAGATCAAGCAATAACGGGTCGATGACCGAACCTGCCATCGTAAATATGCTCGAGGACCTCACTAGGAGGATCAAGTCGGGTGAGAATATGATAGAAGCTAACGACAAAAAGGTCAAAACGTACAACTCTAAGGTCGACCAAATTCCGGGCGCACCCCCGATCCTGAAAGGAGTGGATTTAAAAAAATTCATACAAAGGCTGTTCCTTGAGGAAGCAGCCCCAAAACCCATTCCAAAGAAGTTTAGAATGCCGGAACTCCCAAAATACAACGGGACCTCAGATCCCAATGAGCACGTTACTGCCTACACCTGTGCGATTAAAGGCAACGACATAAAGGACGATGAAATCGAGTCCGTCTTGTTAAAAAAGTTCGGGGAAAACACTCTTGAAGGGGGCCATAATGTGGTATCACAACTTCGCTCCTAATTCCATAGACTCATTCGCCATGCTAGCAGTCTCCTTCATAAAGGCACATGTCGGTGCCATCAAAGTAGCAACGAGGAAATCCTACGTTTTCAAGATTAAGTAAACGGAAGAACGAGATGCTATGAGAATTCGTATCTCGCTTTCAAATGGAATGGATAGAGATTCCGCTAGTCTTCGATGACTGGGCAGCGCAGGCTTTCACTCAAGGTCTGAATGAACGAAGCTCGGCGGCTTCAAAACAATTGGATCAGAATTTGATCGAGTATCCAGCTGTGACATGGTCGGACGTCCAAAACCGGTACCAGTCAAAAATTTGGGCTGAGGATGACAATTTGGGAGCCCTCTTGGTCTCAGTATACCCAAGTAGGCTCCTGGTAAAGGATCCAAAACCAAACAAAGAAAGATATCAGCCATACGTCGAAGACAGGAGGAACGCCCCGAGGCACAACCCATCGCGCAATGATCGAAGGATAGACCGAGGACAGGACCCTCGGGGACTCACCAATAGAGCCAGATTTGATAGGAATGATGGGCCAACGGGGGCACCTCACTTGTCAGAATACAATTTCAATGTCGATGTATCGGACATCGTGTTCTCCATCAGTAAGATCAGAGACGCCAAATGGCCCAGGCCTGTACAATCGAATTCTTCACAAAGGAATCATAACTTAGTATGTGAGTTTCACAACACGCATAGCCATAGGACCGAGGATTGCCACCAACTCCGAGAAGAGGTACTTCGACTACTTAAAGAAGGTCATCTCCGGGAATTCCTTAGCGATCGAGCCAAAAATAAGTTCCGAGAAAGAGAGGCGGCCAAGAAGAATGAAGCAAACGAGCCACAACATGTCATCCACATGATCTTGGGAGGCGTCGATGCCCCGCTTGAACCCATAATGAGAAGGACAAAAATATCCATCACTAGAAAAAAGCGGACCCCGTGTTATATTCCTGAGGACGTCCTCACATTCAGCGAAGAAGGCACTGAGACCTTGTCTCAGCCTCACAGCGACAAACTGGTAATCTCTTTCCTTGAAAATTCTTTTCAAATAAAACGTGTACTAGTGGATCCAGGTAGCTCAGCCAACATTATAAGGTCGAGGGTGATAAAGCAACTCGGATTGCTTGACCAAATTGTGCCCGCACACTCGAGTCCTCAACGGATTCAACATGGCAAGTGAAACAACAAAAGGAGAAATCACACTCCCAGTCACAGTGGCCGGCACGACCCAAAACGCAAAATTCCATGTCATCGAAGGAGACATGAGGTATAACGCCTTGTTTGGACGTCCGTGGATACACTACATGAGAGCAGTACCATCCACTCTCCACCAAATTATGAAATTCCCAACAAAGGATGGCATTAAAACCGTCTGCGGGGAACAACATGCGGCGAGGGAAATGTTCGCGGTGCACGACGTGGCACCGGTATCTATACCTCCACTCGCAGAAGAGCCAAAGGGTAATCAAGCCACACCCCCCGATTAAGCGAAATAAAGGACCCTACCACATCCTCATCTCGAGTGATTGGAACATATCTATCCTCAGAACATCGTCGGCGCGTCTCACACTAAGGTATAACCATCTCCTTTTTCATTTTGTATTTCAGACTAACCTTTATATAGGCACTCGATTGAAGCAGTCAGAACATTAACCCTGCTCGAAGACCTTGAGGTTTTAATGCATCCGTTTCACTCTTTTCCTTCGACCGAGTTTTTGTCCCGAAAAGGGTTTTACCTGCAAGGTTTTTAACAAGGCAACATCTGCATGATGCCTAAGGGAGATTCAACAAGTGTCTGAGGCTTCTTTTGCAATCAACCTCGAACACCGAGGGGCATCCCCCCCAAAGGTTATTGGCTTGGAAAAGCCAAGAGACGTCGAATAGGGCCCCTATAGGAAAAATAATGTACCGGGCCAAATGGTCGAACGAACCGTGTCCGTATAGCCAGGCCCCTAAAGGCGAAAACGTGTACACTTTTACCTAATAATTGATGAATATTTGTTATCAAAGCATCTCATGCTCCAAAAGAGGCTCAGCACCTTCGCAAAAACAACTCCTCCGCCGAAAACGTCCCGAAAACTCGGGGACTGACGTCAACAATTCAACACCGAAACGACCTCCGGTTCGGGACTCCAAAATCGTAAGACCTCAGATAAGGCAATGCGGAAATCGCTAAACATCTCCAACGCCAAAAGTACCTCGAATACTCGGGGACTGGCGTCAAAATCTCCAAAGAAAAACACACGACATCAGGGTTGGGATCTCCAAAATCGTAATCCCTCGATGAGGCAATGCAAAGTTTGCAAAAACTGTCTCCCGAGTCAAGAAAATTTCAACGACTGCCGTCAAGCGCCATCTCCATTGACTTTTCAAAACCTGACGCCGTAAAACCCCGAGCGGACAGTCTCGGTCTCGTAAAACCTACACAAGGCAGTAGCTATATTTGTAAGACCTCAAGCAAGGCATGAATCACACTTGTACCAAGTATCCAAAACTGTAAGACCTCAACGACATGGAAAACTAAAAGACCTCAATGGCATGTAAAACTATAAGACCTCAACAACATGGAAAATTGTAAGACCTCAACGACATGTAAAACTGTAAGACCTCAACGGCATGTAAAACTGTAAGACCTCGACGACATGTAAAACTATAAGACCTCGATGGCATGTAAAACTTGTAAGACCTTACTAAAGGCGTAGACCCTATCCTAATGTTTCAGCTATATATCGAACTTGTAAGACCCCTAAAAAGCCATACCCTCGATATAGATGACAAAACTAATTCATTCGGGACTCAAAGGCTCCGACCAAACACAAGTGACTCTAGTCACACGGCTGTACCAGCTGAACTAATGCAACTCGGGGATGCCCGACCATCACTACAAGGTATAAGAGCCATTGTTGCCAGCCCACACATGCCTTCAAATTACTCCGAATCTACTTCTGAAAGAACTGGTTAACCAGGCTACCCTCGACATAGTTAAAAGAGCTTCAACCATGTCAGCACCAAATCACAGGATTTGACCTACTCATCCTCTGAGCCAAACCTCCCGAGGTGCTAGAATATCGCCGCAAGTTACTCGAAATCGAGGTTCTTCCCGAACCGACGATGAGTCAGGCAAAAATTAATTCAAAAGTCCTTAATGAGAGGAAAATAAAGCCTACATAAATGGTCGCATCAACCAAGCACGTAAGAGCCATTGCCGCCAGCCTAATGAGCCTTAGGTCCATACACACCAAAGGTCACATCGACCTAAAGCGTGAGAGCCACTATCGCCAGCTTGAAACCTGAAAACTTGAGGCTCAAAATGAGCTCGAGTCGTAACCCGATTCTGAGACCAGACCCAAAATAGTTAGCTAAATATGCCTAAGATCACGGCGTAAGAGCCATTGTCTCCAGCCCATATACACTAGAAGGTCACATCAGCCCAACGACGTAGGAGCCGTTGTCACCAGCCCTAATTAAAAGGTTGCATCACCTAAAAGCGTAAGAGCCATTGTCGCCAGCCCATATACACCAGAAGGTCGCATCGGCCCAACGGCATAAGAGCAATTATCGCTAGCCCTCATTAAAAGGTCGCATCGACCAAAAGTGTAAGAGCTATTGTTGCCAACCCTCATTAAAAGGTCTCATCGACCAAAATCGTAAGAGCTACTGTCGCCAGCCTAAAATTCGGCCATTCGAAGGATAAATAAGCTCGAGTCGATGCCCGACTCGGGGACTGAACCCAAAATAGGTGGCATAGGTATGCCTAAAAGCGAAAGTACGTAAGAGCCTACGGGCCAGTCCAATGAGCCCCGGGGCCACATCCCTACTCTAACGATTCCTACCAACGCAAAAACCAGCTCGCCTGGTCAAAATCAAGACATAAAAAGATTCGAAAGAAGTAAAGCCACAAGGTTTTATTTCACACACATTCAAGAAATGCAACCTCCAGTTACAAACATGCTTTAAAATACTACATACAAATGGCAAAATCTATTCCACCCTAGGGGTTATGGCCTACCGGTCTCATCCTCGCTTTCCTCGGCATCGGGCGAAAGCAAACCGAGCATCGCGCTCTTGCTAGCACCAATTTTTCCAAGAGGGCGGAACCCCCTATCACGGATCTCCTTGAGGGTCTTTCTTCAGGACTTGCAACTAGCACATTCTTCAACTTCCTTTCTTGGTCGAGGATCCTTCTCTGCTCGGCTTGAGCATCGACATCATCCTTTGAGTATATCGCCATCTCCTGGTCAGCCTTAGTCCGGTTCATTGCGGCTTCTACCCGGGATCAACGACCTCAGCCCTGACTTTCGAAAGCTTGAACTTGAGCTTTGCAATCATTTCTATCTGAACAAAAGCATTGTGACAAGCTAGGCGAAGTTGAGCTTCAAAAGCAGGAACTTTGGCCAGAGCATCCTTCCCCCCTAAAGCCTGATCCTCCGCCCGGGCTTTCAAATCATCACGCTCATGCCTGGCTCGGCCAACTTCATCTCGAAGGCATTCCATGGCCTCCGTCTTTTTCTGCAACTGAAATAAACTAAGTATTAGGCCCAGGAGCCAGGAGGTGGAATGCACACTCACCTGGGACAGAAAACTACCTGCTCCTTCAGGTGGTTTTCGTAATTCAAGCTCCGGCCGGCATCATACTGCAAATGTACCAACTGGACTTCTTTTTCATCACAAAGGAGCCTCAAGGATCTCTCCTCATCCAGAGCTTTCCGTAGCCTGGCTTCATAACGAAGTAGCCCGGACTTAAGCTTGTCGAATGCTTGCAAAAGAAAGCTCGATAAGGAAGGGAAGGCGCAAAGCTCGAAAAACCATTGCCGAAACTCTCCACAAAGTGAAGCCTATAGGCTTCCTCGAAGGCCGAACGCACAACTACCAATCCAGTCCCTTCGGCCCTGAAAGAGCCTACTTTGGTCGAAGCACGGTCACTCGGTGTATGCGGCCCCGGGTTTATAGTATCTCCCAAAATGTTACCGATGAAAAAAGGTGACAACAACGGAGAAACCCTCTTTCTAGAACTGGTAGCTGTGGACACAACGGGCTCGGATGATGCTTCCGCTCCGAAGCCCCGTTCCGCCTGACTTTGAGTGTCGTCGTGCTGTTGAAGCACCTCTCGTTCATTGTTACCATTCTTTAGCCCAGAAGTTGACAGCCCTTCCCCCTCTCCGAGGAAGCACGGCTTCGCCTATAAGGGCTCTCCAATGCGTAGAACCGTAAGATTAATACGCGTAAAGGGGATATGATTCTCCGCACAAAAGAAGGGATAGGAAAAAATAGCATAACACTCACAATGACGTTTCGCTTCCCATCTGCCCAGGGATGCAACTTGCCACTTGTGCTCATCACAAGTCGAGTGGGTCGCCAACTTTTGGTCCCAATTCGGCAAATCAGGAACGTCGCCCGACGCCCATGAAACCGCTACTGGAAAAGAAAAGAAGGCACGGTGACGAAACCAGGCTTTCGTAATAGACAAAACTGAGAAAGCACGAGGTGCACCGCTTACGAGTATTGTTCTATTCCTCAAGGAATGGCATGAGCTCCACGGGGATAATATTAGTGGTCCGCACCCGGACGAAGCGACTCATCCATCCCCGGTCTTCGTCTTCCTCGTCGTCAACAATGAAGGGTGTAGTCAATCGGCATATCAAGGTCAGCAGACCTTGATGATTGAAGGGCCGGTACAACCTGATAAGATTACTAAGAGTAAAGTCAAGACCTGCCTTCTCCGCGAAAAATCTCATCATTAGCACTGTTCGCCAAAATGATGGGTCGATCTGCGCCAAGGTAACCCGATACTCTAGGTAGAATTCGAGCACAACCCTTTTGAGGGGGCCCAATATGAAAGGGTATGTGTACACATTCAAGAATCCATCGGTATGTGTACACATTCAAGATCTGTGATGCCATCACACGGGGGAAGTATCTGCAGTACTACCTTTTCCCCTCATCCGCAGTCTTTTTTCACCAACCCAAGATGTTATTCTCCTATCCAAGAAGCAACTTTTAAAGCATACTCTCGTTGGTCCTGAATGACAGAGGCAGAGCTCTCCCCTACCTTTCGGGCAGACACTAACATGGCAGCCATGGTTGTAATGAAATTAGAAAACTAAAGCGGGAATATGTGCAAGTGCATTAGTGCTGGAGTAATGAAAGGCTAGCGTAGAAAAAGAAGTTAAACTGCTTAAAGAGGTGGGATCCCCTAAAGAGCAAAAAATGTCCACGTATATATATGGAAGAAACAACGATGGTCTGTTTGCCTCAAAAGCGGCTAAAGGCAACATCACTAGTCCCGAGGTGGTATCTGACCTCGAGGACCTCCATCAGAATAAGGTTAGGCTCCAAGAAGTCAATAACGCCTTTTCCAGTCCCGAGGTGGTACACGACCTCGAGGACCTCCATCAAAATAAGGTTAGGATCTAAGAAGTCAGTAACACCTTCTCCAGTATCGAGGTGGTACCCGACCTCGAGGACCCCCATCAGACAGAAGTTGGGCTTCAAGAAGCTGAGGACATCATCGCTAGCACTGAGGTGGTACACGACCTCGAGGATCTTCATTAAAGGGAGGTCAGGCTCCAAGAAAATGAGCATTTAAACTCCACCTGTATGGGCTTAGCCCCCGGGTGCCATCTGAGATCTGACAAACCCTCTTTCGAGATCTATCTACAGCGCCTTAAGGTTGTTTACACTAAGCCCAGAGCGAGTTTCTAGGTGGTCCAAATTTGAACAAACCTCCGCTTGGGGACTACCCTCGACCTATCTATCGGGACATAAGTATCATAAAGGTCAGGACTGAGCCTCGCCAGACCAATCAATACATGTCCTAATTATACTGACCAAATAGGCAACTCAGGAGCAAATAGAGCGCGCCGACATCTTTCGCTGAGCTAATAGCCTACTTGGAGGACTCTCGACCTATGTATCGGGACCTGAAGACATTAAACTCAACGTACCTAGGCAAAAGGGATGTCAGCACAAACAATGTACCGAGTATATGAAGGATGAATATCAGTAAATAATAGACATAAGAGAAACATGGAGTAAAAGACTCGACATGTAAGCCTGAATAACTTTGTAAATCGTGAAATACTCATAGTGCCATGCATATGTGTATGAATGTCATGTCGTGCATATGTACACGTGTTCATGACATTATCAAGCCTCTGAGGGCATCCCATCATGTCATCTCGACCACTGTGGGCAAAATCATCAGCGTATACAAGCTGATCAAGTGGTGGTGCGTATATAATACCGTAACCTTTTCCCTTATCCCATATACATATATATACATATATAAATGTATACAATGGCGCTTGGTCATAGGTCAATGTACATGCATATGAATGCAATGTATGAAAAATACGTCAATGAAATCTCTCAGAACGTCATAAGACCATTATACCTCTAATTAATATCATGAAACAAACTTTATCATCTTACGTATTTTCTAAGACACATCAATAGATGATAGAATAATAAGACATATGGGAATTCAAGAACATAGGCATCTCTAATATTTCTATGAATAAAGTCGCTTATGGAAGTTGTGCATTTGCTCGTTTCTTTCACGTCGTATAGATCATGTCAAAAAAAGAAGAAGGGATAGCCTTAACATACCTGAGCCAATTCTCTTGACAATCCCTCTAACACACGTCAATTGCAATAACACGTAACGATGGATTGGAGTAGAGAAAAATCGGAATGATATTCTTGAGAAAGATTATACCATGCTTTCATTGAATTGCATCTCACACATAATTTGTTCTTGTAGGGAATTGTTTGAAGCTTATCGGTCACTTAGTGAATATGACCATCTTCATCTCACGCATAATTTCACCCAACGTTGTTGGTTCATCCATTCATATTCTTTCAAGATACATTATTATTAAAGATACCAAGGAAACGATAATTCCTTATGACTCATCAAAGGTGCCACTTATGACTCATCATACATATTATGCCTATACGTGTAAATTCCTATAACCAAGCAAAGGATAATTCCTATAACCAAGTGGTGCCACTTTGACCAAGCAAAGGATAATTCCTATACGTGTAAACAAATGCCTTATGACTCATCAATACATATTGGTGCCACTTTGTCTTAGCTTGATGCCAAGTGGCAACCCCAAAAAAAATCTTTATCCACCTAATCATAATTATCCCCACAATTAATTAATTGTCCACATAATTAGGAATTATGTCAAATTACTTAAAATACTACTCACTTTTAACATACTTTATACACCTTACTATCATGGTCATATGGTAACATGTATGACACTAGTCCATAAATATCGGGTATTATAGCTCGGACCATATTTTATCCCAAAATGTCAAACTTCGACGAAACTAATTTTCTTTGATTTGCTTACTCTTTCACCTTCACGAATTTACTCATTAGTTTTTTGAAATAGCATAATGTTAATAATCTCAAAATAATCTCATTCCCGAACTTGCGCCGATTAACTTACGACGAAACTTTAACGTCCGATAATGTGGAATGTAACATCTCATTCCCGAGATTTCATCAATTCACTTATGGCATACTTTCACGTATGAAAATATGGGGTGTAACACTCGAGGTGTCCCATAGAACTCACACACACCCGCGAATTATTGGTGGTAGTAGGAATTGTTTTGACCTATTTAGAGACGTAGTCAATGGCTACTAGGATATACTCATAAGAATAAGACGATTGGAATGGGCAAATGAAGTCAATACCCCAAACGAAAAAAAATTTACATACCAAAATGAAGTTGAGAGGCATTTTATCCCTCTTGCTAATATTACCTGCCCTTTGACACTTGTCACATGCAGCAACATACGCCTGTACATCTTTGTACAAAGTAGGACAATAGAAATCGGATTCCATGGACTTTGATACAGTGTGATTTCCACCATAGTGTCCTCCAACTGCTCCATCATGGCTATGATAAAGTATGCTTGGCATATCTCGTTCAGACACACGTCTTCGAATCACACCATCTTCACACAGTTTAAACAAGAAAGGGTCATTCCAAAAATAACTTTTTACCTCACCTTGAAGCTTCCTTCTTTGATCATGAAAGAAGTCACGAGGCAACCATTCACTAGCCAAAAAGTTGGCTACATTAGCATACCAAGGTGGACTTTCGGAGACCTCAGCAATGGAGAAAATCTACTCATCAGGGAACTCTTCCCTTATTTAACTGTTTCAACAGGAGGTTTCTCAAGTCGAGATAGATGATCTGCGATTTGATTTTTTGTGCCCTTCCTATCTTTGATCTCCAAGTCAAACTCTTGGACTTACAACACCTATCGTATCAGACGCGGCTTGGACTCCTTCTTACTCAACAAGTATTTCAAGGCTGAGTAATTAGTGTGTACAATCACTTTACTCCCCACCAGATATGATCTAACCTTGTTAAAATCAAAAATCACAACAAAGAACTCTTTCTCAATAGTGGCATCGGTGAATTTAGCATTATTCAACGTCCTGCTTGCACAGTAGATGGGCCTAAACATCTTTTCTCTTTTTTTCCCCAGAACTGCCCCCATAGCCACATCACTAGCATCAGACATTATTTCAAATGGCTGGCTCCAATCAGGTTTTACCATAATATGAGCACTCACAAGCTTTTCTTTTATCAATTCGAATCCTCTTAAGCACTTCATAGTGGAAACAAACTTGACATCCTTCGCTAGCAATGCAGTCAACGACTTCATAATGGTGGAAAGGTTTTTGCTAAACCTCCTATAAAACCCAGCATGTCCCAAAAAACTCCCTATGCTCTTCATAGAGGTCGGTGGAGGTAGCCTAGCAATTATATCAACCTTAGCTCTATCAACTTCAATGCCATGTACAGTCATTTTGTGGCCCAAGATAATTCCTTATTTCACCATGAAGTGGCACTTCTCCCAACTAGAGGTGGCAAAATGGTTAAAACAAAACAGTTATCCACCCATATTATCCATCAAAAAATGGGTTGGTTAATGAACCATTTAAAACGGGTCGAATATGGATAAGAACCATATTATCCACTTAGAAAATAGTTAACCAAATTGATAACCAATGGATAACTAATATGTTTAACTTTTATATTTGTAAAGCCTCAAATTGGGGTTCCTCAAGTTTGGAAGACTAAGAATTCTTCCATATGTGATCATATTCATGAGGCCATGAATAATATGGATATCCATATTATCCGACGAATAACACATTTTTTATTTATCTCTAATATGGGTCGGATCGAATAATTTATCCTTTTTTTGAATTACCTATTTTAACCCACTCATATTCGACCCGACCCTCCCGTTTTCCACCCCTACTCCCAGTTAAGAACCAAGTGAGTGGCTTCACAAAGTTCAAGCACAAGCTCTAAATTCTTCAAGCAATCCTTAAAGTCCTCACCAAAGAGGGTGAAATTATCCATGAATACCTCTAGACACTTTTCGTTTATATTGGAAAATATAGACATCATTCACCTCTGAAAAAGTGGAAGGTGAATTACACAACCCAAATGGCATCCTCCTATAAGCAAAAATACCTGACGGGCAAGAGAATATGGTCTTCTCAACATCTTCTAGGGCAATGTATATCTAATTGTAACCTGAGTACACATCCAAGAAGTAGTAGCATCCATGTCCAGCCCCTTTCTTGAGCATCTGATCAATGAAGGAAAGTCGGAAGTGGTCCTTCCTTGTTGCATCATTCAGCCTTCTATAATCAATGCACATTCTCCACCTAGTGACTGTTCTTGTTGGGATCAATTCATTATCTTCATTCTTAACCACTGTTATGCCCCTTTCTTAGGTACGTTATGGTAGGCGATAATCTCGTGTTTTAGTTGCTTATCGCACTCTAATTTACTGTATTTAATTCTGTTGAGCTTTAATCGCTAGTATTTTCTACTTATTATATGTTTCATGCCTTGTAGGAGTGATTACGGTTATGTAGATGTTATGGAGCTAATTCGAGCTTTTTGGAGCATTAAAGTCTTAGTAAAGGCCAAAAGGATTAAGCCGGGATCGCATTCGTGGGTCAAGAACCACATCTAGATATCGAAAAGTCAGGAAAAAAGTCATACCCTATAGAAAGTCCACAGCTACGGTGCGTGGAGCGCCACGTGGAGCATCGTTGCTATACAAAATGTTCCTGCATATTTTAATTACTAGCCCTTTAAATTTCTCCACTACTGCCTCTCATGGTGCATCGCCCCATGCGGTGTGCTTGTGCAATTTTTACAGAGCTAAAATCCTATTTCGGCTAGGAGAAGGTGGTTTCATTTGGGCCCAACCCCACTTGGTATAAATAAACAAAAAACATTGTTTTGACGACTTTTGACACATAATCAACCTAAGGAGGCTAAGGAAGTGTTGGAGGAGGAAAAGAACAAGGATTTCATCTTCCTTCCTCTCTCAAGACCGGAGTTTGGATTGAATCTATGTTTTCCTACATTTTTATTATATTTGTGATGAATTACTCCATGTCTATGGAGTAGTTCCCTTTAGAATTTTATGGATTTAGTGTATTGATATTTTTTTGTGGATTATAACTCTAGTTTTATGTATTGAAGCATTTTTGGATGATTTAATCCTTGCATTTATATTCACTTGTTCATGTAATCAATAGAGGTATAACTTGTGATATATTTGCATTATATTGATAGTTGAGTTCATTAATTCTTCTTAGTAATCTAAAGAGGCTAGTTGAATCATTGATTAAACCTAGTTAGGAGGATAATCGAGAGAGTTTCTCCTAAAAACCTCTATTACACATTCTTATATATCTTCATAGAGCTTAAATTGGTTCATCTTGTGATATTGAGACTTAATCGAGAGAGGAGTTTCCACTAAACAATTGAACTAATAATTCAGTGAATTTGAGAGACTCACTTCAACATTAGAAGTGACTTATCCAGAGTTAAATCTAGACAATTATCTTGCACGTATCCTATAAATTCCTATCTTCTCCCATTGATATCTTTCTTTGCTTATTCATTTCTTCGACTGTCATTAGTATATAGCTCTAGATTCTTAGTTAAATTTTAGTATTCATTACATAAACCTCAATTATTGATCATCTTGGATAGCAATCTAGCTACAACTATGATAATATTGTTTAACTCCAATCCTTGTGGATACGATATTATATTATAGTATATTCGACTAGCGAGCATATTTTAAGTGTATGTTTTGCGCTGGTCAAATTTTGGCATCGTTGCCAAGGATTGGCAATCAATAGTGTTTGAAATAATTTGTAGTGCTAATTCATGAATTTTTCTTTTTTCTTTTATTTTTCTCTTTTTAAGTTTGGTGTTCTTTGACTATGTGCAGACTACAGGTTAGATTGACGCATGACTCGAGCTTCTGGGAAAGAAGTGCTACCATATGAACCAGAGATAGAGAAATAACAATGACAACTCAGGAAGGAAAGAAATCTTCCCGAGAATATAGAGAAAGTTGGGCAATTCTCAACCAAAGAAACTATGGCTGGGGATGATGATAATGTGGATTTGGCGGCAAGAGAGGCAGCACAACAACAAGAAAAAGCTGCACAGGATGCTGAGGAAGCAACTATTAGATACATACAAATTATATATAAAGAGGAGAGGGCTTAGAGACTTGCTCAAAATCAACCCTTGGTTCCTGACCAGTTCGGAAATATAACTCCCGGGGTAGGGAGACCACTTGGCGATTATGCTAGACCGGTCTACAACCAAGGATTATCAAGTGTGAGACCACCTCCAATAGCAGCTAACAATTTCGAGTTGAAGCAAGGGTTGCTTCAAACCCTTCAAAACTGTTGTGTATTCAAAGGCAAGATGAACGAAGATCCAAACAACAACCTAATTGACTTTGAGGAAATTATGAACACCTTTCAATACAATGGTGTGTCACAAGATGCAGTTTACTTAAGGGCTTACCCTAGGGATCAATTAGAACATGGGAGGAGATGACCAGAAAATTTCTTGATACATATTTTTCCTCAACTAAAACGGGCAAGTTTAAAAGAGAAATCCATAACTTCTACCAGAAAGATGCGGAAACTATTTTTGAAGCATGAGAGAGGTTTAAGGAGATAGTCAAAAAGTGTCAACATAGCAAAATTGAACTCTGAATGCAACTCCAGGACTTTTGGGATAGATTGAAACTTGCCTCACGTAGAACATTGAGCAATGCAGTTAGAGGCCCTTTGGGAGGACTCTAGAGAAAATAGTCACAATTATAGATGAGTTATCTGAAGATGCAAATCAGTGGCCCTCTGAGAGTGCTGAAAGAAGATCAACTGGTGTTTATCAAGTTGATGCTAATACATCTGTGCAGGTACAACTTGATGCTATAGCCAAAGAAATACGGAAGAGGACCTTAGCCTCGAAACAAAGTGAGCGTTATGCAGTATGCGATATATGTGGAAGAGGACACCCTACTCATGAGTGTCAAGCCTCAACTTAGGAAGTGAATGTTGTGGGAGAATTATAACTTTAATGAAATGGGTCGGAAACATCCTAGTTATTTATGGAGTTCACCTAGGGGTACTGCAAATGCATGGCAACAAAACAACCCCGGATTTCAGGGACAAGGAGCTCCGAGTTTTGTGAATCAGCCAAGGGCAAAGTTTCAGCCTCAACAGTCCGATCACCCTGTTCTAGAAGATATAATGAAAGCTTTAATTGTCAAGACAAATGAGAAGTTAGATGCTCATGGTGCAGCTATCAAAAAACTTGGTACAAGTCTTCGAAACTTGGAGAGACAAGTGGGACAAATTGAAATAATATTATCTGAGAGGGTTCCAGGAACTCTCCCTGCTGATACTGATAGAAATCCTAAATAAATAGTGAATTCTGTGACCTTAAGAAGCGGGCAAGTATTGAATAATTCCACTCAAATCCAAAAAGAGGTTGTACCTGAAAAAGAAAGTGAGGAGCAGCTGAAAATTGAAGTTGATAAGAAGAAGAAAGGCAAGGGAATTTTTGTATATATGGTACTACATGTGCGATGATTTGAACTGCAAACGTGGAATGTTTGGGTATACTTTATATTTCGAAGGGTTTGGTCATTTTTCATCATTGTTCATCGACTTAGAGAAGGCTTATGATAAAGTGCCAAGGGAGATTTTGTGGAGATGTTTGGAGTCTAGAGGCGTTCTTGTGGCTTACATTAGAACTATTAAGAACATGTATGATGGATACAAGACTTGAGTGAAGACCGTGGGAGGAGACTCAGAACAATTCCCAGTTATGATAGGGTTACATCAAGGGTCAACCCTCAATCCATTTTTATTTGCCTCGGTGATCGATGCGTCGATGCGCCACATACAAGGAGAGCTGTCATGGTACATGTTATTTTCATCGTGACATTGTTTTGATTGACAAGATGCAAGTTGGTGTTAACGAGAGGTTAGATATTTGGAGGCATACCTTGGAGTCTAAAGGTTTCAAGTTGAGCAGGACCAGGATAGAATACTTGGAGTGCAAGCTCAATGGTATGAGTTAGGTTGTGGATGAACAAATGAGGCTTGTTTCTCAAATCATCCCTAGGAGAGAGAGTTTTATATACCTTGGGTCGGTTATACAATGGAATGTAGAGATCGACAAGGATGTTACATATTATATTGCGGTGTGATGGATAAAATTAAGGCTCGTTTCAGGTGTTCCACCAAAACTTATAGGTACGTTTTACAAAGCGGTGGTCAGACCGACTATATTAGATTGGGGAGAGTGTTAGCAAGTCAAGAACTCCATGTCAAAAAGATGAAGGTTGCTGAAATGGGGATGTTGAGATGGATGTGCGAGCATACATGGCTAGGTAGAATTAGAAATTATGCTTCGGGCATGTGAAGAGGAAAGGCATAGATGCTCCAATGAGTAGGTGTGAGAGGTTGGCCCTGGAGGCCATAAGAAGAGGTAGAATTAGGCCAAAGAAGTATTGGGGAGAGGTGATTAGGCAAGATATGGCGTTGCTCAAGCTCACTAAGGACATGACCATGGATAGGAAGTTGTGGTGGTTGAGAATTAATGTAAATTGTTAGGATAGGTCTCTTATAGTTGTCATTGTCTATAGTAGTAGCTTTAGTATATGAGTTAGTGTTATTTATGTATTTTCGTATTTCTTGACTTTTGTGATTACTTGTTGTTTCTTTTGTTCCGGCCTTCTGTTTGCAATACTTAGTTTTAGTTTGTAACTTTGTATTTTTACTTCGATTTCTAATTGATGTGCCTGTGCTGCTCTTCCTTTTATCTTTCTAAGCCGAAAGTCTTCTGAAAATAGCCTCTCAGCCTTCATGAAGGTAGGGTAAGGTCTATGTATATACTACCCTCTACAAACCCTACTTACATGATTACACTGGGTATGTTGTTGTTGTTGGAGTTGTGGAGCTTGGATAGAGGCAATTTTTTGAAAGGATTTCACCACAATTGAAGGGGTAAGTAATCTTTATTCAATTTTGATATTAGATATTAATTACCCATGGATTATTACACATAGTTTATCTGAATTAAAAGTGAAATTTGGGATTTTTGACTATGGTTTGGAGAGCGAAAATTAATGATTTGAGGTTGGAGTTTGGTGAAACACATATATTTAGACTCGAATTTGAATGGATGTTCGGGATTTGTGAGTTTTGTCAGGTTTCAGGGTGCAGACCCAGGGTGACTTTTGGGTTGACTTTGCATAATTGATTCAAGATCATAGCTTTATTGTTTGGGCTTATTTCCTATGGCTTTTATTGATAATATTAAGGTGTTTTGGCTAGACTCGAGTCGTTCAAAGGTCGATTAGCGTGGGAAGGGCTTTTTGGAGTATTTCGTTCACACGTTTTAAGGTAAGTAACATATCTAAACTTGGTTTGAGGGTAATTATCCATATGGACTAAGATACTTGAGGTGTTTTGAGGGTGACACACATGGTAGATGACGGGCATGTGTGCGTACACCGGGGTGTTCATAATCCGGGTAGACTTTAGGCTACTATGAGACTTGGTGCTTTCATGCCTCGTGATGTCCGTGTTTCTCTACTTGTATGATCATTTGAGCTATGATTCTTATTAGAAACCATGTCTAGGCTATGTACTTATTTGTTTGAGATATGATAGACCTATTCTTCCTGTTTTGAGCTGTTTGCCTTATTTTTTGTCATAATTCTTCATCTGCATGTTATATCTCACTTTATATACATTATTTATTTATCATATCACATGCTCTTGTTGCCTTCTATATGTGATACTATTTGGGCCAAGTTTTATGAGTTGTGAGCCATTGAGACTTGAGCGATTGCTGGCTGATGTGGGCCTTAAAGTCGTGTTGTGAGTTATATTAAATCTGGTTGCACGCTGCAACAAATTGATATTTGGATCGGGTTATATGCCATAAAAGATTGATTTTTTGATCAGGTTGTACGCCACAATAGTTATATTGATTATTGATTATAGCTTGGTACAGGATCCGCCCCTTCGAAGTCTAATATTATAGTGATCACAGGCACATAGTTATATATGTGCTTTGGTGAGGGGCATTTGTGCCAGGAACCCATATGGTGCTAAGTGTGATAGTGTGTAATGGTGAGGCATATTTGTGCCAGGCACTGTGAGTGTGCTGAGAGTGAGTGTACTTGATGATTTCATTGTGATTTTATTGACTTGACATGTATATTTGACTGTAGGCATAGAGATGTCTTTTCCTCATGCTAGTTGGTAAATGAAATATCTTATCTATTGATTGAATGTTTGGAAAATCACAGTTTCCTTAATAAACTCACATTTTAGAAATTTCAGTGAACTCCGTTGTACTCTAATTTTTTGTAATTGTGAACGAGCTAAACATGATATCTCTTGAGTTATTTACTTTCACTGTTTTGATTACATTATGAGTTGTTATTTATTATTGGTGTTTGACCCTAACTTTCTTCCGAGTTCTTCACCGCTTTAAGCCCGAGGTTGCTTGTTATTGAGTATACGAGGTCATTTTTACTCATACTACACTCTATGCTTTATGCACAGATCTAGGCACTTCCAAGCGTGGTGATTTCTAGAGGTTTGCGCTAGTATCAACTTGTGGAGACTACAAGATAGCTGCTATGTCATTCACAGACCTAGAAGTTCTCTTTTGGTTTATTTTGTTATCACTGTTCTATTATTAACACCGTTTTGTATTGCATATTGAATATGTATTTTGCGATTTGATAGTGCTTATGTACTCATTGACACTAGATTATGGGATGGTTTTAGTGATGTTATTGTTGTTATCTCAAATATTAATATGATTTCCCCATTGTTGAGATTAATTAGTCCTATTATTGTGAGTGTTGCTATTCTTTAGTTATTAGATTGCCTAGCAAGCGGTGGTAGGTGCCATCACGGCTTCGATGGGAGTTTGGGTCGTGAAAAGTTGGTATTTGCATACTAGGTTGCCTAGGTCTCTGGATTCGTGAGCAAGTTTAGTAGAGTCTTGTGGATCAGTATAGAGATGTTTATACTTATTTTTGAGAGGCTCTCGAATTGCTAGGAAACTTTACTTTCTTTCATTTTTGTCGTGCAGAATTGTTAATTTCGAGGTTTGAATATTTACTCTTGTATTCTCTCACATATGATGAGGACACATTTAGCCGGATCGAGTGAGTAGGCACTAGTGCCACTAGTCAAGGCCGCAAGAGTTTGGGACGATATAGGGCTTGCACTAAAGCTAGAGCAACACTTATGGAGCCACTAGTTGCTCCGGTAGAGAAGCAGATTACGAACATTGTTGTGCCGCTGGGACCAACTCAAACACCAGCAATACCTATTATTATACTTGGTCATCAAGAGACTTTGGCTCGGATCTTAAGTGTGTACACGAGCTTGGCTCAGGCTGGCATGATACCAGTTTTACTAGCTACCTCAGAGGCTAGGGGAGGAGCCCAGACTCTTGTCGCCCATACACCAGAGAAACTAGATTAGGATTATGAAACACCAGGGGTGTTGCCGGTCCAGCCAGTTATTGCTACTCGAGCTGAGGCGGGTCCATCTATGATAGATGAGGAGTAGAAGAGGTTGAAGCAATTTTAGAGGCTTCATCCTCTCAATTTTAGTAGAGGAAGAGGATGCTTAGGGCTTTCTAGATCGGTGTCATCACATTCATTGCATATCGGGTATTATGGATAGTAGTAGAGTTGCCTTTACTAATAAATGGTGGCAGACCTATGAGTCAGGCAAGCTAGCTGGTGCATCATTACTTACATGGCATCAGTTCTCTTCTTAGAGATATTTGACCCATATAATCGTGGAAAAAAGTTGTGTGTGGAGTTTTAGCAGCTACACTAGAGAGATATGACCATGACCCATTAAGAGATGAGATGCAGATTTAGAGCATCATGAAGTATGGTTGGTTCCCATTGAGAGGGAGAGGATTAGGAGGTTCATTGATAGCCTTAACTATGGTCTACATTACAGTTTGGCTCGAGAGACCGAGATGGATGCTAGGTTTGACCAGCTGGTTGAGATTTCTAGGCTCTTGGAGCATGTTCCCATGCTTGAGCGAGAAGAGCGAGAGGGCAAGAGGCCTCGTAGTTTGGGTGTTTTTGGTCGTACCTATTTTGGAGGTCAATCACATCACAACAAAGGTCGTTATTTTAAGCCTGATTAGGCAATTAATTCGATTCCTCATTGTTCATTTGGTATACACATTTCATAAAGTAATCGTCCAATTCAGTCATCCTTCAATGCACTTTTAGCTCAAACCTCTTATCGCACTCTATCAATTTAGGGTTCGTCAGTATCAGGCTCTTCCAACGGTGATTCGGGTTCATGGGGTCAAAATCAGGCCCCGCAGTTATTCCTAGTTCAAGGTTGCTACATGTATGGGGAGTTGGGGCATGTGAGGAGGTATTTCCCCCATTTTCTCATAGGTCCGCTGCAGCATGGAGGTTAGTTTACGACCCCCGCACCACTTGATACACCACCCGCTCAACTAGCTCGGGGTAAGGGTCTTACAGGAGGAGTTTGCCCTAGAGGGGAAGGTCAGTCAGGTGGTGGACAGGCTCGTTGTTATGTATTTCTTGCCAGGCCAGAGGTAGTTGCTTCAGACGCCGTGATCACAAGTATTATTTTTGTGAGCCATAGGGATGCTTCAATTTTATATGACCCCTGTTCCACTTATTCATATGTGTTGTCATACTTTGCTCGTTATTTGGATACTCCTCGTGATTCTTTAGATATGCCTATTTATGCATCTATACCAATAGGTGATTCTATTATGGTGGATCGTGTATGTAGGTCGTGGGTGGTTACCATCTGGGGTTATGAGACTAGAGTTGATCTTTATTGCTTAGTATGGTTAATTTTGGGGTGATTTTGGGCATGGATTGGCTATCTTCGTACCCTGCTATTCTTAACTCTCATGCTAAGACCGTGACATTGGAAATGCCAGGGTTGCCTAGGTTAGAGTGGAGAGGTTCTCTTGGTCATACTACAAGTAGAATGATCTCATATTTTAATGTTCAAAAAATTGTTGAGAAGGGCGGTTGGCGTATTTGGATTTCGTGCGAGATGTTAGTACTGATACTCCTACCATTGAGTTAGTTCAGGTAGTGAGGGAGTTCCCGAATGTGTTTCTTGCAAACTTACTGTGCATGCCACTCAACAGAGATTATGATTTTCATATTGATCTACCGTTGGGAACCCTTCCCATATCTTTTACACCATATCACATGGCCCCAGCGGAGTTGAATGAATTGAAGGAACAACTTCAGGAGTTGCTCTATAAAGGTTTTATCCGACTGAGTGTTTCACCTTGGGATGCTTCAATTCTATTTGTGAAGCAAAAAGATAGTTCTATGAGGATGTGCATTGACTACAGGCAGTTTAACAAGGTTACTATTAAGAACAAGTATCCACTATCGCAAATTAATAAGTTTTTTCACCAGCTTCAAAGTGCTAGTATATTCTTGAAGATTGATTTGAGATCGGGGTATCATTAGTTGAAGATCAGGTCTTCATACATTCCGAATATTGTTTTCTGGACCCACTATGGTCATTATGAGTTTTTGATGTCATTTAGGTTGATCAATGCTCCAACAATTTTCATGCACTTGATTAACATCGTGTTTCATCCTGATCTAGATTTCTTTGTCATAGTTTTCATTTATGATATATAGATGTATTCTCACAACTGGGATGAACATGAGAAACACTTGAGGATCGTACTCCAAACATTAAGGAAGAAGAAGCTATATGCTAAATTCTCTAAGTACAAATTTTGGCTAGACTCGATGGCAATTTTGAGTCATTTGGTATCCAGTGAGGGGATTAAGATGGACGTAGTTCATAAGTAGCTCAAGCCATATAATACTACTGAGATCTGGAGATTCCTTGGGTTTATTAGGTATTATCGCTGTTTTGTGGAGGGATTTTCGTCTATGATAGTCCTATTCGCTAGATTGACGTAGAAGGGTGCCCCATTCAGGTGGCCTGATGAGTGTGAGGAGAGCATTCAAAAGTTCAAGAGTTCTTCAACTACAACTCCAATTCTGGTTTTGCTTTTAGGATTGGGCTCTTATACAGTCTATTGTGATGCTTCACAAATTGGTATTAGATATGTTTTGATGTAGAATGGAAGAATGATTGTTTATGCTTCGTCAGTTGAAGACCCATAAGAAGAACTACTTAGTACACGGTTTGGAGTTGGCAGCCATTATCACACGCTCATGATTTGGAGGAATTATCTGTATGGCGTGTCTTATGTAGTATTCTTTAATCACAAGAGTCTCCATCACTTATTCAAGAAAAAGTATTTGAACTTGAGGCAACAGAGGTGGGTAGAGCTATTAAAGAACTATGATATTACCATTCTTCATCACCTGGGGAAGGCCAATGTGGTGGCCGATGCTTTGAGTAAGAAGGCTGATAGCATGGGGAGTCTTGCTTATATCCCATCTAGGGAGAGACAATTACCATTGGATGTTCTAGCTTTGGCCAATCAGTTCGTGAGGATACATATTTCAGAGGCTAAAAGGGTTCTTACTTGTGTTATATCATGGTCGTCCTTGTTCGAGAGAATCAAGGCGAGTCAGTATGATGATCCATACTTTCTTGTCCTGGGGGACACAGTTCAACATGAATATGCTAAGGAGTTAACTATTAATTATAATGGGGTATTGAGGTTTCAGGGTCGCATTTGTGTGCCTAATCTGGATGGGTTGCGAGAGTTGATGCTTGAGGAGGCCTAAAGTTTGTAGTATTCCACTCGTCAAGGTGCCGCAAAGATGTACTTGGACTTGAGGTAGCACTACTGGTGGCAGAGAATGAAAAGGGATATTGTTGAATATGTTGCTCGGTGTTTGAACTGCCAACAGGTGGAGTACAAGCATTAGGAAATGGGTGGTTTGCTTTAGAGGCTAGAAATTCCGAACAGGAAGTGTGAGCGCATCACCATAGATTTTGAAGTTGGACTTACATAGACCTTGGGGGGATTCAATGTAGTTTGGGTCATTGTGGACAGACTGACTAAGTCGGCACACTTTCCTTCCAGTCATGACTACCTACTCCTTATATCAGTTGGCTTGGATTTACATTCGTGATATTTTTCACCTTTATGGTGTGCCCATGTCAATTATCTCGGATCAAGGTACTCAATTCACATTGTAATTTTATAGAGGAGCTAGGCTTAAGTTGGGCACACAGGTCGAGCTGAGTACGACATTTGATCCCCAGATGGAGGGATAGTCTGGGCGTACTATTTGGATATTGGAGGACATGTTACAAGCCTATCTCATTAATTTCAAGCGATCATGGGATCAGTTTCTACCGCTAGCAGATCTCGCCTACAACAACAACTATCAGACAAGGATCCAGATGGCTCCATATGAAGCCTTATATGATAGGCGATGTCATTCTCTGGTTGGTTGGTTTGACCCTGGGGAGGTTAGTTTTTCTTGCGCTGATTTGGTCTGTGATACTTTGGATAAGGTGAAGTTGATTCATGAGCGGCCTCCTACATCACAATCCAAGCAAAAGAGATATACGGACATGAAGGATCGTGATGTGGCTTATATGGTGGGTGAGAAGGTTCTACTCAGAGTTTCTCCCATGAAGGGTGTGATGAGGTTTGGGAAGAAGAGCAAGTTGAGCCCTAGGTATATTGGTCCTTTTGAGGTTCTAGTGAGAGTTGGAGAGGTGACCTACAGACTTGTCTTGCCACCCAGTTTATCAGGAGTTCACCTGATGTTGCATGTTTCTATGCTATAGAAGTATTATGGGGATCCATCATATGTTTTGGACTTCAGAACAGTGCAGTTGGATGGGGGTTTGAATTATGATATGGAACCAATGGGCATTTTGGACCGACATGTTCGAATGTTGAGGTCGAAGAATATAGCATCGGTGAAGGTTAATTGGAGAGGTCAACCATTCTAGAAGGCTACATGGGAGACCTAGCAGGAGATGCGAAGCATATATCCTCACTTTTTGAGCCCCCAGGTATGAATCTTGACCTGTTCGAGGACGAACGTTTGTTTAAGAGGGGATAATATAAAGAACGGGCCAGTCGCTTTGTAAATTCTAGCCTCGTTTTCCCTATTTGATTCTTTACATATGTGTATTTTTGATTATGTGACTTGCGGGGTTGGTTGGTTTAGCTTCGGGGAAATTTTGGATTGAATAGGGACACTTAGTCTCAAGGTTTCACACCTGCGGATGAGAATTAACCGGAGTTTGACTTTGTTAATATCGGGTTCTAGGGCAGTCCAGCCCGTGATTTAGTAGGGTTGGGCTAGAATTTTTGGAGCCCATTTAAAAATGAGGCTTTTAAGCCCAGCCCATGGCCCGTGAGGCTTGACCGAGGATGAGCTTGGCTGGCCCGTGGGCCTAATAAAAATATGAATTTAAAATATATAGAATATAAAAAAATATATGACACAAAAAATAACAAGTAGAATATCCGAAGCTTAAAGTTTATTAAGCTCATTATATAAAAAGAACAACGTCTTAAAATGTTAATTATTTTTTAAAATTTAATTACTATTAATATTTCACTAATTAATATTACATATGAATTGTGATGTAGATGAAAGTGAAAATGTTAAGATATCCTTCTCACAAGAAGATTCAAATATGTTTAATCAAGATGATGTATTGGATATCCCACAAGCGTCATCGACATTCTTTTGAATGGTCTGTTTTGAGTTTTGGTTTTTAGTAAATGAACTATAGTCTTGTCTATTACATTTTAGTGTTTATTGTGATATATTAGAATAGTGTAAAAAGTTATTATGTTTTGTGAAATATTTTCTATAAGATTTTTTTAACTTTTAAATATTTATCTTTTTTAGGTTAGAACTTAAAGCAAAAAAATATAAAATTATATTAAAAAATGATGGGCAGGCCCGTAGGGCCCCACAACGTACAGAGGAATGGGGTGGGCTGACCATTATAACGCCCATCAAAATGGTGGTCTAGCCTAGCCTAGCCCAGCCCGTCAATTGCTAAATCTCACATGGGCTAGGCTGGGCTTGCCCGCCTCCGCCCATATTGATAGCTCTATCGGGTTCAGATTGTGGTTCCAAGAGTTGGAATAGGTCCGTTGAGTCATTTGGGACTTGTGTGCATAATTTAAGTTCATTCTGGGTTGATTTGATGTGGTTGGAATTGAGATTTTGAAGTTGGAAGTTCATTAGTTCCATAGGCTTGAATTGAAGTGTGATTCGTAGTTTTCATGTTGTTTTGTGTGATTTGAGGCCTCGAGTATGTCCGTGTTATATTTTGGGATTAGTTGGTGTGTTTGGACGAGGTCCTGAGAGGCTCGAGTGTTTTAGATTGGGTTCAGATCATTTTTTACTATGTTGGCTTTGGTTAAAGACTGTTGATCACATCTAGTTCACATTCATATAACAAGTATGAAATGGTCGTTGCAATTATAAAACCAAAAATAAGTCGGAGTCGAAATCCACATGGAGGTTAGATCGATGCTAAAGTAAATACTCAAGAAGAGAACGTGAAATAGCTAAATTAGACTTTCAAACATAGTGGGTGATTGTTATCTAAGTAGACAACTAAGAAATTAAAATAAATAGTAGCAACTAGAGAATGAAATATTTTTTGTATTTTAATCAATTAGGGGAAAATCCTAGGGATGTAACCTTCACCTAGGTGTAAACCTAATGAGTATATTAGATTAATCCTTGCTTGGTAGATCAGGGTTCATTATGACTCTGAATTCTCAAGTACCCACTCAATACCGCTCGAGCATAGAGTAGTTACACCCAAATTCATTTTCTCAAGAACAAATGGGTAAGAATCTAAGCAACTGATACGAGTCCAAGTTGGATTTTCCTTGTCTCTAGTTCAAATCCTTTAATCAAACTAGTCAAAACCTTAACCAGCTCAATTTCTTATTAGCCAAGTTTTCCTAGACTAGGTTCCTCATTCTCAAGTAAGAACTAAGTCAAATAGTCATGAATCAATGATTACAACCATTAATTCTAGATATAAAGTGTAAAGAAGGTTAAATAACAAACACTAAATCATAAATAAACATTAATATTAAGAATCCATAAGTTTTACATAATATGGTTGTGTCACAACGCTAGATAAAATCTAGTTACTCATCCTTGAAAAGATAGAAATAAAATATAAGAAGTGATTGAACACATAAAACTACAATTAAAAGATAAAAGTAGTGGGTCTTCTCCAATTTTGATCACAACTTTCCCAAAGTAGTAAACTATAACCACAACAGTTACTTGGAATATAAAACGTTTCCCTAAAAAGTGTTTCTTGTCTATTTATAGTATCCAAAAATTTTCTAACAAAAATGCCCTTCGGGGGATTCTGTAGCCGCACAATTTTGTGCGGAGCGCATTTTCTTCTAGTCTTGCACTGAGAGGAATTCTCCATCAACATAATAATCTTTGCGGCTGCATTTCAGCTTCTACTGACGCATATTTTGGCTACGGACTGCATTCTCAAGAGACTTCACACTTGGTCTTCTGCAGCTTTTCTTAGCTTTTCAGGCTTGTCAATGCGACCAGCTTTTGCGGCCGCAACATTTAGTCTGCGGACATCTATGGCCGTACTTGAATTTCTGCAAATCGCTTCTCCATCTGCGGCCACAAAATAAGTTCTGCAAATAGCACTTTCCTTTGCATTATTCCTCTTTGCATTGTTGAGCTGGAACACTCCTTTTTGAGTTAGACCTCTCCATTGGGCTCGAATCCTACAACATGCCTGCATTTCACACAACTTCAATAGATTCAAAAACAATAATCACTACTTTTGACAAAAAACTAAAGCAAGAAGGTACTAATAAGTGGTTAAAATCCATACTTATTAACACCCCTAAACTTACGTCTTTGCTTGTTCTCAAGCAAATAGATTAGTTCTCACCTCCTCAAAGTGAAAGGTCATTTTAAAGAGTCAATTATAAGCCATTCATACTCAGTTGGGACCAACAATTATCCACAATACTCATGCATTTTCAACAAGGTGACAAAACATATGTGACTTGCATATAACTCTAATGTAACATTTGAGCTTCAAGAATTTGCTTTACTCATCTAGGACTTTGGTTCTATTATGTAAATCATGGTGAACTCCAAACTCTTCCTCCTCTACCTTTAATTTTCCATCCCCACTTCAAGATTTAACACTCACTGACTAAAGCAATAAAGGATTCACTCTTCTCTCACAAAGAAATATCACAAGTTAGGCTTCAAGTACCATAGACTTGCCCCTCATGTAGATCTCCACTAATGTAAGCTCATTCAGGTCAAAATCAAGTAGAACTTATTTCAAGTTGTAATGAAGGCTTTTAGATTGGGGTGGGATAACATATGAGATAAGTGGTTACATCCTTCCTTAAGCACTTCACTTTTTATTTCTTGGCTCACATTTGCCAAATCCTTAGAGGCATTCCTTTTTCTTGGGGGCTAGAGAGACTTACTATCACTCTTTATTGTTCATTTCATTCTTTTTCTCCCTTAATTCTCATGCTTTAGATAATTGCCTCTTCTTCAATTTCATTAGTCTCCCGTTTAATTTTCTGTTTGTTCTTTCTTTTCTTACTTTCTCTTTTCATGGAGATCATTTATTTTCTGTCTTTTCAGTGCATTGATACCTCTTTTAGATTCCTAAACTTTCCCCCAAACTTAGGCTTTGAGCCACGTATTACATGTGAGTGTTAAGGAAGGTTCGGTTGCCAAGAGAGTATTATGAGCAAAACAGGTAAAGGCTTGTAGCATGGTTACCAATAGAGAAAGCCTAAAGGCATAAAGGGGTCAACTAGGGATAACGATCATATGGTGGCAATAGAAAGCTCAAACGGTCCAAGGAAAGCCTATAATCATTTTCCAAACCAAGAAAACTTAGAATTTCTCCTTGAAACACATTCGGGGCAAGTTCTAAACTGTTCACTCAATTACTTGGACTAACAATAAGAATTCACCTCACTTCTCGTGCAACTAGATAGTAAAAGAAGATAGAGTCTAAAGCCCACAAAAATTATAGTCAAGGTAAAGATCACTATGGTCCATTCAACCACCTAATGTTTATCAAAGTTAACTCAAGAATCTCAAAGTAACTAAAGTAGATCTACTTTCTTCCAAAACCCTTATTTCAAACCATAAGAATGTAGTCAAGTATGTTGGTGCTAAATGAAGCATGAAGAACTCTTTTTGGAGAATGACATAGTTAGGGATTTTATTTATTACTACTTACTAGTATTATTACCTAAACATGAAACTGGCTCATTCCCTTAAAAAAGTTGTCACAATATCCATACTTGGGAAGAGTCACTCGGTTCACACAAAAGACCACATTTGGAAAGAACCCCCACATGAATAAAACCAAATGATTATTATCAACACTAATAAGAAAAAAATAAAAGCTACTAAAACAAACACAATTAAAGATAAACAACTAAAGAAGCTAAGGAAAGCAAGAACTACTAAAGATAAATAAAAAGTAGAATCATCCAATTATTACATTTCAATGTTGTCAATAGTATAAAATCATCAAATATGCTCCACTCCCCCCCCCAAATAAAAAAGAGAATTATCCCTAATGCTTAACAAAATAAGATCAACGAGTAGAGAGGGCGAAGAAAATCCCTAAGTGTCTTAACTCATCACCGTGTCACTAGCAACATGAGTCTCAACTGGGTCAGCTAACTTAATATCATCATCAAGTGGGAGCAGCCTGAATATATGAACATAGCATGCACCGCCTCAACAGTGTCAGAGGCAAGGCAAGACTCCTTAGTCTGAGCAGCAGGAGCATCATGAGAAGATGAAGTTAGGTGAGGCTGGGGGGTCTAATAGCATGTCAAAAGGAAAATCTCTGGACTCAGCTATCCGGGTCACCTCAACTTGAAGCTCATCAACTGATTTCTTGCATTCCTGTGACCTCCTCATTTTCCACACATGCTTGCTCAACCGATCAATCACAGCACCATACTGTACCAATGTATCTATGATGACCTTCTGGTTGTCCAAGACTTTGCTAAGCTTCTTGTCTATCTTAGAGGAATCCAAGGGTACCTGTGAAGATGACTGCCCTGTAGCTATATTATAGATCTCATACAGCTTTGAAGTAGCTACTTGCATCTAGTTTTTGAGGCTCGCAAGTGTCTCGGAGACTCGCGAGGTAGACAATGGGCCTATAGGCACAGGCATCGCCCTAGGTGCTGGAGTAGACACTGTAGTAGGGGCTGTAGTAGGAGATAAGGATGGTGGCTCATGGACAACAACTGCGGCACTGGTAGAAGGCTCAGCCAAAGTAGATGGAATATCAGACGTACTAGGAGCTACCACTACTGGCTCATGAGACTAGCCAGCAGTAGTAGAAGGTTGAATGCTCTTCTTTGGGTTCCTTGGATCTTGTTGCTTGTACCGCTCAAATGGCATGGACTCCACCTTAGCATCTGTTAGATACTTAGTAATACTACTGTGTTAGGGGTAAGAGGTGTTATCCTATTGTGCCACAACGGATCTGTTGGCCGACATCAGGATACTCACATTGATCGGGTACCCGACCATAATAGAAACCACAATATAGCTCGTGGAATGGGCATGTTTTTCTCATTCAAATAGGGATCAATTCTGCTACACACGAAGGTCTACCTCCCATTCTCCTCAAAGCAGAGATTGTTCTGGAGGATTGTCTTTCCGATAGAAATCCAAGGGGGAGTAGGTCCTAGAGCAAGGATCTCTATAAGCCATGCCCTAGCCTCCCCGTTCAGAGCCAATTTCTCTAGATACTCCTTCTGCTGCACATCATCAAACCCCAAGTACGCATTTCGAGTATGCTGATCAAACTTTACTTTCAGGTTACGCACTATTTTAGCATACACTTCCCAGACAAGATGCCCCTTTACATCTACTAGTTTCTCGGTAAATTGCATCCACCCCTTTCTTTTGGTAAACTGCTCTAGAATAGTAGGGTTGTATTTGTCTATCTTTAATGAGGAACTGCTGCTTATGAGTCAAGGACCTCTGTATCCACCACCTTCGAAAATCATAAAATGCTCGCAAGCGCAGAAATCTATCTTCCCAGACAAACTTTGTTTGATCATGCCATGCCTGCCTGTACCCTTGACCCCCCTCTCCCATCATACGGGGAATCATCGGAATTAGAGCCCGGAGCAGCTACATTAAACTTATGACTTTCACGCTCTGAACCTTGAGAAGTGTTGTGGGATATAAAAGGTACATCTAGAGGCTTAGACTGCCTCTGTGGCCTAGGTTGTTCTTCGATGTGCTCCTTCAGTAAAGATACATAATTTCTCTTGGAGGCCTCCTAGACGTGGCATAAGAGCTAGACTCTGAGAGGTTTCTATCTCTCCCTCAGCCTGTTGTTGTTTTCTTTGTGATTGATCTTGGCACACTTAAGTGAAAGGCACCTCTGCCCCTGCCCCTTTAAGATTCATCTCTTCATTTGGTAGATTCACCTTGACCTCGTGATCGTACCATTCATTGTATATGCACAAAGAGATTTGCTAGTTTAATGTCATGATTCAAATAGTTAAGACTCATATAAGTATGTGAGGACAACAAAGAAGCAATGAGGTTTTAGTTATTTCAGCATGCAATAGAATAGGGGCAAGTGCGTTCCACACAATTCGAAGTTTGCTCCGCAAAATAGGAGAGCGGACTGCAAAATTCCAAATGCGGACCGCACTTCTGCACAAGTGTGTTAGGTGTTCAGGTGCTTCCTCTCTAATTGACAGTGCAAAGGCCTTCTATAGCCGTAGAATTCATTTGTGGTCCGCACAATTATCTTTGTGGTCTGCACTTGAGATGCTCACAGAGAAAGTTTTTGATTAGTATTGCAGACCAAATATGCGCCCTGACAACAAAATCTATGGGCTACACAATTAAAGTGCATCCACACAAACAACATCCAACCAGTTACCTAATTAACAGATTGCAGACCACCAATTTCAAATGCAGTCTGCACATTCAAGCTTGTTTACCTTAGATTATGCAAATAACCCAAATAACCCAACCCAATCTATTCATGCATAATCAATTTCCTAGTGCTAAACTACCCCACATAGATATATTGAAGGAATGTAATAGCAGATGGCCTAAAAAAGTTTAAAAGGAAAAATAAAAATAAATGAAAATTAACATGAAACGAAGCAAACCAGATGGTGTAAGTGTGCTAAAATCAAAGTGAGTGCAAGTGGTTGTGGGAAATTGAAAGTGCAAGATCTTCAAGTAAGTTCTCTCAGAGTAACAGTGAAAGTTAAGGGTGTGAAAAGCGTAAAATGGAGGCTAATGTTCTATTTATACTCAGAGAATAAGGAGTGTTAGAGGCGAGCGCGGTCGCACAATTTTTCAAGTGTGGGCCACTTTGCTACCTGGGCATCAGTGGACAAGACAATTGTGCGGTCCTCACTCTTTCAAGTGCGACCGCACTTCTAACAATGTAGAATAACCACCTATTTGATGTTGTGCTTTTGCGACTGCAAAGTTTATGAAAGTCCACACTATTACTCTGCAATGGACAAAAAGTTCAGAGGATTTTCCATTTCATAGTTAAGATCAACTCTTGGAAGTGTGGTCCACAGAAGAAATCCGCGAACGCACAAGAGCTTCTGCAACAACATTTCTTTTCTATGGCCGTACAAAGAAAAAATGCAGTCTGTATTTCTGGATTTGATTATACAACCTTGTTTACCATTTCACATCTAACACTTATCCCTGTAGCACACTACAAATTATGTTAAAAATAGCAAAGGACATCTAACTTAAAGGAGAAAAAGGAAAAGAACTTGGATTGCTTCCCGAGAAGCGCCTTATTTAACGTCAAGGCACGATGCAATGTCATATCATCTTCAAGTGAAGTAAATAACTACCACAACGTGGCTCTCTCCAACTTCTCCCACATAGTGCTTCACCCGATAACCATTGACTCCAAATATTTCATTGTTCTTGTTCTTTAAGTCCAATGCACCGAAAGGTGTCACACCAATAATTTCAAATGTACCACTCCACTATGACTTAAGCTTCTGGGGAAACATTCTCAATCTTGAATTGAACAATAACATTAGATCACCAGCCTTGAACTCCTTGTTCCAAATATACTTGTCATGAAGATATTTCATCTATTCTTTGTACTAGGAAAAACCTCATATACATGTTACTAGAACTCATCCACTTCATTCAAATGTGTAACCTTCATGTTAGCGGCTTCATCACAATCAAGATTCAATTTCTACAAGGCCCACATTTCTTTGTTCTCTAGTTCCACCGGGAGACGACAAGATTTCCCGAAAACCAAACGGTATGGGGACATTGCAATAGGTATTTTGTAAGCCGTTCTATATACTCATAGAGCATCATCAAGCTTCTTAGACCAATCCGCCCGCTTTTCTTTCACTGTCTTGGACAAAGTACTCATTACCTTTGGGTTGGAGAATTCCACATTTCCACTACCTTGAGGGTGATAGGGAGTCATGACCTGGTGAGTAATACCATATTTGCTAAGTAAAGTGTTAAAATCCTTGTTGCAAAAAAGTGAACCCCCATCACTTATGATTGAATCTGGAGTACCAAATCTTATAAAAATATTCTTCTTTAAGAAATCCACTACACTTCTAGTATCGTTGTTGGGTAAAGTAATGGCATCAACCCATTTAGACATATAATCTACCGCGACCAATATATAGGTGTTTTCACAAGAACTCACAAAAAAGCACGTAAAGTCAGTACCAAACATAAAAAATATAAATGTCCATGAATATTAAAAGTGAGTTTCGAGAACATCTAGCATTTGATTCTGGATGGAACAACTGCTATATTTTTTTATACTTTTTTCGATATTTAGTCAGTTTTTCCCATAAAGTTTTGGAGCTCGGGAAGAAGCAATTTATGCGATTTTCACCCACTTGGATTTTATAAGTGTTCTTGACTCGGATTTTATTATTATTTATGATTATGTCTTTGGTTTTAGCATTTGATTGGTGAATATAAGAGAAAAATTAAGGGTTTTGGCAAAACTTTCTAAAGTGAAAAATGAAGATTTTAAACTCGATTTGGGTTTGGTTTTGGATGAAACTTATATATTTGGGCTCGCATTGGAATGTGAGTTCGGAATTTATGAGTTTTGTCAGGAAAGACGATGCGGGGCCGAGTTAACATTTTGGTTGACTTTGTGTATTTGTATAAAGATCGAAACTTTATTATTTGGGGTCGATTCGCGTGGGAAGGCATTTTAGAGTATTGATTTGGCTTGTTTTAGGTTAGTGTCTTTCCTACCTTTGGTTGAGGAATTATTTTCCTAATAATTAATAATAATTGCTACATGCGGAGGTGAGGTATATATAAGGTGACGAGCGTATATACATGTGCCATGTGTATTTATGCTTAGGGTAGATTCTAGATTGCTCTATGCCTTATTTGGTTATGTGTTCTAGTTGATTCTATGTGTATTATTCAATTAATTGACTACTTGAGCACAATAAACCATGCTAGAGAAAATGTTAAGGCTATTGGTGCCTTAGTTTGAACATCATGAACTAATCTTGAGAATTATGCTATACTTTCCTCGGACGTAGTCATATGCATGTTATGAATACACATTTTTACTTGTCGGTCTTGTGTTGTGCCTTGAATTCAACGTGTTCTCTTTGTGATATATATGCGATCATCTATATGACCACACGGGTTCATCATTTTCATTATAGAGATCATGTTTTAGGATTATCATTTCCTAAATTGTCCAAGTTGTGCATTTTTGGAATTATTGCTAAATTGATTTAGCCGTAGTCAAGCTTTATATGTTGAGCCCTCATCCACATTTATTTATGTAATGAACCAACCGACCGTTTTGAGCTCTACCATGTCGTTCGACGGATTGAGACCTTGAGTAGCTTCAATTCATGTATTATAACTTGAAGGTGTAGTCAGATTAGATTTATGGGAAGATCGGATTTGGTTTGAAATAATACTTCTCAATTTGGAATCATTAAGTTGGAAGCTTTGTCCAAGGTTTAAATATTGAGTAAACAACCTCTGATCGGAGTTTTGACGGTTCCGTTAGGTCTGAATGCTGATTTTGGACTTATATCGGGAACGATTGCTGGTTTCTGGTGCCAGCATTTGTTCTTTGCGAATGAGAGGGATGTCCCGCAAATGGGAAGAAAGAATTCTGGGTTGACCGATCAATGAAAAAAATTGCTCTTGGTGAACCCAAAGGTCTTCCGCGAAGGCAATGAACAAACATCATCTAGATAGAATTTTAAACCGAGAATCTTAATATTTGAGCATATCTTGAGTTCTACATCTATGTTTGAGGTGATTTTTGTGGCGTTGTTCTCATCTCAACAAGGGGAGAAATATATGACAATCATTTTGATATATTTCAATGATTATTTTCGTTTATTATTCTTTTTGACGTATTTGGATTTGGATTGTAGAAATTGTGATTTTGAGCCCCAAAGTTGAGACATGGTAAATCCTTTATGTGAGAGTTAATTCATGGATAAAATTGTATGATTTTATAGATATAATAATATATAAATTATGAGTAATATTTATTTTCTATAATTTTTGAAAAGCGGGTGCGCACGCCCGGGATTGACTTTTGTTGATTTTCATGCGGGATTGAGAATTGCTTCTAAATGATAAACTATAGGTTTTTGATTATGTTGTGATTGCTTTGCACGTTGCTTGGCTAGTTTAAGATCGTTTGGCATTAGTTTGAGGAGTTAAAGAGGCGTTGGAGTCGGTTATCAGATTTTGGAGTAAGGTAAGTCTCCTGTTTAACCCTGTGAGATGGAATTTACCTCGTAGGTGTTATATTTCTTATGTGCTACATGTTGAGGGAGCTACGCACATATGAGGTGATGAGTGTCCGTGCGTATGCTAGAATTCCTGATTATGTCCAGGTAGTGTTAGACTCACTCCATACTTTAATTGTACTATTTGAGTTATCCTTGACAGTTTAAATGCTTTAATTTACATTTAGCCTGAGACTATACTCGCGTAGAGTATCGGACTAGCTAATTTAGATACTTGATCAGCAGTAAATTATACTTTAATTTACAAATTTCTTCCGCATTGTGCGTATTCATCTAATATATTTTCTTGAATTTTATAACTCACATGTATATTCGTGAGTCGGGTCAATGACCTATCAAGGTTTCATATTCTAATGGAATAGGGTCGTTCGCCTCGGCGGTATCATATAACACACTTTTATGGGATCAGACCGTTCGCCTTGACAGTATCATCTAACACACTCTTATTGGATCGGCCCATTCGCCTCAGTAGAGTAACATATTCTCATGGGATCTGGCCGTTCGCCTTAGCATGATTATATATCACACACTTTTGGGATTGGGCCATGTACTCATTAGTTTCTTGACTTGAGATGTGACCATTGATTTGGTGTTGACCATAACGTATTCCATTTGAGGAGGAATTTGATAATTTAGGACTTTGTTTTCACTGGTCAGTTGTAGATCATATTATTTACCTATATCTCTTCTCACTGTTTACTTACCATTTTTCATATTAGTCTACCTCATTATAGTTTATTTGTTGGACCACTATTAAGTTTCAATGTCAATCCCTCGTCACTACCTCTTTGAGATTAGGCTAGATACTTACTAGGTACGCATTGATTTACATACTCACGCTACACTTCTACACTGAATGTGCAGGCATTGAGGTATGTACATTAGGTGGTCATCTTGGTGTACTGGCACAGCTACGGAGGGGACTTTATGGTGAGCAGAATTATATGTTAGGATTCGCAACACCCAGTGTCTCCATCTTATTCAGTTATTTTATCTTGTCTATTTTATATTCTAGACAGATGTTGTATTATTATGGTTCTAGTAGATGCTCATGCTCTTGTGGCACCAGGTTTTGGGGGTTCCTAGTGGATGTTCATTATTTTATTTTAAGTTATTATTATCACATCACTTTATGATTTATTTACATTCGAAAATTTGGTAAAGAAAAGCCGATGTTTCTATGAGTGCTAGATTTTATTCTATTTATTTAATGAAATTCCTCATTTTAAAAATTTAAAATGGATAGCTAAGTGGAGGTTCACGCATTGGCTTGCCTAGCATCATAGTTGGGCGCCATCACGACCTATTATGGGATTTGGGTTGTGACAGCTTGGTATCAGAAACTAGATTCATTTAGGTCTCACGAGTCATGAGAAAGTCTAGTAGAGTCTTGTGTATTGGTACAGAGACGTATGTACTTATCTTCGAGGGGCTATAGGGTTGTTAAGAAGAACTTCCCTTTCTTGATTCCTCGTTGTGCGATTTGATTTCGGTTGAAGCTTATGTCATTAGTTCGTTCCTACTCATTTGAATACGATGTTGAGCACTCGATATTAGTTGGGCGTCAAAGAGTTATGGTAGAGCTACAAGTGTGCTGCAGGATGTTTTATCCTATGTTATGAGGGCAGACTACTATTGTTTTCTAGTGAAGGATGTTCATTCATTGCAGTCTAGTGTTAGTGTTGCCCACAGATTCAAGGCTATACATAGTGTATTGTCATGATCATACATTGTTATCGCGGTGTATTGGTGAACATTAGGGTGTTTGCTTATGTGTTGAGGCAGTAAGTGTTTCAAGAGAAGGGTTGTTCGGTTTGTGATTGGAAGATTTGGCATTACATTCCAGCGCAGGAGATTTAATTTCCCCAAAGATGTTCAGGTTTTGGTTTAAATGAGTAGCAAGATTTGACATCTCCGAAATTGGTGGAATTATTGTTAGTTTTGCAATGTTGTCATTTTTAATGCATTAAGGATCTTTGGCATGATGGTTTTCATTTGTTTGTCTCTAGGGAACAGTGTTGTGAAATAGTACCTAAGAAGCAGTTATCGAAAATGACGGTGTGTTATGACTTCATAATCAAATCGAAGTTTCCAGTGTTGATGGTATAATGGAGATAATCCCTGAGGTGGCTTCTGTACTTAGCGAGTACGAACGTGATGAAAAGGGTCTTGATCGAAATGCAGGAATATATGAATATTTGATTATCGTTTTGGGATGCAATATGGCTCCGAGTTTTATACACATTGTTGGTCCTTCGGCTGAAGTTAATGAATGGATAGATTCTTACGGTTGGCAGGTGAGTGTGGACCTAGGGGGATTACCTTATTTCATAATGGATGTAACTATGGTGTTGTTGGGTAATGTCGATATGAGCATACACAGGTGGGTTATATCCTACGAGAAGGTTAGGGATTACATGATTTCTGGTAAAGTTCCTATGTAGAGTTCTACTTTCTACCTAGCATGAAGCATGTATTATGATGTGAGCTTAGATCACGTGTAGAAGAGGGTGTAAAGGTTAGGAGGTTGAGAATGCATTTGGGACCGGTAATTCTTGGCGTGATATGATTAGTAAAATAAGAGCTTGTGAGAAATTTGGCCAAGTAACAATGTGAGGTAATGGTAGCTAGGGGAAGAAGTCATTGTGGGCCTTGGGTTTTGCAATTTGTGGTTTAAAGCTAAGTGGGGGAGCCTACCGTGGATGATTGGGTTGCATGACTATGTGCCTTTGCAGTGTTTGGCTAGTGGTATGTTGGAGGCTTAGTTATGACCGAGAAAGAGAACATTCGGGGTAATTCGAGCAAGGAATTTGATAAATGTGTGCTACATTTCACGTTATTGGTGTGTGCAAGTTGTGAAATAACCCAGATTTGATATTTTTTCGTAAAGGCATTGTGCTTGGGAAGAGATTCATTCAATTGCTTCTTATGGGGTGTTCGTGTGCTAACAGAGCAACAATTGTTTGCTATATATTCGGAACTAGGTCATAGTGGGTGACTCTCAATGATGGTTCTAGTGAATTCAAGAACTATAGTACGACACCTGAGGAAATGATCGGTTCCTTTGGTATTGTAAGGCAATACAGGTGTTTCGTGACTGTGCGTGCGGGCTTGACTGCATCCGTAATTTGATTAATTTTGAGGTATTTGATTCTGATGGTTTTGATTATGTGTAAATGGGTCCCGGAAAAGTTATGGTAGTTTAGCATACTACTTGAGTTCTATGTCTTTTGCGGCTATGGGAAGTTGGTTGTATGTTGCGATTCTTCTTCTAAAATTAGTTAATTTTACGGTTCTGGCCTATGAAATGTTTATTCTATTGGTTGTTCAGGAGTTATATTGAAATTCTTGTACTCTCACGTAGCAGCATGATAGGTGCAGTGAGCGGTATGGAATTGAAATTTGAGGATCGAGGTTGTGATCCGTTTTTAACAGGAATGTTACAAGCTCGAAAGAGCTGAGAGAGATTTTAGATGTTCAGAGTATGTTGGTGTTATTTTGTGTCACCTGAAAATGGTGTTCTATAGATGAGGCATCGTGTATTGATTTATGGATTCTTGATTTGCATTGCAATAATTGTATAGTTGATAGCCATGGATATGCATTTTTTGCTACCTGGTGTGGAAGGTCGTGGGCGTATCTCCTACGAGATGATTTTACAAGTGTGACATGTCAGCCATTTATGTGGTAGAGATTGAAACCAGGTATAGAGATTCTAGTACTGTCATTGATGGGAGAGTTTATGTCTAAGAGGTGATTTATTTCTTTTGTTGCGGACTGTTAGAGTTTTTTGTTGGATTGGAAGATAGATCGTTTGTGCCATGAATAGGGTCATTGTGGATATTTGGAAGGTTCTTAGTCTATTTTGGGATGATCGGAATTGGTTTGAGGTCAGTTGGTAGGCCTAATGTGAAAGTATATTTTATACCATATCAAATATGCTTATATGGCATAACATCGATTATGGATGGGTCTTTGTGCATGGTGGATGATATTCGTGCCTCCATCTATTTCAGGTGCTACTCTTTTATGCTATATAGGTTGTGAGATGGATTGACTATTCACACGTATGTTGTGATCACGTGTAGCTTGTGGTGTTATGTGAGCGAGACTCAAGATGCATGTAATTTATTGCACCTTAGTCATGCTTGGCATTTCATAGGGCATGGCGCTACCTGTCTTTCTAGGGTTATGTTTATGCACTTGGTGTGCTTGTGGTTGATATTTGGGCATTTTGTGGTATAAGCAAGATCGATGAGTATTTCCTTATTGATTGTTATGTGCGGATCAGGTTGCACACCGCCACGGGCATGATGTTTAGATCAGGATGCAGGCCGCAATAATGAGATATTGAGTACAAATCTTTATATTTATTTTATGTGTTATGTTTTTCATCTTTGAGATAGGTTCATAGCACTAGTTTGGTTATTTTTGTTCATTGCGCAAGCCAGATAGTCTTGTATTCGGGTTCATATTTTGTATTAGTCATATTCGAGTTGTGGCCTTTTTGGCACATTGATGATGTTTTATGAGATTTTAGATGGTGTTTGAGGTGGCTTATTGCCCGAGCAACTTGTAGTGGGCGAGACGATGTTATTGGACCTGAAATTAGTGCAATCAGATTTATATAATATATATTAGAGGAAAAATGTCACTAATTAGTTTAGAATGAGGAAATGGTTCTCGCCAAGTGGAGAGACTTCCTGAGTTATTGATTTGGTAGGTAGTTATGTGTTTCTACATATCTCTTTCATCATTGCAATATTGCAAGGGTTGGAACATGGCTTATATATATTATAAGGTATATTATGGGTATCGAGTTCACGAATTTGTAGCTATTGTTGTTGGAGGATGTTATTATGAGCATACGAATTATCTGGTGCATTGTGGTGCATGATCATGTTTTTGTACAATATGTTGAGATTGATATGGCTTGTGTATGTTAGAATTAGACCTGATAGAGAATTTCAGATGCTGGAATTTGGTTCTAAGGCTTGTGGGCTAAGGTAGAAGGAAGGATCTTCGGTCGGGCTTGATCTAATGTGTTCATATGGGTTGTGGTGGCAAGTAGTTTCACAAGGTGTTAAACAGTTATTTTGGGCAACTATGGGACAGTTCTTGGCACTTTCGAGGACGAACGTATGTTTATGTGGGGGAGAATGTAATGATCCGACCGGTCGTTTTGAGCTCTAGCATGTCGTTCGGTGGTTTGAGACTTTGAGTAGCTTCACTTCATGTATGATGACTTGCACATGTAGTCGGATTAGAATTTCGGCAAGATCAGAGTTGGTTTGGAAGAATAATTCTCAATTTAGAAGCTTTAAGTTGGAAAAGTTGACCAATGCTTGAATTTTGAGTAAACAACCTCGGATCGGAGTTTTGATGGTTCTGTTAAGTCCGAATGATTATTTTGGACTTAGGCGTATATCCGGATTTGGATTTGGAGGTCTTTAGGTTGATTTGATGCTTTTTGGCGAAAGCTGGAAGATTGAAGGTTTAAAAGATTATTAGGTTTGAATGAGAGATGACTTTACTAATATTGGATCCGGATTGTGGTTCTGGGAGTTTGTATAGGTCTATTGTGTCATTTGGGACATGCATACAAAATTTGATGTCATTCCGAGTTGATTTGGTATGCTTCGACATGAGTTTTAGAAGTATAAAAGTTCATTAGTTCATTAGGCTTGAATTGGTGTGCAATTCATGGTTTTGATATTGTTTGGTGTGATTTGAGGCCTCGAGTAGGTTTGTGTTATGTTTTAGGACTGGTTTGTGTGATTAGGTGGGGTCTCGAGGGCCTCGGGTGTGTTTCAGATGTGTTTGGGTTGTATCGCGCTCTTATTTGATGTTTCGACGTCGATTATTTGGGCATAAAGGGTACTATTTTGATCAAACCACCTTTTATTTGTGATTTTATTGAACCACAAGATCCGTATCGTAATTACAGAACCATAGCAACATGAATCGTCGAATTCTGAGGTCATATGAGAGAGTTATGCCCATTTTCGTGTCGGTAAAGATTGCTTGTTTATGCTGCGAGCTTTCGTTTTTCGCGAACACAAAGAAGGAATTTTGGGTTGACCGGTCAATGCCAAAAATTACTCATCTCGAACGCGAAGGTCATCCGCGAAGGTGATAAACAAAAATCATCTGGACAGTGTATTAAACCGAGAATTTTAGTATTTTGAGCATATCTTGCGTTCTAGAGCTCCGTTTGAGGCTACTCTTGCGGCGTTGTTCTCGTCTCAATAAGGGGGTAAATATCTACCTTTATTTTGATATTTTCCATTATTATTTGCGTTGATAATTCTTTTCTTACGTGTTTGGATTGTAAAAATTGGGGTTTTGAGCCCTAAAGTTGAGACATGGTGGGTAATATTCTTTTTTGATAATTTTTGAAAAGCGGGTGTAGGTCCGGGGTTAGCTTTTGTTGACTTTTCGTGTGGGACTAAGAATTATTTCTAAACGATAAATTATAGATTTGTGAGTATGCTTTGATTAGTTTGTATATTGTTTGGCTAGTTTTGTATCATTTATCATTGGTTTCAGGAGTTAGAGAGGTGTTGGAGCCGGTTATCAAATTTTGGAGCGAGGTAAGTCTCCCGTGTAACCTTGTGAGAGGGAATTTACCTCGTAGGAGTTATATTTCTTATGTGCTACATGTTGTGGGATCTATGCACGTATGAGGTGATGAGTGTCCGTGTGCATGCTAGAATTCCTGATTATGTCCAGGTAGACTTAGACTCAAGTCATACTTTAATTGTACTATTTGAGTTATTCTTGAATGTTTAATTGCTTTAATTTACATTTAGCCTGAGACTATACTCGCGTAGAGTATCGAGCTAGCTATTTTAGCTACATGATCAGCCATGGAAATTGTACTTTACTTTACGAACTTTTTCCGCGTTGTGCGTATTCATCTAATATATTATTTTGAATTTTATAACTCACATGGATATTCATGAGTAGGGTCAATGGCCCATCAAGGTTTCATATTCTAATGGAATCGGGTCGTTCGCCTTGGCGGTATCATGTAACACACTCTTATGGGACCAGGTTGTTCGCCTCGACAGTATCATGTAACATACTCTTATAGGATCGGGTTGTTTGCCTCGACGGTATCATGTAACACACTTATAGGATCGGGTCGTTTGTCTCGGCAGTATCAAGTAACACACTCTTATGGGATCGGGCCGTTCGCCTTGGTAGAGTATCATATTTTTATCGTATTGGGTCGTTCTCCTCTGCAAGATTATATATCACACACTTAATGGATCTGGTTGTTCGCCTCGACAGATCTATTAAGCACTCTTATGGGATTGGGCCGATCACCTCAGTAGAATCATGCGAAATACTTGATAAGGAGTTCGCATATTCACGAGTTTCCTGGCTTGAGATGTGGCCGTTAATTTGGTGATGACCATTACGTATTACGTTTAAGGAGGTATCCGATAATTGAGGACTTTGTGTTCACTATTTAGTTGTAGACCGTATTATTTGCCTATATTTGTTCTCACTTTTTACTTACAATATTTCATACTTGTTTACCTTATTATATTTTATTAGTGGACCACTATTAAATTTCAAATGTCGACCCCTCATCACTTCCTCTTCAGGATTAGGCTAGATACTTACTAGTTATGCATTGATTTACTTACTCATGCTACACTTCTGCACTGAATGTGCAGGTATTGAGGCACTGAATGGTGAGCTGCATTCTATGCTACGATTCACAGCACACGGAGTCTCCATCTTATTCAGTTATTTTATCTTGTGTATTTTATAATCCAGACATATGTTGTGGTAGTGTTGTATTATTATAGTAGATGCTCATTCTCTTGTGGCGCCAGATTTCGGGAGTTCCTAGTGGGATGTTCATTATTTTATTTCACGTTATTATTATCACTTCACTTTATGATTTATTTATACTCAGAAATTTAGTAAAGAAAATCACATGTTTTTTTGAGTGCTATATTTTATTCTATTTATTTAATGAAGTTCTTTATTTTAAATTTATTAAATGAATAGGCACGCATTGGCTTGCCTAGCAGCATAGTTGAGCGCCATCATGACCTATTAGTGGATTTGGGTCGTGACAAGTTGTTTCCATGTCTTTGTGCACTTTATTGATAAATTGTGAGAATATGACATTGACAATGATTTGGCTTATTGCATTGTTGTAATTAAGACATATGTGGACATGTTGGGCGGATTTTTTGGGTGTTGGCATGAGGTTTTTGCCATGCAAATGTAATTGATATTTATATTGTGTCAGGTGCGGAGCGATAAGGGTGGATATTGTTATTGAGTCTGATGCAGAGTGATAAAGGTGGATATTGCTATTTCGTTCGGTGCGGAGTGATAAAGGTAGATATTACTATTGTGTCGAGTGCAGAGCGATAAGGGTTGATATTGCTATTGTGTCCAGTGCGGAGGATAAGGGTTGGGTGGATATTTGATGACGTCCAAATCCACTACTCAAAGAGTAAGCAAACACAGTCTCTTGTAATATAATTTACCTAACTATGAGTCGGCGTCAAATCTCACAAATAACAATATGTAGGCGATTAGGCAAGTAAGAGAATTATCGATTATATTGCTAAGCCAAACACTAATTAATGTTTTGAGAAAATATTATAACTAAATGTGAAAATATAAACTTGTCACAACCCAAAACTCGACAAGTCGTGATGGCGCCTATCATTGTACTAGGCAAGCCGACATCTCACACATACAAACATTTTTAAATTTCAAATAAACGAAAATAGGTTTAAATAAGTAAGAATCTCATAAAACCAGGATATAAACATCGTAACTAAGCACAAAAATTCTCCCAAAAGATCCGGGTGTCACTGAGTACATGAGCATCTACATAATAATAAGGTATAACTAATGGAACACTGTCTAAGAAAGTAGAACAGTATACATAAAACATAAACACGCTTCCAGGTTCAACAGTTAAGTCCAACACAAATAAAATATGTCAAATGTGACTTATAAGAGGAATATGACATCTCTATATCTACATGCCAATATAAATACCGTATATGATGCAACATAGTGAAATACCAAGTACTCATACTCTCAAAGCACTCAATCTGACTGTCTCAATTTTCGCTCATCACACTCAGTCATTTAGGACAGTATAGTACCCACTGTGGCATGCAGCCCGATCCACATATATCCATAAGGTCTGTTATGGCATGCAGCCCGATCCACATATATATAGCCATAATACTTGTTGTAGCGTGCAACCCGATCAATATATATTGTTGCGGCATGCAACCCCATCCACATATATATAGATATCACTCACATCACGACACCCAAGCCCCAACTTAGTCACCAATCTCTCCAGTCTCTCGGGCTCACAAGCCTAATGACAATTATCGTATCAATAAATAAAAATAGATACTGAGATATGATATGCAAATATTAGCTGTGACTGAGTACAAAATTTCAAATTAACCAAATAATTTAACATGTAAAACGACCTCTGTGGGTCCCAACAGTACCAATATGTAGCCTAAGCATGGTTTCCAACATAACTTGCAGCTCAATTTCTCTAACACACGGAGAATATATGAATAACGACAGGATTATTCAACTATACATTTCCATGGAATTGAACAAGTCACAATTCCTATGGTTCACACCCACACACCTGTTACCTGAACACCAATCGCATAACACATAATTCGGGTTTTTATAGCCTCAGAACCAAGTTTAGAAGTGTTATTTACCTCAAACCGTGCAAATCTCTACTCCATTAAGCCCTTGCCTAGCGAATCAACCTACAAATGCCTCAAATATAGCAACAAACAATTCGATACAATCAACACGAGCTAAAGAATTCAATTCCATAAGAAAATACTAAGTTCTTAATCAAAAGTCAAAAAGTCAACTCAAAAGTCAACCCCGAGGCCACGTCTCGAAATCCGATGAAAGTTACAAAATATGAAAACTCATTCAACTACGGTTTTAACCATACAAAAATTACTCAAATCCGATAGCAACATCTCACTCAAATCCACAAAATTCGGCCTAAGAAGTTGTTTACCTTGAAAATGATAATTACAACTAGATTTGATTTTGTGGTTCTAAAAATATGTTATTTATTTTTATGCTAGTTGTTAGGCAATAGATGCTAAGTGTGAGTTAAGAAAGTAAAGTAAGAGTAACAGGCAGTGTGGTTATTCAAACCGAACAGCTGAAAGTCGGGGTCTCGGACCGGCCTAAGCGGGGCCTCGAGGTTGAGCTAGATGGGCTTGATCGAGGACGATCTATGGAGGACTAATAGTCCTAAGGGACTTGATGATAGTTCTTTATGATCAATGGTGAGTAATAAATGAAGAACAATCAATGAAACACAATAAATATAAACAATGTAATAAATATAAGCGATAAAATCAAGGGGGAATATGTTTAAGTTAGAGAGAAGAGAATGTTCTTATTGTTGTATTGAATATCATGTGTGCAAAAAATAACAAAGGTCCCCTTTATATAAGAGGGAGAATCCTAAAATAGTACATATGCATTTATTACAAAGATTTGCAGCTGGTACAGCTATTTAATGTCACGGTACGGACTTGCACTATTCTTATGGACTTGGTAAGCTCTAACTACTTGCCTTGAGAATCTCCCACTCGTTCATCATAGCTACCGATTTGTACCGCCCCGAGGTAGAGCTATGCCTCGAGCCTTCTAGTTGACCAAACCTCGAGCCTATGGAATGCCATAATGCCGTATACAAAAGTTTCCTCCATATTTTCCAATTTCTCAACCCAAATCACTAATTAAATAAGGAAATCAAAGATATAATCATGGAATTTAACCAAAACTAAGTAAGAATCACTTATCCCAATGAATCCTTTGAAAATCTCTCCAAGAATCGCCTCCAACCGAGCTCCCAAAATCAAATTGTGAAATAAACTCAAACCCTCGTTTTTGACACTTTAAATTCTGCCCAATTATCCTTTAATTGGGATCGCGAAGAACAAACTCAGCTACCCAGACTAATAACCTTACACGAACGTGGAAATACCCATGCGAATGCGAAGCACTTCTTCCTCATACCTATGCGATCACGTCACTCTTCACGCAATCGCGAAGAACAAACGCGTGACCGCAGCTGCTACTACATTTCTTCTTAGCTAACGTGGCTTCGCCCATGCGTTCACGATTCACTGCTTTCCCAACTTACGAGATCATGTATACAAAACTTGCGATCACATAGAACAAGCTTCCACTTCCCAACAAAATAGCCTACGCGATCGCCGACCTGTCCACACGATCGCGTATCAGGAAACGGGATAGAGACACTAGAAAACTTTAGCCATTACTCTAAATCACATTTCATTCCGATAACCAACCAAAATCCACCCCAGGCCCCGGGACCTTAACAAAAATATAACAAGTCCTAAAACAAGATACGAACTTAGTCGAGGCCTCAAATCACATCAAACTACATCAAAAACACGAATCATACCCAATTTCAAGGCTAATGAATTTATAAACTTTTAACTTATACATTTGATGTCGAACCCTATAAAATCAAGTCCGATTGACCTCAAATTCTGCACACAAGTCATAGATGAATAAACGGACCTATTCCAACTCTTGAAACCAAAATCCGAGCCCAGTAACCACAAAATCAACTCTCAGTCAATCTTGTCAATTTCCAAAACTTCTAATTTTCTAAATTTAGCCATTTCAAGCCTAAATCAACTACGGACCTCCAAATCACTATCCGGACACACTCCTATGTCCAAAATCATCCAACGGGGCTATCGGAACCATAAAATCTCAATTCCAGAGCCATTTACACATAAGTCAACATATGGTCAACCTTTTCAACTTAAGCTCCAACCTTGAGACTAAGTGTCTCAACTCATTCCGAAACATACCCGGAACCAAACCAACTACCCCGACAAGTCACATAACAAAAATTAAGCATAAAATGAGCAGTAAATAGGGGAATGGGGCTAAAAACGCATAATGACTAGCCGGGTCATTACATCCTCCCCCACCTATACAAATGTTTGTCCTCGAATGGGTCTAGAAACATACATGGAGTCTCAAATAGCCATGGATATCTTCTCCATATCTCTCGCTTGGTATACCTAGTAGCCTCCTCAACTGGTTGACCTCTCTACTGCACCTTCATCGAAGCTATGTCTTTTGACATCAACTTCTGATCCTACCGATCCAAAATGGCCATTGCCTCTATATCATAAGTAAAATCACCATCTAGTTGAACCGTGTTGAAATCCAAAACATGAGACGGGTCACCGACATACTTCCGGAGCATAAAAATATAAAACACTGGATGAACACTCAATGGACTAGGTGGCACGGCAAGCTTGTAAGCCACCTCTCCAATCCTCTAAAGATCTTCGGCGCAATATACAGAGGGCTCAACTTGCCCTTCTTCTCGAACCTTATAAAACTCTTCATGGGTGAAACCTTTAGCAGTACCTTCCCCCAACCATGTTATCAACATCACGAACATTCCGATCGGTGTAACTCTTCTGACTGGACTGCGCCGTGCGAAGTTGATCCTGAATCAATTTAAACTTGTCTAAATCATCCTGAACCAGGTCAGTACCCAATAGCTCGGCCTCACCCGGCTCAAACCATCCCATAGAAAACTAACACTGTCTCCCACACAAAGCCTCATACGGTGCCATCTGATGCTCGATTGGTAGTTGTTGTTGTAGGCAAACTCTGTAAGCGATAGAAACTGATCTGATGACCCCCCAAAATCTATGACACAAGCGTATAGCATATACTCCAATATTTGAATAGTGCGCTTGGACTGCTCCCAACTCTAGCAGCACTACTCTCCAAAACTGCGATGTAAATTGTGTGCCCCGATCTTACATGATGGATGCCGACATACTGTAAAGGCGGAAAATCTCGAGGGTATAGATCTCAGCCAGCCGCTCCGAAGAATAATTAGTCCCAACTAGAATGAAATGCGCGGACTTGGTCAACCGATCCACAATCACCCAAATAGCATCAAACTTTCTCGATGTCCGTGGGAGCCCAACTATAAAATCCATGGTGAAACGCTCCTATTTTCACTTCGGAATCTCAATCCTCCGAAGCAATCCACCCGGCTTCTGATGCTCATGCTTCAGCTACTGACAATTTAGGCACCAAACTACAAACCCCACTATATCATTCTTCATCCTCCTCTACAAATAGTGCTTCCTCAAGTCCTGGTACATCTTCGCGACACCCGAATGAATGGTATACCACAAACTATGGGCCTCTTCAAGAATCAACTCCCGTAGCCCATCTACATTAGGCACACAAATTCGACCCTGCATCCTTAACACCCTATCATCCCAATAGTAGCATCATTGGCATCACCGTGCTGGACTGTGTCCTTAAGGACAAGCAAATAAGGATCATCATATTGGCGCTCTCTGATGCAATCATATAAGGAAGACTAAGAAACGACACTAGCTAGAACCCAATTAGGCTTTGAAATATCTAATCTCACACACTGGTTGGCCAAGGCCTGAACATCAACTGCAACCGGTCTCTCACCAAAAGGGATAGATTTAAAGCTACCCATACTCATTATCGTTCTACTCAAGGAATCAGCCACCATATTGGCTATCCCGAGATGATATAGAATGGTAATATCATAGTCCTTTAGCCGCTCCAACCATCGCCGATGTCTCAAATTTAGATCCATCTATTTGATCAAGCACTGGAGACTTTGATGATGTGTAAATACCTCACAAGACACACCGTATAGATAATGCCTCCAAATCTTCAATGCATAAACGATGACTGCTAACTCCAAATCATGAATAAGGAAGTTCTTCTCATGGGGCTTCAACCGGTGGGAAGCATAATGAATCACTCTACCCTCCTGCATCAAGACACACCAAGTACCATTCTGATAGACATCACAATACATCGTACAAGAGCCCAATGTCGAACGGAAAACTAGATCTGGAGTTGTGGTCAAGCAAAATCTTGAGCTTCTAAAACTCTCTCCTCACACTCATCCGACCACCTGAAAGGAGCACCCTTCTGGGTCAATAGGTCAACAGCGATGCAATAGACGATAAACCCTCCACGAAGAGACGATAATAACCAACAAAGCCGATAAAGATTTGGATCTCCATAGCCGAGGATGGTTTGGGCCAAGTTGGAACCGCCTCTATCTTTGTTGGATCCACCTTAATTCCTTCACTGGATATCGTGTGCCCCAAGAATGCCGCCAAAATAAGCCAAAACTCACACATGGAGAACTTGGCATAAAGGTTCTCCTTCCTCAGCCGTTGTAATACAATCCTCAAATATTGAGCATGCTACTCCAAGCTACGTGAGTACACCAGGATATCATCAATGAATACTATGACAATTGAGTCAAGATATGGCTGAAATATATTGTTCATCAGATGCATGAATGTTGTTGGGCGTTGGTCTGGCCCAAAGACATCACAAGGAGCGCATAGTGACCATAATAGGTCCTTAATGCTGTCTTTAGAATATCCTAGTCCTGAATCATCAACTGGTTATGCAGACCTTAAAACAATCTTAGAGAACGCCCTAGGTCCCTGAAGCTGGTCAAATAGATCATCAATGCGCGAAAAGGATAATTGTTCTTGATTGTAACTTTGTTCCACTACCTATAGCCGATGCACATACGGGTAGTACCATCCTTCTTCTTTAGAAACATAATCAGTGCACCCAAGGTGACATACTAGGACTAATAAACCCCTTATCAAGAAGCTCCTGAAGCTTCTCTTTCAATTCTTTCAACTCATTTGGTGCCATACGATACGGAGGAATAGAAATAGGCTGAGTGCCCGGTACCAAGTCAATACCAAACTCAATATCACTGTCGGGCGGCGTACCTGGTAGGTGTGCAAGAATCACATTCGGAAAGTCTCGCACTGCCAAAACATAATCAATAGTAGGAGTATCAACACCAACATCCCTCATAAAGGCCAAATATGGTAGACACCCCCTCCCAACTATTCGTTGGGCCTTCAAAAAAGAAATCACCCTACTGGTAAAATAATCTAAAGAACCTCTCCACTCAATCCTTGGCAACCTCGGCATCGCCAAAGTCATGGTGTTAGCGTGACAATCCAAAATAGCATGACATGGAGACAACCAATCATTACCTAATATCACGTTAAAATTACCATAATAAGAAATAAGAGATCAACCCGAGTCTCTGATCCACCAATAATCATTACACACGACCAATATACACATTCCACAACAATAGTATCGCCCACTGGCATGGATACATGAACAGATAAAACTAAGGACTCACAAGGCATATCTAGATAACGAGCAAAATATGATGATACATACACATAAGTGGAACCATGGTCAAATATTATAGAAGCATCCCTGTGGCATACTAATAAAATACATGTGATCATTGTGTCTAAAGCAATAGCCTCTGCCCTGAAAAGAATAGCATAGAATCGAGACTGACCTCCACCTAATCGACCTCCCCCTTTACGGTGACCTCTAGCTGCCTGAGCCCCACCCCGAGTTGGTTGTGCGGGTGGTGAAGTGACTGGTGCAGAAGTCATGGTCTAACCCCCTGTTGAACTTGACCTCCCAAGAGGTAGGGACATTACCTCCTAATATGACCAAGCTCCCCACACTCGTAGCAACCCTGATCCGACAATGGTGGTGGGAACTGGATCGGATCCCGAGAACCAAAATACACGCTAGAAGAACCTGGTGCAGATGAACCATGAATAGAAAGACCATGACTTCTGCACCAGTCACTTCATCAAGTTGGGAGAGTACTGAGAGATGATTGACCCGGACGGTCACTGTATAAACCATGGCTAGATGATGCATCAAGATGAACTGGATGAGTCATCTGAATGGGCCTATAAGGATGACCCCAGTTGTGGTGGGACTGCCCCCTAGAAGTAACACCGCTAAATCCACCCGAACCACGAGGCCTCTTGGCCTCCCTCTCCTCACGCTCCTAACTACGGACCATCTTTAGCCATCAAAAAATATCAACCACCTCCTCAAACTTAGCACCTGATACACTCTCCCGAGTCATAAACAAATACAACTAATAGGTGAGGCCATCAATAAACCTCTCAATCCTCTCCCTCCCAGTGGGAACCAACCATACTACATGATGAGCCAACTCTATAAACCTCATCTCATACTGGGTCATGGACATGCCCTCCTAACGCAGCTGCTTGGATTGCCCGTGCAGCTCCTCTCAATGGGTCTGTGGCACAAACTTTCCAAGAAATCAATGAAGAACTCATGCCATGAAAGTGGTGTTGCACCGACTGGCATATGCCTCTCATAGTCCTCCCACCATCTGAAGGCATCCTTTGATAGTTGAAATATAGTAAATAAGACTCCACTAGTCTCTAGAATACCCGTCGTGTGAAGAATTCATTGGCACCTATCCAAGAAGTCCTGAGAATCCTCCGATTCAACCCCACTAAATGATGGAGCCTTGAGTCTCTCAAATATCTGTAGTCTCTTCTGCTCCTCATCACTCATAACGGGAACCTCTTGGGCCTGAGCAACTATAATCGGTTGGGCTGGTAGTAACCTCAGTGTCTGAAGTTCTTGCACTACATGCTCTAGAGTACGGGCGGCAGGAGTCTGAGTGCCTCCCCCTGGCCTGAGAAGTGGCTGCTGCGGCCAAAAATTATTCAGCCTGATAAAGGCTAGTGCAAAAGTCAATATCTGGACTAGAGCCTCCTAAAGACCTAGAATCACAATAGGCATAGCTGGTGCCTGAGCTGGTCTCACCAGCTCAACCACATTTGGAACCTGCTCCTGAGCTAGAGCAACTAGTGGATATGTAGGTGATGCTCTAGCTACTGTTCGAGCTGCACCTCAACCACTCCTATGGCCCATACCACGGCCCTGGCCTCTTGTCTCCCTGGCCGGTGGTACTGGTGGTTGTCCGTCTGTTCTAGTAGCACGTGTTCTCATCATCTGAGAGAGAATAGAATAACAGAAGTTTACTAAATGTGGAGTTTTCCTAGAGGTTTGGCAGCCTCTCGAAGATAAGTGCAGAAGTCTCTGTACCGATCCGCGAGACTCTACTAAACTTGCTCATGAATCATGTGACATATGTAATCTATGCTCTTATACCAAATGTCATGACCCAAAATTCGACATGTCGTGATAGCGCCTATCATGTACTACGCAAGCCAATATCTCACACATACCAATATTTTTAAATTTCAAATAAACAAAAATAGGTTTAAATAAGTAAGAATTTCATAAAAATTGGATATAAACATCATAACTCAATACAAATACTTTTCTAAAAGATTCGGGTGTCACGGAGTACATGAGCATCTACATAATAACACGGTATAACAAATTGAACACTATCTAGGAAAGTAGAACAATATAAACAAGACTAAATGATAAAGGATGAGAATCAGGGTCTGCGGATGCCAAGGCAGCTACCTCTATGATATCCAAACTGATGAAATACCAGGAATCAGCAACCTCAGTGCCCGAAAACACATGGATCTGCACACGAGATGCAAGGTATAACATGAGTACAACTAACTCAATAAGTAACAAGTCTAACCTTTGGACTAAAAGCAGTGACGAGCTCAAACAATACAGTAAAAGTACAGAGTCTTACAATATAGAAAACATAGACATGCTTACAGGTTCAATAGTTAAGTTCAACACAGATAAAATATGCAAAGTGTGACTGATAAGAGGAATATGATATCCCTATATCTACATGCCAGTATAAATACTATATATGATGCAACAAAGTGAAATCCCAAGTGCTTACACTCTTAGAGCACTCAATCTGACTGTCTCAATTCTCGCTCGTCACACTCAATCACTCCGCAATATACGGTACTCGCTTCAGCGTGGAGCCTGATCCACATATAGCCATAAGGCTTGTTGCAATTTGCAACCCAATCCACATATATATAGCTATAACGCTTGTTGTGGCGTGCAACCCGATCCACATATATATATAGCAATAAGGCTTGTTGTAGCGTGCAATCCGATATATATCACTCACAGACCCCAATTCAGTCACCAATCTCTCCTGTCTTCCGGGCTCACAAGAATCATGATAATCAGCCCAAACAATAATGATATGATGTTACAATAAGGGACAACAAACACTGAGATATGATATGCAAATAATAGATGTGACTGAGTACAAAATTTCAAATTAAGCAAATAATTCAACATGTAACACGACCTCAGTGGGTCTTAACAGTACCAACATGTAGCCTAAGCATGGTTTCTAACATAACTTGTGGCTCAATTTCTCTAACACATGGAGAATATATGGATAACAACCAGATTATTCGACTATACAGTTCCATGGAATTGACCAAGTCTTAATTCCTACGGTACACACCTATACGCCTATCACCTAACATGTGCGTCACCTCAACAACAATCACATAACACATAATTTTGGGTTTCATACCCTCAGAAGCAAGTTTAGAAGTGTTACTTACCTCAAACTTTGCAAATCTCGACTCTAGTAAGCCATTGCCTCATGAATCGATCCTTGATCTAGCCACAAACAATTCCATAAAATCAACACGAGATAAAGTAATCAATTCCATAAGAAAATACTAAGTTCTTAATAAAAAGTCAAAAAGTCAACTCAAAAGTTAACCCCCAGGCCCACTTCTCGGAATCCGATGAAAGTTACAAAATCTGAACAGTCATTCAACTACGAGTCCAACCATATAAAAATTACTCAAATCCGATACCAAAATCTCGTTCAAATCCCCAAAATTCGGCATAAGAAGTTTCCTCTATTTTCTCCAATTTTTCAACCCAAATGACTAATTAAGTGATGAAATCAAAGACATAATCATGGAATTTAACCAAAACCATGTAACAATCACTTACCCCAATGACTCCTTTGAAAATCTCTCCAAGAATCGCCTCCAACCGAGCTCCCAAAATCAAATTGTGAAATAAACTCAAACCCTCGTTTTTGAAAATTTAAAATCTGCCTAGTTATCCCTTTATTGCGATCGCAGAAAAAGCTTTGCAATCGCGAAGGACAAACTCAGTTGCTGTCATGGCCCAAAATCCCTCCGAAGGAGTCGTGATGGCACCTAGTCTCTAAACTAGGTAAGCCTAACATTTATTGAAATAACATTAACATTTACTAACTTCAAATTAAATGACTCTCAATAAATCATAATTCCTAAAACCGGTAGTACAAGTCATACGCCTTTCTAAGAGTAGTTATACAAAATAAATACATCATTGTTCCAAAACAAAAAGAACATATGGAAATAAGTACTATTGAAGGTGACTCCGAGACCTGCGAACGCGGCAACAGGTTTACCTTGAGTCTCCACTGCAACGACCCGTACAGCTACTATCGATCAAATACCTGTATCTGTACACAAAAATGTACAGAAGTGTAGTATCAGCAGACCACGACGGTGCCTAGTAAGTATCAAGACTAACCTCGGCGGGGTAGTGACGAGGAAAGTAAAGACACATACTGGTCAAATAAAATGAACAAGATATGATAATAAAATATCAAGATAAAGATAACGAGGTAGTATCAACAGTAAGGAAAGAACAACTACAATCAGTAGAAATAATAAAGGAAACACGGATGGAAACGAAATATAACCAAGTAAGTTAATACCAACATAGATGGAACACACACAAATAAAAATGCACTCAAATAAGGAAGGCGATATCAGCTCATAAAATCATATCATTTATGATGAACAATTTCAGCCATCTCAAACTCGATGTGTCATATAATAACCTCAATTACCCAACCTTTAGCACACCCGGCACCTTGTGCCCACATATTTCTATCTCGCTTTGCACAATAATGTTCTCATGTTACTCGGTACATAGGGTCCATAACCAATGCAATTAAGATGTTCAAGGAGTCTCATTTGCATAACATAAAGTAGGTTACAACTTCTAAGCTAATTAGGAACTCAGCAAGAAAAGATGAAATATTTTTTGAAATTTGAAGTACTGAAAAATTTGTATATAAATACGGTAAAGTATTTAAAACACTAAGGGGTTCCATCACACAGGATCACAGCGGTAAAGGAATCTGAACAGTTAAAACACTTGAATTGGTAACAACAAATAAACATAGCAAGCAGAAAGTGCACGACATCAACCTTTGTGCGTTTACACTCACAGAATATCGACAGGGGATCTCCAGGGATTCCGTCATGTAGTCCCAAACATAAATACTTGGGGATCTGTCAGTATCCTCAGTATATGAGCTAGGGGTCTCTTGGTATCCCGAGGATCTCTTGGTATCCTCAATATATGTGCTGGGGATCTCTTGATATCCTGAGGATCTCTTGGTATCCTTAGTATATGTGATGGGGATCTCTTAGTATCTCGAGGATCTCTTGTTATCCTCAATATATGTGCTGGGGATATCTTGGTATCCCCACCCAAACAATAGAAACACTACATCCCGACAAGGAAATCAACAATATGAACAATTACTTCCCGGCAGGAGAATCAACAATATGAATAATAACATCCCAGTAAGGGAATCAATAACAATCCAACAATCCAATCACAAGGAAATTCCACAACCAAGAGTATGATTACATAGCAACAAGAGAATCACAGAGAAACCAAGAAGCACAATAACCTTAAGAAAAAAACAAGACATAATAAGCACGTGATAATTACACTGGTAACCACAATAATTGGACATGTAACATATTTGCACGAAGTCATAGAGGAACTCACAATCAATAAGTATCAAAACAATAAGGAAGGCAATCACTTCAATTAAGGAAATTAAGGGTCAATGTAACACGTAAGAATTAGAATAAAGCTAACAACATTATATGGAGCATATATAGGCAATTTAATTAATTTGGAAACCCAATCATAACGAGATACTTTCCACATAAGTACCTAAAAGCCCTAGAGGAAAATTTTCCATAAATAAGTCCGAGCACACACTCGTCACCTCGCATGTATGGACTACAATTAGCCTGGAAGACTCAATTCCAAAGGGGAAGTCCCCCACACAAGGTTAGGCAAGATACTTACCTCAATCCGGCCAATTCAATACTCAATTTAGCTTTTCCTTTACCAAATCATCAACGCTCGGCTCAATCTAGCCAAAAATGACTTGAATACATCTAACAATGCAAGAGAAAACAATTCCAATAAACAAAACTATGATTCTTATACAATTTGCGAAAAGTCAACAAACATCCACTCCTCGGGCCCGCACCTCGGAACCCGACAAAATTTATAAAAATCGAATACCCATTCCGATACGAGTTCACCCATACAAAAATTATCCAATTTTGATACCATTTTGTCCTCAAATCATCATTTAAGATTTTTGAAGAACTTTATAATTTTTTCCCAAATTCCATCCCAAATCACGAATCAAATGATGAATTCAACGATAGATTCATGTATTCTAGCAAAATCCGAGTTAGAATCACTTACCCTGATGAATTTCTTGAAAAACCTTTGAAATATCGCCAAGATCCGAGCTCTCTAGGTCAAAATATGAAATAAAACCCTAAACGTCGTATTTATAGTGCACCTCCTAGATTTCCATCACTGCTGACCACGGAAAAACCACCGTTGACCGCGGTCCATCACCGCCGACCACGGTAAATCTACCTCTACAGCGGAAAATGTTAACTGCAGTGACATGCTTTATTATTTTGGCCATAACGTTCTATATAGATGTCCAAATTGTGATTTCTTTGCTTTTCTAGAAACTAGACACGAAGGGCTACAACTTTCGTTTTTAAATCATCTCAACATTCCTTGTAGTTCAAAAGCTATAGGCTTCCGAAGTCAGACCAGTGAACCTACAAATTCTTCTTCACCGCGGACCATTTTCCGCTACAGCGAAATATCACCGCTAACCACGACCCTCCCATGATCCATAACAACTTCTGAGTGCCGAAATGTACGAACTCACTCAAAATTCACCCCGAAACTCATCCGAGGCCCCCAGAACCTCAACCAACTGTACCAACACATCCCATAACATCATACGAACTTAGCCCCACCTTCAAATCATTTCAAACATCACTAAGACCGCGAATCAGAGTCCCAAACGCATGAAAATCACTATGAACTTCAAGAACCTCTAGAATTGCACCCAAGCGTCTGAATCATATCAAATTAACTCCAAACGACACTAAATTTTGCAGGCAAGTCCCAAATGACATAACAGAGCTGTTCCAACTTTCGGAATCACATTCTGACCTCGATAACATAAAAGTCAACTATGGGGCAAAACTCTCCATTTTCCAAGCTTCAACTTTTCCAACATTCACCAAAATGCCACAAATTACCCTACGGGTCTCCAAAACCAAATGCGAACCCACGCCCAAGTCCAAAATCACCAAACTAAGCTACTGACATCATCCAAAACTCATTCCGAAGCCATTTACTCAAAAGTTAAATTCCGGTCAAATTCTCTCCGCTTAAGCTTCCAGAACTATATTCCTTTTTTTTCCAATTCGACTCTGATTCATCCGAAAACTAAATCCAACCATGCACACAAGTCGATATACATAATGTGAAGCTGCTCTTAACCTCAAACTACTCAACCGAGCAAAATTTCTCAAAACGACCAGTCGAGTCGTTACATCCTCCTCCACTTAAACATAAGTTCGTCCTCAAACGTGCCCGGAGTCGTTCCAAAGCCATCGAACCACTGTATGAGATCACCATACATACAATCGGGGGTGATTCCCCATCACCCAACGTAAGTAGAACTAACAATGCCACTTAACTGAAGGTCTCATCTTCTCCTTAGTCCACTAACCTTAGAACAGAATCCAAACCTCAACTTCTGAAATTCAGCATAGGACCCGAATTCCACATCATCACACTGAATACACCCGAACAAGCCGAATCGAGCCAAAAATTTCAACCCAAAATTCAATCACATGCCGATTCACACAGCTCAAATACTCTAAGCAATAACCTCTGACCACCATAGGTACTCAAATAACACTCCGGATGCCGGGAATACACTTCACATTGAATACAACATTGTTTCGTACTTTTATAACACTGCCCATGATAAAGAAACATGCGGAAAATCATAGCCATCCATGAAGTCAACAAGTCAAGGAATTCTCTTGCCCGCCAAGAGCCATTACCCAAATCTTAGCAGAAACACCCTCTTACTTCCAAACACTCCTCACCCTCAATACTATAGTACCAATCTCAGGTTTCAGAACCTCATCTCAGCTAATACAAGCAGCCTAACTAACAACTCATCACAGAACCACATGGATTCTCACACTACATAGTTTGTACACCAACCCAGTAATGACTCAATTATGTAGCACAAATAAAGGAAAGCAAAGTATAAGCATTATCTAACAAGTACAACATGTGTAACAACAAAAGTATCATAATTTTTTTTCAAATCGTCCCACAGAGGGAAAACACAACACCGGATAAGCTCAAGGAAATGGTATCCCACATAACATCCGCTGCGGCATGCAGCCTGCTCCCAAATACTCATCAAGCCAAAATGCTCGGGCTCACAGATCATATAAATACTGATATCAAGTACATTAGAGTGCACAAATGAAACTATGGGGAAAATGAATAGAAGTAATAAGACATAAAAGAAACAAGCACAACTGAGGTGCAATGAGCAATTAACATCACGAGGGCTATCTCACCCACATCGCCATAAGGCATGAACAGAATTACAACTTGCGTAGAGAATAATCATACAGCCTTACAACTCATCACAACATAAGAGAGCAGCACATAACATAGGCCAGAGGCACAAATAATATCCATTCTTCTTGATAACATAACTAAAATGGCAATCTCAAAGGAGCACACAAACTTAATCTGATACAAGATACATATTCTCATTGAGCTTTCACATTGTCTCAACCAAATCTTAATCCTTCTCAATTAGATAAATATGCTTCAAAAATATCCACAACAGCTTGCCGGCAATACATGCTACTAATTACCCCATTCTCAACATTTCTACACAATCCGCAAACGAAAATAGTCCCCATATGAGGGCATCTATCCCCAAACCTCACGAATACCAAGATTTCTGTACCCAACTCAACTACGCAAAATGAATGGCTAATATATCACTCATACCCTATCATTACGATAAAGCACCCAATTAGGATTTCTGGATGCGTAACAAAACATGAACCTCGAAAACCTCAAAACCCAGTAATCACCATGCTACTAGCCACGCACCCGCAAACCAAAACTCAAGGTCCTTTCCAAAAATGCACACCCTTCACATATGATAGCCAACAATGTCAACACTCTATTAACTTCTGGTACCTATTAAGGCGAAAGTTATAATGTACCACATATTCCATACACCTATAGTAGCCAGCCGACTCAAGTCATTGCCCAAAACATAAGAACCCTCCGAGATCCACCCACAAGCAACTAAGCCATCAGGACTACACCTCCCCAACTATACTGAGTCACACAAACCGCCCAATCCAAGAGTGCTGGCATAAATGCCATTAGAGAATTCCTATTCAAGGGACCAATCATTTCATCGCTATGCTGACCCAACACTACAAAGCTGACCCATTTATTCGGATAGTCGATATGTAATAATCCCAATCAAGGTCACAAATACAGATGATCCTAACATGAACCACGTATCCAAGAGCTCATAAACCACTGCATTTCCTCGGAAGCATCCCGTTCTACCGCAACCAAGATACCCACGCTGAATAGACCTCCTATGAATCTAAAGTTGTTCCTCTGACTCCCCTCGATGCTGAAATGTAGATCCATTGTTGATGTAGAAATACTGTAAGCCCCAACATCATCTCGTGCAAGATCTCAGGCCCTGGTCATATCCCAAATCCGGGAACCTACCAATACCACATATACATATACCTCAGGATAAAACTAATATAAATCTGACTCTACGATCTGAATGTCGTTATTGGACTCCTCCACTTGGCACAAGGCCATAGAAAAACAATGTCTGATGATCCGCAATCTAACCTTCACAGCTCGCACAACACAAATCACAAGGTACTCCAATACCACCAACTATTCCCAACCAACACCTACCTCGTGACCTTGCCACCTCTGTATTTTCAGTCTGGACAGCACATAGAGACAATGCCTGAGGATCCCTGACTCCTTCGTAGCCCGTCTATAGCATCACAAACTACTGGTGCATAGCAAACGCTGAGAGCGTAATATTATACACAAGTGGATGCAAAGGGACATAAGTCATATACTTTGAGCTGAATCAATATCTCACAACAAGGAATGAAAGAAGTGGAATTTACTAACAGTTTTGTAGCCTCTCAAAGATAAGTACAGACGTCTCCATACCGATCCACAAAACCCTACTAAACCTGCTTATGACTCATAGCACCTATGAACCTATAACTCTAATACCAACTTGTCACGACCCAAAATCCCTCTGAAGGCTGTCGTGATGGCACCTAGTCTCTAAACTAGGCAAGCCTAACATTTACTGAAATAACATTAACATTTACTGACTTCAAATTAAATAACTCTCAATAAATCATAATTCCCAAAACTGCTAGTACAAGTCATAATCCTTTCTAAGAGTAGTTATACAAAATAAATACATCACTATTTCGAAACAAAAAGAACATATTGAAATAAGTACAATTGAAGGTGACTCCGAGACCTGCGAATGCTACAACAGGTTTACCTTGAGTCTATACCGCAACGATGTGCACAACTACTATAGATCAAATACTTGTATCTGTACACAAAAATATACAGAAGTATAGTATGAGTAGACCATGGCAGTGCCTAGTAAGTATCAAGACTAACCTCGGTGGGGTAGTCACAAGGGACAATCAAGACACCTACTGGTCAAATGAAATAAACAGGATATGATAATAAAATATTCAGATAAAGATAACGAGGTAGTATCAACAACAGGGAAAGAACAACTACAATCAGTAGACACAAAAAGTGAAGCACAGATGGAAATGAAAGATAACCAAATAAATTAACACCAACATAGCTGGAACACACACAAATAAAAATGCACTCAAATAAGGAAGGCGATGTCAGCTCAGTAAATCATATCATGTCTGATGCACAATTTCAACCATCTCAAACTCGATGTCTCATATCATAACCTCAATTATCCAACCTTTATCATACCCGGCACCTTGTGCGCACATATTTCTATCTCACTTTGCACAACAACGTTCTCATGTTACTTAGTACATAGGGTCCATAACTAATGCAACTAATATGCTCAAGGAGTCTCGTTTGCATAACATAAAGTACAATACATCTTCTAAGCTAATTAGAAATGTAGCAAGAAAAGATGAAATATTTTTTGAAATTTGAAGTATTGAAAAATTTTTATATAAATACGGAGAAGTATTGAAAACACTAAGGGGTTCCATCATAAAGGATCACATCGGTGAAGGAATCTGAACAGTTAAAACACTTGAATTGGTAACAATAAATAAACATAGCAAGCAAAATGTGCACAGCATCACCCTTTGTGCATTTACACTCACAGAATATCGACAAGGGATCTCCCGGGATCTCGTCCCATAGTCCCAAATGTAAATACTCGGGATCTCTCAATATCGTTAGTATATGAGCTATGGATCTCTTGGTATCCCGAGGATCTCTTGGTATCCTCAATCTATGTGCTGGGAATCTCTAGGTATCCTTATGATCTCTTGGTATCCTCAATATATATGCTGGGGATCTCCTAGTATCCCGAGGAATCTCTTGGTATCCTCAATATATGTGTTGGGAATCTCTTGGTATCACGAGGATCTCTTGGTATCCTCAATATATGTGTTGGGGATCTCTTGGTATCCCCACCCAAGCAATAGAAACAATACATCCCAGCAAGGGAATCAATAATATGAACAATAACATACCGGCAAGGAAATCAACAATATGAACAATAACATCCCGGCAAGGGAATCAACAACAATCCAATCACAAGGAAATTCCACCACCAAAAGTATGATTACATAGCAACAAGAGAATCACGGTGAAACCAAAAAGCACAATAACCTTAACAAAACAACAAGACATAATAAGCACGTGATAATTACACCGGTAACCACAACAATTGGACATGTAACATATTTGCATGAAGTCATAGAGGAACTCACAATCAATAAGTATCAAAGCAATAAGGAAGGCAATCACTTCAATTAAGGCAATTAAGGGTCAATGTAACACGTAAGAATTAGAAGAAAGCTAACAACGTCATATGGAGCATATAGAGGCAATTTAAGCAATTTGGAAACCCAATCATAACAGGATACTTTCCACATAAGTACCTAAGAACCCTAGAGGCAAATTTCCCACAAATACGTCAGAGAACACACTCATCACATCGCATGCATGGACTACAATTAGCAAAGAAGACTCAATTCCTAAGGGAAAGTCCCCCACACAAGGTTAGGCAAGATACTTACCTAAATCCGACCAATTCAATACTCAATTTAGCTTTTCGTTTACCAATTCATCAACGCGCAGCTCAATCTAGCCAAAACGAATTGAATACATCTAGCAATGCAAGAGAAAACAATTCTAATAAACAAAACTATGATTCTTATACAATTTGCGAAAAGTCAACAAAAGTTCAATCCCCGGGCCCGCACCTCGGAACCCGACAAAATTTACAAAAATCGAATACTCATTCCGATACGAGTTCACTCATAAAAAAATTATCCAATTCCGATACCATTTGGTCCTTCAAATCATCATTTTACATTTTTGAAGAGCTTTACAATTTTTTCCAAAATTCCATCCTAAATCCCGAATCAAATGATGAATTCAGTGATAGATTCATGTATTCTAGCCAAATACGAGTTAGAATCACTTACCCCAATGAATTTCTTCAAAAACCGTCGAACAATTTCCAAGATCCGAGCTCTCTAGATCAAAATATGAAATAAAACCCTAATCCTCGTATTTACAGTGCACCTCCCATATTTCCATCGCTGCTGACCATGGAAAAACCACTGCTGACTGTGGTCTATCATCATTGACCATGGTAAATCTACCGCTACAACGGAAAATTTTGACTACAGTGACATGCTTTAGTATGTTCACCATAGCGTTCCCTACAGATGTCCAAATTGTGATTTCTTTACCTTTCTAGAAACTAGACACGAAGGGCTACAACTTTCATTTTTGAATCATCTGAAAATTTCTTGTTGATCAAAAGCTATAGGCTTCCGAAGTCAGACCAATGAACCTGCAGATTCTTCCTCACCGCAGACTATTTCCTGCTACAGCGAAAATTTCACTACTGCAGCGAAATATCACCGCTGACTACGGTCCTCCCATGAACCGTAACAACTTCCGAGTGCCGAAATGTTCGAACTCGCTCAAAACTCAACCCGAAACTCATCCGAGGCCCCCGGAACCTCAACCAAATGTACCAACACATCCCATAACATCAAACGAACTTAGCCCCACCTTCAAATCACTTCAAACATCACTGAGACCACAAATCAGATGCCCAAATGCATGAAAATCACTATGAACATCAAGAACCTCTAAAATTGCACCCAAGCGTCCGAACCATATCAAATTAACTCCAAACGACACCAAATTTTGCAGGCAAGTCTCAAATGATATAACAGAGCTGTTCCAACTTTCAGAATCACATTCCAACCTCGATAACATAAAAGTCAACTATGGTTCGAACCTCTCCATTTTCCAAACATCAACTTTTCTAAATTTCACCAAAATGCCACAAATTACCCTATGGACCTCCAAACCAAAATCCAAACACACGCCCAAGTCCAAAATTACCATATGAATCTACTAACATCATCCAAAACTCATTCCGTAGCCGTTTACTTAAAAGTCAAATTTCGGTCAAATTCTCTCCGCTTAAGCTTCCAGAACTATATTCATTCTTTCCAATTCGACTCTGATTCATCCGAAAACTGAATCCAACCATTAACACAAGTCGATATACATAATGTGAAGCTGCTCTTGACCTCAAACTACCAAACCGGGCGAAATTTCTCAAAATGACCAGTCAGGTCGTTACAGCTGCCCAGAAAAATAATCTTATGTATACGCGGCAATACCCAAGCGAACGTGAAGCACTCCCTCCTCAGACCTACACGATCACGTCCCTCTTCATGCGATTACGAAGAACAAACATGTGACCTCAGCTGCTGCAACATTTCTTCTTCACGGACGCATCTTAGCCTATGTATTCACAATTCACTACTTTCCCAACTTACATGTTCACGTACCAAAACTTGCAATTTCATAGAACAAGTTTCCATTGCCCAACAAAATAGCCTACGTGATGTTACACCCCATGTTTTGGTACGTAAAAGTAGGTCATAAGTAAATTGATGAAAGCTCAGAAATAAGATATTACATACCGCATCTTCGTACGTTAAAGTTTTGTTGTAAGTTAATCGATGTAAGTTCGGGAATGAGAGTGTTTAGGGATTATAAGTAATACGCTATTTCAAACAAGGGATAAGTAAATTCGTGAAGGTGAGAGGGTAAGCAAATCGAAGAAAATGAGTTTCATCAAAGTTTGACAATTTGGGGATAAAATACGGCCCGAGATATAATACCCGATGTTTATGGGCTAGTGCCATACAAAGTACCACATGACCATGATAGTAAGAAGTATAAAGTTTGTTAAAAGTGAGTAATATTTTAAGTAATTTGAGATAATTCTTAATTATGCGGGTAATTGGTTAATTATTGGTTAATAGAAAATTAACAAGCTAATCAAGAGATTGATGGATAATTAATGAAGGTTATTGGATAAGATTAAGGTACCAACGTGGCAGCCAAGAAGCTTTAGCTAAATATGACTCTAAGCATATAACTTGGTGTCACAATTAGAAGATTTTGCGGCCAAGTAATCACAAAAAGGTGGGACCCAAAATCTCAAAAATAAGAGATTTTAATACATCTACAAAAGCTTATTTTGCTAAGATAATCGAAACTTCAAAAGATAAGGGATTTTCATACGGATGGAGCTCACAATCTCAGAAGTCTCTTTACTTCATTAAGATTGGAGGAAAAGCTTTCTAGAACGGATGGATTCTCAAAGGAATTCTTATGAATTCCTACAAGGTGCAACGTGAATTGCACATTTTAAGGGAGTACATTACAATATTTCTCAAAAATATCATACGGATTTTCCCCTACTTCGATCCGTCGTTACGTGATTTGTCGCAATTGACGCATGTTAAAGGGATTGTCAAGAGAATCAACTTGGGTATTAAGGCTATCCCTTCTTTCCTTTTTGGCATGATCCATATGATACAAACGAAACTAGCAAATGCACCACTTCCATAAATAACTCTATTCGTAGAAATGCTAGAGATGCTTATGTTCTTGATTCCCCATATGTCTTATTATTCTATTATTTGTTCATAGGTCTCAAAAAATACGTAAGTTGATAAAGTTTACTTCATGAAATTAATCAAAGGCATAATGGTCTTATGAAGTTCCGAGAGATTTTATTGACGTACTTCTCATGCATTGCATTCATTTATACATGTAAATTGACCCATGACCAGATGGTGCGATATACTCGTATATGTATGTATATATATGTATATGGGATATGGAAAAAGGTTATGGCGTTATATACGCACCACTACCTGATCAGCTGGTATACGTTGATGATTTGCCCACAGTGGCCCACATTGGCCGAGATGATATGATGGGATGCCCTTAGAGACTTGATGATGTTATGAACACATATACCTATGCATGGTATGACATTTATACATAAATGCATGACATTATAAGTATTAAATGATACACAGGGATATTCGTACTTACATGTCGAGTCTTTTATTCCATGTTTCTCTCATGTCTATTATTTACTAATTTTATTTCATACATACTCGGTACATTATTTGTACTGACATCCCTTTTGCTTGAGGACGCTATGTTTCATGCCCGCAGGTCCCGATAGATAGGTAGAGATACCTCCAAGTAGGTTATTAGCTCAACGGATGATGTTGGTGCACTCCATTTACTCCGGAGTTGCTTGTTTGGTCAGTATGACTTAGACGTGTATTATTTGGTATGGCGGGGCCCTGTCCCGACCTTTATGATAAGCATGTACTCTTAGAGGCTTGTAGATAGATGTCATGTAGAAGGATACTTGTATGGCCTTGTCGGCCTATATTTTAAGTATATAATGGATCACATATGCTTTATAGGCCCATATGTCATATGTATAACTTTGTATATCAGGTTGGGTCGTTCTATGTTGGATATTCCCTCATGATTACTCTAGTTATCTCATGACGCCCCTTCTGGATCACTTAACTATGATGATATAATAAGATACGTTATATTAGTACTCGATTGAGTAAGGTACCGAATGCTCGTCGCGGCCCATCGGTTTGAGTCGTGACACGTGATCGCGGACCTATCCACGCGATCGCGTACAAAGAAACCAGATAGGGACACCAGAAAACTTCAGCAATTACTCCAAATGAAATTTCATTCTGATAACCATCTGAAATCCACATGAGGCCCTCGGGACCTCAACTAAATATACCAACAAGTCCTAAAATATGATACGAACTTAGAAAGGCCTTAAATCACATCAAACAACATCCAAAACATGAATCGTACCCAATTCAAGCCTAATGAACTTATAAATTTCTAACTTCTACATTCGATACCGAACCTTATCAACTCAAGTCCGACTGAACCAGAACCGAAATCTTAGCCTAGTAACCACAAAGTCAACTCTTGATCAAACTTCTAATTTTCCCAATTTCACCATTTCAAGTTTAAATCAACTACGGACCTCCAAATCACTATCTGGACACACTCTTCACTCCAAAATCCCCTAACAGAGCAATTGAAACCATCAAAACTCCATTTCGAAGCCATTTACACATAAGTCAACATTCGGTCAACCTTCTCAACTTAAGCTCATAACCTCGAGACTAAGTGTCTCAACTTATTTTGAAATATTACCGGAACCGAATCAACTACCTTGAAAAGTCACATAACAACAATTAAGCATAAAATGAGCAGTAAATTAGGGAACGGGTCTACAAAATTCAATATAACTGGTCGGGTCGTTACAAAACTAACCTAGAAGCAAGCAAAATTATCAATGGCTACAAGCTTATTCTATATTAGCTTTTGTCGAAGACTAACAAGACTTCCTAATTGAATTATCCCTAAAACAATTAAGAGATTATGTGCACCCAAATATGGCTACAAGTAGTTCAATCCTATCCCTATGTAGAATCTCCAAAGTGAGGGTTAACGCCTCAAGTTCTTGTTAATTAATCTTTGTCAACTCCAAATTATCTTTTCCAAGATTAATTCAAAGTTAATAAGTGAGTCCGGGGGTTAGCTAATCCATTTGCAAACATTGAAGAACAAGAATAATTAAATAAATAATTATATCACTTCAATATTAATAAAAATCATTCAATACATAAGCATAATAAGGGATTTAATCCAAACTTTCACAATCAATATTTCCACAGATAAGTTTTAGGTATTGAAATAAATACTACACCCTTAAAGCTTGTAAACTCTGCCAACAATATCTTTCAAATGAGCTAGGTTATGTATTTATGAGTTTGGGATCAAGAAAATATGAAATGTCGAGTCTGCCCATGTCTGAAGCACATTGACCGCACTTGCAGAAGAATCATCTCAAGTTGGGCTCGGAAGATGCGGAATTCTGCTCGCATATACAATGTTGAGTGGGAAATTGAATTTCTACAAAAGGGGGAAAATGAACGCAAAAGCAATTTCGCAGATACAGCGTAGAAGCGCTACCGCTGATGCAGTGCAATAGTCGAAGATGCGATTTTTAGTGTAATAGTTCTTCTCCGCAAATGCGAGCCTGCAGATACGACAATTGTTCTGCAGATGCGAGAACACTGGAAGCAATTTTTGACTTTTTTAGCTATTTTTTCTCAATTCCACTTTAGTTGATTTCAATTCTCTTAATTACTCATTGTACCTAAAAATCAAGCAATGCACACAATAAATTACCTCATATTATAATTAAAGGATACAAAAACTAAAGAAAAGAGACTAAAATAAGTGGTAAAATCACCCCTTATCAATAACCCCAACTTAAAGTCTTTTCTTTTTTCTTGTCCTCAAGCAAATCAAAACAAAAAACTTAATGAGGCACTACCATTTAAAGCTCAATTAGCATTGCTATCATTCCCAAATCATATTTTCTAATTAATCCCAACACTTATGGCTTTGGTTGGAACTAATAATTAGGCTCAAGTATGTGAGCATAAACCAAATAACGCCCTCATTTAAAACTCAATATCAAGAATGCACTGGAGTTTCTAAATAATTAAATGACAGCAACCAAGCCTCAAGAAGTGACTCAAAGGCACTAGTCTACTACATATACTCAATCGACTCAATCTGGAATTTATCAATGTCACCAATCCTTCATTGTTCATGTAACTTGCCAAGAAAGAAAGTCCCAAAATTACCATAATTAAAATAACAACACAAGGGACGAATGCAGAAAGACACTCACACTCAACAAAGAATTTCAAGTGTTAACAAATATCATGCCATAAGCTTGCCCTTATTTTAATTCATCACCAATTTAAGAACATTCTCTTGGAGATGCCATAAGGACTGTTTAAGCTTATAATGTCGGCTTAGGGAAGCGTAGGATAAGCATTTGGGATATAAGTGACTACATCCTCCTTGAACACTACTCACATTTGTCTTTCTTTTTGTACTTTGTTTCTTTTCAAACCACATAGCCTCATTGACATCTAGTTACCAACATAGAACCACCTTAAATACCTCTCTAATTTTTTTCAAGGCTCCATATTTATATACATACATATATTTCTCTTTTTTATTTTATTTTTTATATACATATTTTTCTTTTGGAGCTTAAATAATTTCATATGAACATATATATATATAGCTTGAATATCTTCTTAAAACACAACTTGTAATAATTTTCTTCTATACAACATGTACGTCTTCACCATTTTCCAACTGACACCAACACCCCCAACTTAGGATTTTAGCCTCATTCTTAATATTTAAGGAGGTACAGGTTTAAAAGAGGTAATTACTCCACAAAAAGGTAAATGTTTGTAATGTTGTAACCAAATAAAGGGTTAAAGGCTCAAATAGGATTAACTAGTGATAATATTTGTACAATGGTAGGGTTGAATGGCTAAAGAGGCTTTTTCAAAGATAACAAAGATACCTAAGGTCATCATTCAAATCAAACATAACTAAGATTATCAATGAAAGACCAATCGTGCAAGTCCTGGATGATAAAAGTAAGCACAAGAATTTTTTTAAATAAAAACTAACACACATGGCACATGAACTTATCAAGACAAGTTAATTTCACTTCTTAATAAGAAAAAATAGAAAAATATCATGCCAACTAGTGGGCGAAAGTCACAAAATGTGCCAAAAAGTTATCATAAAAATTATTTTACCCAATGCAACTTATTTTTTCAATTTACAACTCAACATTTAGGAGGAGGGGTATTCTCAATTCACAACTCACATGCAAAAGACAAATTTAATTAGTACCAAATAATCTAAAAGTTTCCATATAACTAAACAAGACTCATTCTCTTACAAAAATTTGTTACGCCATCAATTATTGGGAAAGGTCACCCGGTTCAACACAAAAATGTTCCTCGGGGTAGAACTATAGCATAAGAAAAATCCAAGGAGATTTATTGAAAAGTATATTACTACTAAAGAAATAAAAATAATATAAACTAAAAACTACTATAAAAAATAAAATAACAGAAGCAACTAATTCGCAAATACATCACCAATCACAAATTAAGTTTGGCAAGGGCATATGATCATCCACAATAGTCCTTGGGAAAGAACCATTGCATAAATAAAACCCAAGGAGATTTATTGTAAAGTATATTACTACTAAAGAATTAAAAATAATATAAACTAAAAACTACTAAAGAAAATAAAATAAAATAAGTGACTAATCCGCGATCACAAACTAAGACTGACAATGGCACATGATTATCCATAATAGTACAACAAGACCGACAAGGGCACACAATATCAATACAAAATCATAACCCCGACAAGGGCACAAGTCAAGCATAGATGTACAAATAGACCATACTCCCTACTCCTACCTCAACTAAACACAACGCAGTGTCCTTACTGCACAGTATCAGAATAAAATAAGAGTTCTTTGAGGTATCCTAAAGTCCGCATCAGACTAGCAAATGATGGTAAAAGGATCATCACTGCTATGTAGAGATCCGGGATTCATCATCATCATCGAACAAAAAAGAATACCTCTCATAGTCATCCTCGGCCGGTATTTTCCCCATTAGATGTTCTTGATTCTCTCCATATCTATACCATGAGTTTTCACTTCTTTTTATTTTTCTCTTTCTCCTTTTTGAAGTCTACATAAAGACCAGCATGTGCCTTGGCCGTATTGCCATATGCTGCTTCGAGTCTGCTAACAAAAGCTGCTAACTTCTCATGAAACTCTGCCTGTTTTTACTGGGCCTCAAAATAGGTCTTTATCTCCTCTTTAGTACAATAGCCAGGCATAGGCTGGGAGAGCAAGGGTCCATTAGGAAGTTGTGACACTATGTCATGAATGGAGACAAACTGGGAGTTAAGCATCCCAAATAGTCCCTCGAGTTCTGTCGCCTAGGAGGACTTTTGTCCGGCAACTTTAGTGATTTTCCTCTTCTAGATTTTGATTAAACTACCCTCTCCCATCACTCTCAATGGATGGAAGGGTTTGTCGGCCAGTAACCAAAGATTATTGCTATGCACATCAACATCTGCCCGCTGGCACATCTCTGTGATCAACGAAGGGAACACCAAGTTGGACTGTCTTGTAACAGATCCTCTTTTAGCTCCTAGATGATATAATAACTGACATTCACTGGAATGCCATCAAGTATGTATGCGATCATTAGGTCCCTGACATATGAAACATCAAAGACATTGCCACAAGGTGAGACTCTACTATAGATGTTGTAAAGACATCTCCTGGCCTCAACTATGAAGTTCGTGGATTTTAAACCGTTCCTATTGTTGGCCTAGTTTACCCGCTTGTCTCCGGGATAAAGTTTAGACGCTACACAATCTCCGTTGGAGCATGCATCTTTTTCTCACATCAGTGCAAGTGGATGGTTCAGAAGCCCATAGACATCATTGATCTGCTCAGGTCCAAATCTCACTTTCGTGCTCCTTATGGTGAGTTCTGGGTTGTTGAAGTTTGTACGCATAAGATTGGCATAAAACTTGCGAACCCATTCCTCATTGGCATCATATGGAGTATGCATGAAACAAGTCCAACCAGTGATCCGTAGATGGCCTAGAAATCAGGAAGTAGCTCGGCTAATCTTTACTTGGAGATCCCTTTTTCAAGTAGGACCTTCTTTGTAAGATGGTTGTCATGGTACCAGCGATGAAAATCAGTGGACATTAAGTGATCAGTGTCATATTTCTCTTCCACAGTCTCTTCTTCAATTTCATGGTCATATACCGCATTCTCATTCATGTTTGGGTCCATTTTTTATGCTTAAAGTACCTAAACAATAAAACCAAGTTAGTCGGGCATTATAATCATGTTAAGAAATTTTGATATTTAGCTTAAAGTATATATATTTATATTTATGTCGCCTCATATTTTACACGTGTTTAGTAGATTTTGGATGTAAGATATATAGATTTATGTTAATGTGTGGTGTTATATATGTAGGAATCATCCGGATGCAGGGCAAAAGGTGCGAGATTAGAGCCAAAACAGAGAAAACATGAAAAATACTGATTTCCAGTGCCACATGCAGCATGGAGTGCCACCTGTGGCGCAATTTACAGAAACTTCAAATGGCCAGTGCCAGGGCTAGAGCCCCACGTTACCCTCGGAGCTAGTGAAGGGAACTTCTAAAACTTTAACTAGGATAATATTATTGCAGCCCAAGACCTAGCCAACGCATATAAAAGTAAGACTAAGCCTATTTTAAGAAGGGGGACGCTACCTTGAAGGAAAAATACACACAAGGAACATCTGCGAGCGAGGATATCTCAATTTTCTTCATTTTTCTTAGTATATTCAATTATCCAACACTTGTGAAAATGTTTGATATTATCATGAGTGGCTAAAGCCCATAGCTCTGGAATTGTGATTAAGCGATGAATATTGTTGTTTAGAGTTGACTTAACCTTAATTACAATTCACCAATATGTGGTTGTTTCTTCAATTCTATAATTAATTGCTTAATTTTCTAGCCAGTAGTTAGGTTCTATTTACTATCTATGCTATGCTTAGTAAAACCATGTTTAGATTAGAGAAGAATTAAAGAGAGCATGATCTAGACTCTGGGTGGGGGTGGGGGGGATATGTGGTTAGGATAGGAATACATCTAGTCAACGTGCTTAATTAAATATCATAATCTTAATGTGTTCTTAATTGATTGATTCCATAGAAATATAGCCGTTAATCTATTTTGAATAGGCGAGTAGTACTTCGGGAAAAGGCTACGAGAGCAATTGTTCGATTAATTACCAACCATAAGTGAATTATATGAAAGGGAAAGTTTAGTTACTAGTTAGAATTATTGATTAGTATAATCACACTTTTGAACTCTAAGTAACTCGACTGAATAACAATCTTGGTGAATTTAGTGGGTAGTTAATACAAGTCTCTGTGGGTTCGATACTCGAGTTATTATTTTATTACTTGTACGACCACGTATATTTGTGTGTGCATTTGGGAGCGATAAGTTTTTAGCGTCATTGCCGGTGACATAGAAAGTAACTATTTTACTAGATTAGGTTTTTACTTTTTGTCTACTCAAGTTTTATTTATTTATTTTATCTTAATTTAATATTTTATTATCTTTGTTGACATTACATCTTGGAATGAGAATTGGTCAAATATTGGTTATTCTTATTTTGGTGATCCCTGTCCATATTGTGGAGGACCACACTTGTGAAAAAATTGTGAATCTCAATCTTATGAGTGAAATATTTGCAATAAGTGTGGTGGTCAAGATGGCCATTGGGCTACTTGTCCTAATTCTTATTATCCTTCTCATAACTCTTATTATGATGGTTCTAATAATGTTTATGAGTTTGATATGAGCAATGAAGTGGAGGATGTGGAACGTGCTGCCCGTATTATGGACTTGGTGAGGCAAGTATTCGAGTAACAAGATGAAATACACAAAAAGACTACCTTAGTAATCAAAGGACTGTAGGCTAGAATAGAAGAATTAATGGCCAATTTTCAAGAAAAACCTCAACACGACGACGAGAACGAGTTCCCACAAGAAGATAACTTTGAAGAAGTAGATATCATGAGCCAATCTTGGCTAGAGGACAAGCTACTGGTAAAATTTCATGAGTTTCTTCGTGATGGTCTTTCAAATATGGCAAAACAACTGATAGATGAAACAACTGACTGAGCTCCAGTAAGAGATAAACCAATTTGGCTAAGATATCCATGACCTACAGACTCAATTGAATAAAAAAGATGAGGTGTCTGCTACCCTACAACCAAATATTGTGGATACTGGTCAGGTTGTAGAGCAAAAAGAGGAGTTCCAACCATTAGACCAAAATATTATTATTGATGCCAAGGTTGACGAAGTGTGCAAAAGTGAGGATGTCAAAAGTGAAGCGATTCTAGAGTTGGAGCACATTGGACCTCATTCTAACCATTTTTCAATATTGTGCTTGGTTGGTGACACACGAATTGATCAATTCTAGCCTATGGAGGAGTCAACGAATGGAGAACAAAGTGCATATATTCTAATATTTGTGATGCCAAGAAGACAAAATGACATCCTTCACTTAAGGACCAAGAAGTGCAAGATGCGATATCTATTGCTTGGTTCCTTTAGTTTCACACCACCACCTTAGGAACGTGACAGAAAAATTGATGAAAAATTGGGGGCACAATTCATATCCTCAAAGTGGAAGGAAAAGTGGTGAAAGTGATGGTGTCGTGCTGCGACTATCAATAGGGCGCTTGTTGGGAGGCAACCCAATCTACTATTTCTTTTTATTTAAATTATTTTTTATTTGTTAATGTATTATTTTTGTAGTATTTTTTGTGTGTGTTTTATAGTAGTATGAGCATGGAGTCAAAGCCATTAGGCATGTGCATAAGCAATTGTTGGAACTAAGTGTAGGGTGCCCGCACAAAGGACCATACTTGGGAGAAGTCTCAGTATCTTGTGAGCTGCTAATGCTTCTATCATTGTCCTACTAAGGAGTCTCTTTTACCCTCTTGTTAAATATTATGTGCATTGAGGACATTGCACAATTTTAAGTGTGGTGTGAGTAGATTGTCTGGGCGATTTTCTGTGCTATCCTAGCTTAATTGTAATATTCTTTCTTTGTTTTGTGATTTTTGTAATTAAAAAAAAAAAAAGAAAATTCAGAAGCAAATTCAAAATATTTAAGATTTCTCTCGGCGATGGATCTTTTGGACAATTTTCTTAAGGGATTCAAGTCCGATTAAAAATACCAAATTTAAAATTTTGTAATTCGACGAATGAATCAAGCCAAATGGGCCTAAAAAGCCATAGTTACAAAGCTATTTGTTTGGAGAAATTCTACTAGCGACCACACCTACAAAAAAAGAAGAACAAATGTGGAACCGCTTCTGCGAAAATTTTCCGCTTTTGCGATCTTTCACTCCTCAAACAATTTTTGCACCTATGAAAGATTCATGACATACTTGCGACACTTCTTTTGGTTCTTGCGGTGTTCATCGGAATTTTCAAACCGAGAAAACTGCCAATTTTTTTTCCGAATTCATGATTTTGGAACTAAATTTATGCTCAAGACTTTTAAATTTGTGGTCTACATGACTTGATTAAACATGATTTTAAGGCAAACGACAAGTAGATTTATCTTTGACAATTTATCGAACATTTAGCAAGTACATAGTTTGTTTTGATTCTTTAAGATAATTGGGTACCGAATTCCACATTTTTGTTGTTAAACAACAAAAATCACACACAACTACACTCAATTGATTTCCATCAACCCTAAAACTAACATTGTTTGAGAGACAAAAAAAAGATGGTGGGAAAACAGCTATGGAGAATAAGTAGAAGAAAATTAGAGAAGAAGAAAATAGAAGTAGAGGGACCCCGAGAGACAGAAGGAAAGACACAATTACTTGATTTCCTTGTGTGACACCAGTAGGGTGAGAGAAGTAGTTTCCTTGTGTGAGAGATTATAGTGATATTGGGTTGGGGGAAGAATACTTGTATACGGCGAAATCGGAGGGTCCTATTTCTCGTCATTAAGGCATTTCAGAAGATCATCTCAAAGCCTCAAGGCTACAAGCCTATGGACGAGTTTCCTCCCTTGAGGTTCGTCTACGCCCAACCTAGGGATAACGTTGGCCGCAACCATAACAGATATGGGGAGTTCCCATGGAGTGCTGCGAGGGCTGATAAAATCTGTCAGGCTAGTCTGAGGCTAGTCTTAACCTGCACTGTGACATTAGCTAGCTGTCCCATCCCTACTTCTTTGTCATTAGTGTATTTTGTACTATGTTAGGATTCCACTCCTATATAAAGAGGGTCTATAACACTTTGTTTTTTCCGGTTGCTTCAATTGCTCCACACGAAATATACAAGAACTTTATATTTGCTCTTTAACATATTCTCTTGATATTATTGCTTTTATTTATTATCTTCATGTTTTTTCATCACTTGTTGCTTATCATTGGTCATAAAGAGCCTCCATTAATTTTATTATAATTGTTAGCCACATTTCTACTGCCTTCGATAACTCTCAGTCGAGCTCTGGAATCGACCTCGAGGCCCCAATAATTGACCTAACAGTTCGATTATCCCCTATCCTTATCTCTCATTTCGTTTCTAAGTCTCACATACATAGCATCAACTGTTTAACAACTAGCATAAAAATAGATCACGTATTTTTAGAGTACCATAATCAAATTTAATTGTTATCACCTTTTTCACAGTAAACTGTTTGGCGCCCACCGTGGGGTTAAAAATAATAGTGATTATTTTCTTGTTGGTTTAGCTACACAACACAAGTTATCTTTAATGCTTTTTCTTGCCCAAGATCTTCGATTTCAGGTCAAAATGTCTAACTCGGTGAATGGAGGCGAAAACAACAATCTTGAGGACGAAGGAGAAAATGGTTTGAATGTTCCAGGTATTGGTGTGCCACCACAAAACCCTAGGAATGCGCCAGAACCAATCCCCATAGACGCGGTCTCATGCGATGCCCAACGGATCGATATAAGCTTTAATACCGACAGAAGCATGCGTAAGGGAGATCCACATGAAGCTCAGAAAACCCCAACTAGGGAAGAACGAGAGATTAGCCTTCATGTTATTTTTGGAATGTGTATACGGCCAAATCAGAGGAGCCTATTTCTCATTGTAATGCATTTAGGAAGGTCACCTTGGAGGTTCGAGACCGCGGACCGAGTACTCTCCCTCTAGAGCCGTCGACACTCGAACTCAGTATAACGAAGACCTTAGTAATGGTAGAAATGGGAAGCTCCCCAGGCACACGGCTAGGAATGATAGGGTCTAGTGGGCTATTCTAAGACCCAAATCATGTTGTCATCTAGTTGTCACAACTCCGAACATTTGCAATTAATGCATATTGTATTATAATAGGATTTCCTTCATATATATAGGGGATCCTTGTCATTTTGTAAGGGGTTGCTGCTTCGGTTGCTCTACACGAAATATACAAGAACATTGTACTTACTCTCTAACATATTCTCTTGATATTATTGCTTTCATTTATTATCTTCATATTTGTTCATCATTTATTGCTTATCATTGGCCATAAAGAGCCTCCGTTAATTTTATTATAACTGTTAGTCATGTTTCAACTGCCTTTGGTAGCTCGTAGTCGAGCTCCGGGATCGACCTCGAGGCCCAGAATCGACAAGCATGAGGCCCAGAATAACTAGCCTATTGGTTTGACATGTATATAGCATCATCTGCTTAACAAACTAGCATAAAAATAGATCACATATTTTTAGAGTCCCAAAACAAATTTAATTGTTATTACCATTTTCACGGTAAATAGTTTGGCACCCACCGTGGGGCTAAAAATAATAGAGATTGTTTTCTTGCTGGTTTATAACGCAAGTTATCTTTCACGCTTTTCCTTGTCCAAGATCTTCGATTTCAGGTTGAAATGTCTAACTCGGTAAATGGAGGTGAAAACAACAATCTTGAGGACCACAGGGAAAACAGTGTGGCTGTTCCGGGTGTTGGTGTGCCGCCACAAAACCCTGGAAATGCACCGAAGCCAGTCCCCATGGATTCGGTCTCATGTGACACCCAACACATCGACATAAGCTCCCACACTGACAGAAGCGTGCACCAAGGAGATCAACAAGAAGCTCAGAAAACCCCAACTAGGGAAGAACAAGAGGTTAGCCTTCATGTTATTTTTAAAATGTTGTAGGCATAACAACTGGCTATTGCTCAACCGCAAAGTCACCAGAAAACTACTAGTGCAATAGCAGCAGGGACAGCTCCACCAGCTGAACAGGTACCGGAGAGATCAAGCAATAATGGGTCGATGACCGATACTGCCATCGTAAAAATGCTCGAGGACCTCACTAGAAGGATCGAATTGGGGGAGAAAATGATAGAAGCCAACGACAAGAAGGTTGAGACCTACAATTCCAGGGTCGACCAAATCCCGAGTGCACCCTCGGTCTTGAAAGGTGTGGATTCAAAGAAGTTTGTACAAAGGTTGTTGCCCGAAGAAGCGGCCCCGAAACCCATTCTGAAGAAGTTCAGAATGCCAGAACTCCCAAAGTACAATGGAACCTCAGACCCTAACGCACACGTTACCTCTTACACCTGTGCAGTAAAGGGCAACGACATAAAGGACGATAGGATTGAATCCGTCTTGTTAAAGAAGTTCGGGGAAACATTCTCGAAGGGGGCCATGATGTGGTATCATAACTTAGATCCTAACTCCATAGACTCATTTGCCATGCTAGCAGACTCCTTCATAAAACCACATGTCAGTGCCATCAAAGTAGCAATGAGGATATGTGATGTCTTCAAGATCAAGCAAAGGGAGAATGAGATGCTGGGAGAATTCATATCCCGCTACCAAATGGAAAGGATGGAACTACCAGCAGTCTCCGACGACTGGGCAGTGCAGGCTTTCACTAAACGTCTAAATGAACAAAGCTCGATGGCTTCAAAACAGTTGAAATAGAATTTGATTGAGTATCCTGCTGTTACCTGGTCGGACGTCCACAACCGATACCAGTCAAAAATCAAGGCCAAAGACAACCAGCTGGGACCCCCTCGGGCTCAGTATACCCAAGCAAGCTTCTGACGAAGGAACCGAAGCCGAACAAAGAAAGATATCAACCATACACCAAAGACAGAATGAATGCCCCTAGGCGCAACCCACCTCGTAATGATCGAAGGATAGACCAAGGACAGGATCCTCGGGGTCTCATCAACAGAGCCAGATTCGATAGGAACGCAGGGCCAACGGGGGCACCTAACTTATCAGAATTCAACTTCAACATTGATGTATCGGACATCGTGTTCTCCATGACCAAAATCAAAGACTCCAGGTGGCCCAGGCCAGTACAATCAGACCCTTCACAAAGGAATCATAACTTAGTATGCGAGTTTCACAATACGCACTCCCACAGAACCGAGGATTGCCACCAACTCCGAGAAAAGGTAGCTCAACTACTTTACGAAGGTCACCTTCTGGAATTCCTCAGTGACCGATCCAAAAATCAATTCCGAGAAAGAGAGGCAGCCAAGAAAGATGGAACAAATGAGCCACAACATGTCATCCACATGATATTGGGAGGCGTCGATGCCCCGCAGGAACCCGTGATGAGAAGGAAAAAAATATCCATCACCAGAGAAAAGCAAACCCGGGGGTATATACCCGAGGATGCCCTCACATTCATCGAAGAGGAAACCGAGACCTTGTCTCAACCTCACAATGACCCACTGGTAATCTCTTTCCTTGTAAATGCTTTACAAATAAAATGTGTACTCGTTGATCTAGGTAGCTCAGCCAACATTATCAGGTCGAGGGTGATAGAGAAGCTCGGACTGCTTGACCAAATTGTGCCCGCCACTCGAGTCCTCAACCGATTCAATATGGCAAGTGAAATAACAAAAAGGGAAATCACCCTCCCAGTCACCGTGGCACAACCCAAAATGCTAAATTCCATGTCACCAAAGGAGACATGAGGTACAACGCCTTGTTCGGACGGTCGTGGATACACTACATTAGAGAAGTACCGCCCACTCTCCACCAGATGATGAAATTCCCGACAAAGGATAGAATTAAAACTGTCTACGGGGAACAACATGCGGGAAGGAAATGTTCACGGTGCATGACGTGGCACCGACACCAATACCTCTGCCCGCAAAAAAGCCAAAGGGTAATCAAGCCACACCTTCGACTAAGCCCGATTAAACAAAGCAAAGGACTGTGTTGCGTCCTCATCTCGAGTAACTAGGACATATCGGTCCTCGAAACATCGCTGACACTCACACTAAGGTATAACCATATGCCTTTTTATTTCATATTTCACACTAACCCTTATGCAGGCACCCGACCGGAGCAGTCAAAGCGCTAACCCGGCTGAAGACCCTAAGGTTTTTAAGCATCTGTTGCACTCTTTTCCTTCGATTGAGTTTTTATCCTGAAAAGGATTTTACCGGCAAGGTTTTTAACAAAGAAACATTTGCATGCTACCTAAGAGAGACTAAACAAGTATTCGAGGCTTCTTACGCAATCAACCTCGAACACTAGGGGGCATCCCTCCCCAGAAGATCATCCGCACAGAAAAGCTAAGAAATGCCAAATGGGGTCCCAATTGGAAAATGATGTATCGGGCCAAACAGTCGAACGAACCGTGTCTGTATAGCCGGGCCCCCGACGACGAGAACATGTACACTTGTACCAAATAATTGAAGAATATCTTTTGTCAAAGCATATCACACTCCAAAAGAAGCTCGGTACCTCCGCAAAAGTGACATCTCTGCCGAAAATGTCCCGAACACTCAGGGACTAGCGTCAACAACTCAACACATAAATGACCTCCGGGGCGGGAATCCAAGCTCATAAGCCCTCAATGAGGCAACATGAAAATCACGAAATGTCTCCAACACTCAAAGTGCCCTGAATACTCGGGGACTGGCGTCAAAAGCTCAAAAACAAATGCACGACATCAGGGTCGGATCTCCAAAATTGTAAGCCTTTGATGAGGCAACACAAAATTTACAAGTAACGGCTTCTGAGCCTAGGTATCCTCAATGACTCAGGGACTGTCGCCAATCGCCATTCATTAAAAAGCCTGAGGTCATAATACCCCGAGCGGGCAGACTCAGTCTCGTAAGACCTACATAAGGCAACAACTATATCTGTAAGACCTCAAGCAAGGCATGAACCACACTTATACCAAGTGACAATATTTGTAAGACCTCAAAGGCATGAAAAATCTGTGAGACCTCAAGAAAGGCATGAACAATACTTGTACCAAGTATCCAAAACTGTAAGACATCAAAGGCATGAAAAATTTGTAAGACCTTACTAAAGGCATAAACCCGATCTCAAAGTTTCGGCTATATATCGAACTTGTAAGACGCCTAAAAAGGCATACCCTCGATATAGATGTCGAAACTATATCACTCGAGACTCAAAGGCTCTGGCTGAACACAAGTGAATCCGTTCAGACGGCTATACCAGCCAACCTTACGTGACTTGGTGACGCTCGACCGTCACTATAATATCACAGGCCTTCAATTACTTCGAATCTACTTCGAAAAGAACCAGTTAAGCAGTCTACCCTCGATACAGGAAAAACAGCTTCGACCATGTAAGCTCCTAAACATCGGATTTGAGATACTCAGCCTCCAAGCCCAGCCTTTCGAGGTCCTTGATCATCGCCATATAACAACTCACAATCGAGGTTTTTTATTAAGTCGTCGAAGAGTCTAGCAAACACTATTAATCCTTATCGATGGAAAAATAAAGCCTACATAAATGGTCGCATCGACCAAGCGCGTAAGAGCCATTGTCGCCAGCCTTATGAGCCTCGGGGCCACATACACAAAAGGTCACATCGACCAAAAACGTAAGAGCCACTGTCGCCAGCCTGAAATCTAAAACTTGAGGGTCAAAATGAGCTCTAGTCGTAACCCGATTCGGAGACTGGACCCAAAATAGTTAACGAAAAATGCCTAAGGGTAAAAGCATAAGAGCCATTGTTGCTAGCCCACACACACTAAAAGGTCATATCGGCCCATGGCGTAAGAGCCATTGTTGCCAGCCCACATACACTAAAAGGTTGCATCGACCAAAAACGTAAGAGCCACTATCGCCAGCCTAAATTTTAACCATTCAAAGGTCAAATAAGTTCGAGTTTTTGCACGACTTGGGGACTGAGCCCAAAACGAGTGGGAAAAATATGCCTAAGAGCAAAAGTACGTAAGATCCTATTGGCCAGGCATGAGTCCCGGGGCCACATCATGATTCTATAGATTCCTAACAATGCAAAAACCATCTTGCCTGGTCAAAATCAAGACAGAAAAAGATACGAAAGAAATAAAGCCTCACGATTTTCTTTCATACACATATGCGAAAAAATGTAACCTCGCGCTACAAACATGCTTTGAAAATGCAAAATACAGATGGAAAAATCCATGCCCCGTCGGGGGCTACGGCCTGCCTGCCTCATCTTCACTTTGCTATCGGGCAAAAGCAACCAAGCATCACACTCGTCCGCCCTTGTTAGTGCCAATTCTTCCGAGAGGTAAAAACCCCTAGCACAAATCTCCTCGAGGGTCTTTCTTCGAGATTTACAACGAGCATATTCTTCCATCCCCCCTTCGCCGTCGAGGATCCTTCTCAACTCAACTTGAGCATCGGCAGCATCCTTTGAATAGATCGCCATCTCCTGGTCAGCCTTAGTCCGGCTCATTGCAGCTTCTGCCCGTGCATCAACAATCTCAGCCCTGACCTTCGAAAGCTCAAACTCGAGCTTTGCAATCATTTCTATTTGAACCAAAGCATCATCACGAGCTAAGCGAAGTTGAGCTTCAAAAGCAGGAACTTTAGCGAGAGCATCCTTCCCCTCTAAAGCCTGAGCCTCTGCTCGAGCTTTTAGCTCATCATGCTCATGCCTGGCCCGGCCAACATCATCTCGATGGCGCTCTAGGGCCTTCGCCTTATTCTTCAACTAAAATAAACGAAGTGTTTGCTTTGGAAACTAAAAGGCAGAATGCACGCTCACCCATAGCAGAAAATTACCTCTTCCTTCAGGTGGTTCTGCTAATTCAAGATCCGGCCCACCTCATACTACAAGTGTACCAACTCTATTTCCTTTTCATCACAAAGGAGCCTAAGGGATTTCTCCTCATCCAGAGCTTTCCGTAGCGTGGCTTCACAACGAAGCAACCCGGACTTAAGCTTGTCGAATGACTGCAAAGGAAAACCCAATAAAGAAGGGAAGGCGTAAAGCTCGAAAAACCTGTGACTAAACTCACAGCAAAGTGAAGCCGATGGGCATCCTCGAAGGCTGAGCTCACACCTGCCAATCCAGTTCCTTTGGCTCTAAAAGAGTCAACTCTAGTCGAAGCACGGTTGCTTGATGCATGCAGCCCCAGGTTTCTAGTATCTCTTGAAGTACTATCGACGGAAAAAGAAGGCGACAATAATGGAGAAACTCCCTTTCCAGCACTAGGAACTATGGACACGGCAGGCTCGAACGATGTTTTCACTCCGAAGCCCTGGTCCCGTTCTACCTTACTTTGAGTGCCATTGCCCTGCAAAAGCATCTCTCACTTATTATTGTCGTTCTTCAGCCTGGGAGTTGGCAACCCTTCCCCCTCTCTCTAGAGGAGCGCGGCCTCACCTTGAACGGCTCTTCAATCCAGCAAACTTCCCAATCCAGCAAATCAGGAATGTCGCTTGGCATCCGTGAAAACACTGTAGGAATAGAAAAGAAGGCATGGTTATGAAACCAGCTTTTGCCATAAACAAAACTGAGAAGGCACGAAACGTACCACTTACGGGTATAGTTCCATTCCTTAGGGAATGACATAAGATCCACGGGGATAATGTCAGCGGTCCGCACTTGGACGAAGTGACTCATCCACCACCGATCTCCATCTTCCTCATCATCAACAACAAAGGGCGTGGTCGATCCGCCTCACAAGGTTAGCAGACCTCGATGGTGGAAGGGCAGGTACAACCTGATAAGATGACTAAGCATAAATTCAAGCCCCGCCTTGTCCGTGAAAAATCTCACCATCAATACTGTTCACCAAAATGTCGGATGGATCTGCGCCAAGGTAACCTGATACTCTAGGCAGAAGTCGAGCACAACCCTATCGCGGGGGCCCAGTTTGAATGGATATGTGTACATATTCAAGAATTCATCGGCACGATCCGTGATGCCCTCGCCCGAGGAAAATTTATGTAACACTATTTTCTCCTACCATCCGCAGTCTTTTCTCATTAACTCAATATGCTCTTCTCCTATCAAAGAAGTAGTCTTCAAGGTGTACTCTTGTTGGTCCTGAATGCCAGAGGCGGAGCTCTCCCCTCCCTATCGGGCAGACCCCGACATAGCAGCCATGGCAGTGACGAAATTAGAGAACTAAAACAGAAATATGTGCAAGTACGTTAGTGCTGAAGTAATGAAAGGCTAGCGCCGAAAAAGAAGGGTAACTACTTAAAATGGTGGGATCTCCAAAAAAGAGCATAGACAACCCTATATTTATACATGGAACAAACGATGACGATCTGCCAGCCTCAAAACCGGTTAGGAAAACTGATCGATAACTCATTCGCCAGTCCCGAGGTGTTACCCGACCTCGAGGACTTCCGTCTGAACAAGGTTAGGCCCCAGGAAGCCAATAACGCCTTCGCTAGTCCCGAAGTGGTACCCGACCTCGAAGACCTCCATCAGAATGAGGTTAGGCTCCAGGAAGCCTATAATGCCTTCTCTAGTCCCGAGGTGGTACCCGACCTCGAGGACCTCTGTCAGAACAAGGTTAGGCTCCAGGAAGCCAATAATGCCTTCGCCAGTCCTTAGTCGATACCCGACCTCGAGGGCCTACATCAGAACGAGGTTAGGCTCCAGAAAGACAATGACATCATTACCAGACCCGAGGTGGTACCCGACCTCGGGGGCTTTTATCAAAAAGGAATCAGTCTCCAAGGAATTAAGCATTTAAACTCTACCCGTATGGGCTTGGCCACGGGACACTGTATGAGCCCGGATAAACACTCTTCCTGGACCTATCTATAGTTCCCTAAAGCTATATACACCAAGTTCAAAGCAAGTTTCCGGGTGGTCCAAATTTGAACGAACCTCCACTCGGGGACTGCCCTCGAAAGTCCAAAGGTTAACATGGAGCCTAAATGGTACATCACGATTTCAAGGCCCAAAGTGTTACTTTTATTCTACTCAAAATAAAGGTCCCAACGACCCGAGTTTATCGGATCAATCCAGGTTTGGCCCGATGAACGACAAAAGATTCCACGGGAGGCTATTTTTATCAACCGTAGGCCAGAGAGAATACTTGCACCCGAGTTTGATATTGGCAACAGCAGACGGAGTCATGTATTCAGAGTCTCTGCAAATGTAAAAGAATATAGCAAGAATTAAAGATTAAAGTTGAGGAAACGTCTTTATATTCATAAACATTTGACTACAACAACCCGCGGTGTGTACTTTGATATGATTACAAAGCCCACGAGGGGTCCTTACACAGGAACAAAGAAGTAAGAAGGTGTACATATAGTAAAAGCTTAAGATCCTAGCCTATTCTCAAAGGTGCATCCTTGGAAGCAACATTTTCGGATATCATCTCCTCGGTCATGCGCCCTCAAAGACAATATCTTCCAAGAACAATCCCCTCGGGAGTCTTGTATCGGTCCTCCAAAATGGAATCTTCAAAAGGGGAGACGACGAAGAGAAGAGCGATGGAGAAGAGAAAAGTGACGCGGAAGAGGCAAGAAGGAACGAAGAAGTGGCTGGGTGAAAAATCTGGCTAGTATGAATTTCGCCATGCTACTATTGTAAAGCCATTTCTTGGGACATTGCCCTGGTGTGGGATGCAATAGTTATTAGATAGTACCACCTCACTCCGTGGAAATCAAAGGGAGTGAGGCACCGCACCGGGTAATCGGGGGAGGTGAGCAGCGGTGTATAGTCCAAGCCCCCTCTTGAGCAGTGGTGTATAGTCCAAGTATTTCCCTGGATCGGTAGAAATTAGTCCTCTTCTTCTTCGTCCAAAGCTAACGTCGACAAAAACAACAATAACAATAATAAAAACAAAAAAACGTAATCTCACGTGACCAGAGAAGGTCCAGAAGATAGGCCGCAACATGACTGATAAAAGTACTGCCATACAATCTTGAGGTCGTGGACCTCAAACATGGTGAACGACAAAGAATATAGATAGTGAGGAGGGAAGAATGGATAAATACGGGAAGATACTTGGATGAAAGGCTGATATTAGGAGGCTCCCATTTATATAAAGGAAGGCAGCATAACCAATGGCGCCATTATATCCCTTGAAAGACGTAACATCAAGCGCATTTAATGCGTCCTTGGGAGTTGATTCGGCGGTGACATTATGGCTTTGAAGAATGAGAAACGTCAATTCTTTAAATGATCCTGGAGAAGCGAAATGATGGAACATTTTTGTAACCACGGAGGCTTGCGTCATCAATATGATGTCATCACGGGAAGTCCGAGGAGTTGGGTGTCAAGGTCATTTCTTATCACTCCTCTCCAAGAAACACAGGGACTATATGTATATGGCAAAATCGGAGGAGCCTATTTCTCAATATTAAGACATTTCGGAAGGTCACCTCGGAGGTTCGAGACCGCAGATCGAGTACTCTCCCTCGAGGGTTGTCACCACTACATCTCTAGGCGCACAGCTAGGACTGACAAGGTCTAATGGGCTACTCTATGACCCGAATCATGGTGTCATCTAGTTGTCACATCTCTGTACCTTTGTAATTAATGCTTATTTTACAATGATAGGATTCCCCTCCTATATAAAGGGGATCTTTGCCACTTTGTAAGGGGTTATTGCTTCGGTTGCTCTACACGAAATATACACGAAACATTCCATTTTGCTTTCTAACATATTCTCTTGATATTGTTGCTTTCATTTATTATCTTCATATTTGTTCATCATTTATTGCTTATCATTGTCCATAAAGAGCCTCCGTTAATTTTATTATAACTGCTAGTCACATAACAACTGCCTTCCATAGCTCGTAATTGAGCTCCGGGATCGACCTTGAGGCCGAGAATCGACAAGCCCAAGGCCCAAAATAACTAGACTATCGGTTTGATTATAGCTCTCTCCTTAACTTTACTTTGCCTTTAAGTCTGACGTATCTAGCATCAACTGCTTAACAAACTAGCATAAAAATAGCTCAGGTATTTTTAGAGTCCCATAAACAAATTTAATTGTTATTGCCATTTTTATGGTAAACAAAATGTTTCAGGAACAACAACTGGCTATTGCTCAGCTGCAAAGTCATCAGAAATCTCCTAGCATGGTAGCACTGGGGACAACTCCCCCGGTAGAACATATATCAGAGAGAACGAGCAATAACGGGTCGATGACCGATCCTGTCATCTTAAAAATGCTTGAGGAACTCACCAGGAGGATCGAATCAGGCGAGAAGATGATAGAAGACAACGATAAAAAGGTCAAAACCTACAACTCCAGGGCCGATCAAATTCCGGGCACACCCCCGGTCCTAAAAGGTGTGGATTCGAAGAAGTTCATACAATGGCCGTTCCCAGAGCAAGCGGCCCCGAAACCCATTCCAAAGAAGTTCAGAATGCCAGAACTCCCAAAGAAAATACAACGGGACCTCAGACCCCAATGAGCACGTTACTGCTTACACTTGTGCAGTGAAGGGCAACGACATAAAGGACGACGAGATCGAGTACGTCCTATTAAAGAAGTTCGGGGAAACACTCTCGAAGGGGGCCATCATGTGGTATCACAACCTAGCTACTAACTCCATAGATTCATTCTCCATGCTAGCAGACTCCTTCATAAAGGCACACGCCGGTTCTATCAAGGTAGCAACAAGGAAATTCGACGTATTCAAGATCAAGCAAAGGGAGAACGAAAAGCTACGAGAATTCGTATATCACTTCCAAATAGAATGAATGGAACTACCACCGATATCTGATGATTGGGAGGTGCAGGCCTTCACACAAGGTCTGAATGAACGAAATTCGGTTGCTTCGAAGCAGCTAAAAGAGAATTTGGTTGAATATCTCGCTGTGACCTGGTCAGACGTCCACAACTATTACCAGTCAAAAATCAGGGTCGAAGACGACCAGTTGGGAGCCCCCTCGGGCTCAGTATACCCAAGCTGGCTCTTGGAAAAGGAGCCAAAACCAAATAAAGAAAGATATCAGTCACACACCGAAAACAGGAGGAACGCCATGAGGCGCAACCCACCTAGCAATGATCAAAGGATAGACCGAGGATAGGATCCTTGGGGACTCATCAACAGAGACAGATTCGATAGGAACGCAGGGCCAATGGGGGCACCTTACTTATTAGAATACAACTTCAACGTCGATGTATTGAACATCGTGTTCGCCATCAGCAAAAATCAGAGATGCCAGGTGGCCCAGGCCTGTACAATTAGATCCTTTACAAAGGAACCATAACTTAGTGTGTGAATTTCATAACACACACGGTCACGAGACCGAAGATTACCGACAACTCCGGGAAGAGGTAGCCCGACTACTTAACAAAGGTCACCTCCGGGAATTCCTCAGCGACCGAGCCAAAAATCAGTTCTAAAAAAGAGAATCGACCAAAAGGAAAGTAGGAAATGAGACGCAACACGTCATCCATATGATCTTGGGAGGCGTCGATGCCCCACAGGAACCCGTGATGAGAAGGACAAAAATATCCATCACTAGAGAAAAGCAAACCCAGGGTTATATACCCGAGGATGCCCTCACATTCTGCGAAGAGGACACCGAGACCTTGTCTCAACCTCACAATGACGCACCGATAATCTCTTTCCTTGTAAATTCTTTTCAAATAAAATGTGTACTCGTGGATCCAGGTAGCTCGGCCAACATTATCAGGTCGAGGGTGAAAGACCAGCTCGGACTGCTTGACCAAATCATGTACGCCACTCGAGTCCTCAACGGATTCAATATAGCAAGTAAAAAAACGAAAGGAGAAATTACCCTTCCAGTCACCGTGCCTGGCACAACCCAAAATACCAAATTCCATGTCATCGAAGGAGACATGAGGTACAATGCCTTGTTCGGACGGCCGTGGATACACTGCATGAGAGCAGTACCATCCACTCTATAGCAAATGATGAAATTCCCGACAAAGGATGGGATTAAAATCATCTACGGGGAACAACATGCGGCAAGGGAAATGTTCATAGTGCACGATGTGGCACCGGCACCAATACCTCCACCCGCAAAAGAACCGAAAGGTAATCAAACTACACCTTCAATTAAGCCCGATTAAACAAAGTAAAGGACCATACCATCTCCTCATCTAGAGTAACTAGGACATATCGGTCCTCAAAACATCTCCGACACATCCCACACTAAGGTATAACCATCTCCCTTCTCATTTCATATTTCATACTAACCCTTATGCAGGCGCCCGATCGAAATAGTCAAAGCGTTAACCTAGCTCGAAGACCTTAAGGTTTTAAAGCGTCCATTGCACTCTTTTACTTCAACCGAGTTTTTATCCCGAAAGGGTTTTACCGGCAAGGTTTTTAAAGCATCAATTGCATGCTTCCTAAGGAAGATCCAAAAAGTGTTCAAGGATTCTTTTGCAATCGACCCCAAACACTAGGGGGCATCCCCCCCGGAAGGTCATACACTCAGAAAAGCTAAGAAATGCAAAATGGGGTCCCAATAGGAAAAGGATGTACTGGGTCAAATGGTCGAACGAACCATGTTTGTATAGTCGGACCCCCGATGGCGAAAATATGTACACTTGTACCAAATAATTGAAGAATATATAATATCAAAGCATCTCACACTCCAAAAGAAGCTCGGTACCTCCGCAACAAATGACTTCTCCACCGAAAACATCCCGAACACTCGGGGACTAGTGCCAACAAATCAACACCTGAACGACCTCCGAGTCAGGACTCTAAGCTCGTAAGCCACCAATGAGGCAACATGAAAATTACGAAACGTCTGTAAGGACGAAAGTGCCCCGAATACTCGGGGACTGGCGTCAAAATCTCTAAAAACGGATGACCTCAGGGTCGGGATCTTCGAAATTGTAAGCCCTCAATGAGGCAATACAAAATTTACAAGTAACGGCTTCCAAGCCAAGATACCCTCGATGACTTGGGGACTGTCGCCAATCGCCATTCATTAAAAAACCCAAGGCTGTAAGACCCCGAGCAGGCAGACTCGGTCTTGTAAGACCCACATAGGGCAACAACTATATTTATAAGACCTCAAGCAACGGATGAACCACACTTGTACCAAGTGACAATATCTGTAAGACCTCAAGCAAGGCATGAACAATACTTGCATGAAGTATCCAAAATTGTAAGACCTCAAAGGCATGTAAAACTTGTAAGACCTTATTAAAGGCATACAACCCAATCTCAAAGTTTTGGCTATATATCGAACTTGTAAGACCCTAAAAAGGCATACCCTCGATATAGATGCCAAAACTACTTAACTCGATATTCAAAGGCTCCGGCCGAACACAAATGACTTCGGTCACACGACTGTAACAGCCAAACTAATGTGACTCGATGATGCCAGACCGTCGCTACAAAATTATAGGCCTTCAATTACTTCTAATCTACTTCAAAAAGAACCAGTTAAATAGGCTACCCTCGATATAGGCAAAAGAGCTTCGACCATGTCAGCTCCTAAAAATCAGCTTCGAGATACTTAGCCTCCGAGCCAAACCTCCCGAGGTGCTCGATCATCTCCATATAATGACTTACAATCGCGGTTTTTTATTAAGCTATCGAAGAGTCAGGCAAGCACTATTTATCCTTAACCAGGGAAAAATAAAGCCAATAAAAGGTCGCTTTGATCCAAGGTGTTAGAGCCACTATCGCCATCCCACACTAAAACCCAACATCGGCCAAAGACATAAGAGTCATTGTCGCCAGCCTACACTAAAAGGTCGCATAGACCAAAAGCGTAAGAGCCACTATCGCCAACCTAAATTAGGGTCAAATGAGCTCGAGTTGTAACCTGATTCAAAGACTAAACCCAAAACAGTTAACCAACTATGCCTAAGGGCAGAAGCGTAAGAGCCATTGTCACCAGCCCACACACTAAAAGGTCGCATCGACCAAAAGCATAAGAGCCACTCCCGCCAGCCTAAAATTTGGCCACTCGAAGGACAAATAAGCTCGATTTGATGCCCGACTCGGGGACTGAGCCTAAAACGGTTGGCCAAAATATACCTAAGAGCAAAAGTGCGTAAGAGCCTACGGGACAGCCTAATGAGCCCTGGGCCACATCACGACTCTAAGGATTCCTACCAACGCAAAAACCAGTTCGCCTGGCCAAATTCAAGACAGAAAAAGATACGAAAGAAATAAAGCCACAAGATTTTCTTTCATACACATATGCGAAAAAATGTAGACTCCATCTACAAACATGCTTTGAAAATGCTACATACAGATGGAAAAACTATGCCCCCCCCCCTCGGGACTATGGCCTGCCGGCCTCATCTTCACTTTGTTCAGCATCGAGCAAAAGCAACCGAGCATCACGCTCATTCCCCCTCGCTCACGCCAACTCTTTTTAGAGGGCGAAGCCCCTAGCATGGATTTCCTCGAGGATCTTTCTTCAAAATTTGCAGCAAGCGTATTCTTCAACCCTCTCTCCGTGCTCGAAGATCCTTCTCAGCTTAGCTTGAGCATCGACAACATCCTTCGAATAGATTGCCATCTCTTGGTTAGCATTGGTCCGGCTCGTTACAGCTCCAGCCTGGGAATGAAGGATCTCCGCCCTAACCTTCGAAAGCTCGGACTCGAGCTTCGTAGTCATTTCTGTCTGAATCGAAGAATTATCACGAGTAAGCGAAATTGAGATTCAAAAGCAGGAACTTTAGCCAGGGTAACCTTTCCTTCTAAAGCCTAAGCCTCTACCTGAGCTTTTAGCTAATCATGCTCACACCTAGCCCGACCAACTTTATCCCAAAGGTGCTCCACGACCTTTGCCTTTTTTTGCAAATGAAATAAACAAAGTGTTAGCTTCAGAAACTAGAAGGCGGAATGCACACTCACCCGGAATAGAAAATTACCTACCTCTTCAAGTAGCTCTCATAATTCAAGCTTCGGGCTACCTTATACCCCAAGTATACCAACTAGACCTCCTTTTCATCACAAAGGAGCCTAAAGGATCTCTCTTCATCCAGAGCTTTCCGCAGCCTGGCTTCATGATGAAGCAGCCAGACTTAAGCTTGTCGAAGGCCTGCAAAGGAAAACCCAATGAGAAAGGGAAGGCACGAAGCTTGAAAGGCATGTTAGAAAACTCACCGCAAAGTGAAGCCACCAGGCTTCCTCAAAGGCCGAGCGCACACCTGCCAATCCAGTTCCTTTAGCCCTGAAAGAGTCGACTCCGGTCGAAGCACAGTCGCTCGATGTATGTGACCCCGAGTTTCTAGTATCTCCCAAAGTACTATCGACGGAAAAACAAGGCAAGAGCAATGGAGAAATCTTCTCTCCAGAACCAGGAACCACAGACGCAGCAGGTTTGGACGATGCTTCTTCACTGTAGACCCGGTCCCGTTTTGCCTTACTTTGAACACTGTTGCGCTATAAAAGCATCTCTTGATTATTGTTGTCGTTCTTTGGCTCGACGGCTGACAACCCTTCCCCTTCTCCAGATGAGCGAGGCCTCGCCTCGGAAGGCTCTCTGATGCCTATAACAACAAGATTAATAAGCATAAAGGGAAAATGCCTCTCCATATGATGAAAGGGAAAGGAAACAATAGCGCAACACGCACCATGATGTTTCGCTTCCCATCTGCCCCGGGAAAGGGCTTGCCACTTGCTCTCATCACAGGTCGAGTGGGTTGCCAACTTCGGAACCCAATCCGGCAAATCAGGATAATTACCCAATGACCATGAAACCGCTGCAGTTAAAGAAAAGAAGGCACGATTACGAAACCAGTTCTCGCCATAGGTAAAACTAAGAAGGCACAAAATGTACCACTTACGTGTATAATTCCATTCCTCAAAGAATGTCATAATCTCCACGGGGATAATGTCAGCGGTCCGCACTCAGACGAAGCGACTCATCCACCCCCGATCTCCATCTTCTTAATCATCAACAATGAAGGCCGTGGTCGATCGGCATCGCAAGGTAAGCAGACCTCGATAGTGAAAGGGCTGGTACAGCCTAATAAGATGACAGAGCGTAAAATCAAGCCCCGCCTTCTCCGCAAAAAGTCTCACCATCGATACTATTCGCCAAAATGACGAATGGATCTGTGCCAAGGTAACCCGATACTTTGAACAGAAGTCAAGCACAACCCTATCAAGGGGGCCCAGTGTGAAAGGATACGTGTACACGTTCAAGAATCCATCGGCATGATCTGTGATTCCCTCACTCGGGGAAAATGCCTGTAACACCATTTTCTCCCCCCATTTGTAGTCTTTTCTCACTAGCTCAAGATGCTCTTCTCCTATCAAAAGAAGTAGTCTTCAAGGTGTACTCTTGTTGGTCCTGAATGCCGGAGGCGAAGCTCTCCCCTCCCTATCGGACAGACCCCGACATAGTAGCCATGGCTATGACAAAATTAGAGAACTAAAGCGGGAATATGTGCAAGCACGTTAGTGCTGAAGTAACGAAAGGCTAGCACAGAAAAAGAAGGGCAACTACTTAAAATGGTGGGATCTCCAAAAAAGAGCAGAAACAACCCTATATATATATATGGAAAAAACGGCAACGACCGGCCTGCCTCAAAGCCAATTATAAGCACTGACCGATGTCACCAAGTCACCTCAATAACTTGGAGACTGTATCATATACTAGGCAACGCCACATAATGTTTTGAAAATGGAAATCCCCATATCATCACTAGTCTTGAGGTGGTACCCATCCTCGAGGACCTCCATCAAAGGAAAGTTAAGCTCTAAGGAGATAACGACATTCTCGCTAGTCCCGAGGTGTTACCCAACCGCGAGGACCTCCATTGTCTACCATGAAAATGGTAACAACAATTAAATTTGTAAATGGGATTCTACAAATACGTGATCTATTCTCGAGCTAGTTGCTTAGAGCAGATGATGCTAAGAGTATGGAATTTACTGCCCGGGTTTGTTTTTTCAAGGGGATACTGGCTAATACTAGGAGTTGAAGGAGCCAAGGAGTCTACTACTCGGATGTAGGACCGGTCGATGAGGGGCCTCGGGGTCGAGGTCAGGTCGAGCTCGAGCTATCGGGGATAGTCGGGAATGGGATAACAGTTATATATATGATTGAACAAGGCTCTTTATGGCCAATACCGAGCATTATAATGAAGAACAAGTAAGAAAGCGATGAATATTAAAGTGGTCTCGGGCTAGTTAGAACGAGGGAGTTTAGAAAGAAAATAGAGAGATATTATTGCACTTGTGGAGAAAATGGAGAAACATCAGTCCTCTACAAAGTGGCATGGATTCCCCGTATATAGGTGAAGGAATACCATATAGTATAGAGTGTATTGAATGTAAAGGCATGGGGATGGGATGTATAGGCATGGTACTAGTGTTTACTAACTGTAGCCGCTTGCTTCGGGAATCCCCCATCCTCGGAACTTTCGTTAGGTCGCGAACAAATTCCTTATCCTCGAAATCTCTGCTGGGCCGTGGATGATCCTTTAGGGAGGGAGCTCGATCGTAATCCTGTAGCCATGAGATGCTGACCTGACTTCTCGAATATACCTTAACGGCAGGAAATAGACCCCCCTGATTTCACCGCATATAGATAGTCTCCGCGTTTCCCAGGACGAAGTAATAGGAAATGATATTGAACCATCGTCTCGAGGACATTATTCCATGACATCAACCATCTAAGAGCATTAAATTCCATGCCCCAGAGAATCATGCAGGGCCGCCATCAGATGTGGTAATTGAGAAACCCACGAACTGCCATTGGCTCATCTCTTCTGCTTCCCCAGCGATTCCTATAAATGCACCGATTGCTAGATACTTCCCATCTCCACCCTACATACAATCCCGCGAGTCAGAATTTTGTTATTTGACACTCTTTACTCTTTTCACATAAGGGTTTTTACCATTTTACATGGCTAGGACTTCTAGGATGGTTCCCCGATGGGGAACGACACTTCATCGTCGTCCCGATTACCAAAGGAAGAAACTAGATCAGTTCCCTCTTTGGAACATTGTACCCTACCTGATCTTGACACATCGAAGGATTTTGACATCGAGACTCCCTCGTCTATGCCGTGCTAGTGTGAGCACGTGTCTCGATACATTAGTGTCGTGACCGATGTTAGCAAGGTGAGGGAGGACTACCGATGGAGCAAGGTAGTGGAGATGGAGATTCCCGACCCCAACGATAATATTACTGACTTCAAGGTTGGATTCCTTTATATATACACTTACCCATTCACCCTAGGTCCTGATAAATCCATCGAATCTTCTCTCTTAGAAATCGACCCGGTTATTCTTGACTTCTACGACCGATACCAGGTGACACTTGGTCAGATCTACCCTTTTTTTTGGAGGATAGTGTTGATGCTTAGACATTTCACCGAAGGAGTTGAAGGCGAGGCTTTTACCCTTAATCATCTGATCAGACTGCCCTCGACTGTATGGAGGCTTGATCAAGCTCTGCCATCGGTCCAAAAAGTCTTTTTTCACGAGTGTTGATGAGGGGAATGACCAAGGGTGGATGAGAAGGTTTATCTGAGTGAGGACCTCAGACATCATCTTGGCTGAAGAATGCCTTTTCCGAAGTAGTGGAATGCCCAACGTAAGCAATTTTCCCTTTAGCCGCTTTTCGACTTCTCTTTCATTCATCATAATAACCTCTGTGTTCTTTCTACACCCATTGCTTGGCATTCGTAGGTGGTACCCAACTTGTCAGGATGGATCAGGCGGTTGAGCAAGAAATTTCCGTACCGCATTTGGTCTTGGACCGTCCTGGCTAAGGAGCATTGGGTGGCCAAGAATCATGGTGAGGTTCCTTTACCGCCTGTGCTTCGTATTTTATGTTTCCTTATAAGCTCTTAGCGAGAACGTATCGCGGTTATTATTTTGGTGTAAGTCTTGGCGAGAATATGCAGATGAGGCCGCCCCCTGATAGTGAAGCAGAGGCCTTGGAGCCTAGCATGAACAAGAAAAGGAAAAGCAGGGCAGCCATTACCCGTCCATATGGGACTGCTGCTCTAATTTTTGGTTCGAATCCAGATATCGAAGGGGAGGATGATGGTTGAAGTTCGTTGAGGAGGAGAACAAGGTCCGGTACAAGAGATTTGCAGGCGCCCCAGTCAGAGGCTACTGAGTCCGGAACAGCATGGTCCGACTAGGCTAGTGAGCCATAGGTCCTTAAAGAGGCCGCTGATGTAGCTTCGAATCGTGCGGCCAGATTCGGTGTAGCTTCTTCTAGGGGGCCGTTGGATTTGATCATGAGGGATCTGAGCTTGGGGCCTTCTAGGAACATGGGTTACCACTTGGAGAAATTGGTGAACCAAATGACTTTATTTTGAACCTTTCGGTTTCATCAGGGAACTGAGGGATGCCGAAAGGATGATCGGTGCCACAGATGGGACTTCTCCCAAAGGGGGCGACTTTATTGCTAACATTTTTGATGGCGTAATCGACAGGGCTGATCTCGATATTTCTAGTGCCATTAAAGCAGCGGAGAAGTACATGCAGCAAGTGATAGTTTTCGCTCGCATATTCTTTCGTTATCAAGCATTATTCGTTGTCTTTCTAACTTTCCCGTTGTGCCACAGTGTAAGGAGATGTATAACCATGTCATTCTTTGGCTCCGCAGGGAATTCTCTTACCACTAAAAGGAGCGTAAGAAAATTGCTTTGAAGCTACAGGACTCAGAGGCTCGCTCTGCCCGGGAAGATAAAGAGCTAGGAGAACTTCGTGTCACTTTGGAGGCGGCGCTCCGGGAGAAGGCCAATCTTGCTGCTCAGGTATTCTGCCTCGCTCATACCTGACATTTTACCCCATATTCACACATGTTTTGGATTCATATATTCATCGACTTGCCCTTCTCCCGTAGGTCGAGTAGAGTGACTCGCTGATTAGTCAGTTGAAAGCGGAGATCTCCGGGATGAAAGGGCGAAATGAGATTGTGGACGGGGAATTGGTTACATCCCGGGATCTTTTCACGGAGACTCACAGGGAGATTGTTGTTTTTGTCGCGGCTAAGTTTGAGGCCGAACGAGATGGTGCCACTTATCAAGAGGATGTGGCCACAATGCATACAATGGTTCATGACATATCTATGGTAGCTTAGCAGAAACAAATCTGAGCTGTCGAGCATGCCAAAGCGGAGGCGAAGAGGTAGACCCTGGAAGAACTCGAGGCCAGAGGCATCGAGCTGTCTGCTGATCTGAAGGAGGCTCGTGCGGCGGAGGGAAGATTGGCGCTCTTGATTTCCCTTGATAAGGGTGAAGACGATAGTGGCGAGGAGTAGTCTACGAGTCCTTTTTGTATGCCTTCCTTTTTACTTAATGTGTTCCCCCTGGGAAACAAATAGTGTAAAGACATTTTTTTTCTCTTTGCCAATGTATAAAAGGAGCTTTTATTCTGTCATCCCTTCTCCATGCTTTTTTGTTTTTGCATTTCGTCATCGGCCCTTCGGGACCTTTTTGTGGGATACACCGGGGGCCCCAAGACTAGCCACCTCCCGAGGCTGAATCGATATCTCAATCGATATTTATAACGTCGGGGATCTCTCGAGGTCCCTCAGTTTTATGAGTTATGTGGGAGCCTGGAGTAATTCTGCTAGTACACTCCCCAAGGAGAGGGTGACGTTAAAGCGTCCAAAATTAATTGGCCCTATTGGGCAAACGAGTAGTTGTCGCTTATCCCCTATATATATGCTCATCCTCCTTTTAAGCGGCGATTTTGCAGTTCTTGATAAGCCGTTCTCTTCTGTACAACCTGGTGCTTTGTGCTAGTCCTTCCGCTTCCCTGTTTCATAAAGTTTTTTCCTAGATTCTCATCATCTTCCCCTTACTCTGTCGTAATCATGGCCACCGCTTCGACACCTGATCCTTGAACGAAGGGGAGTCCCTCATGTGCTTCTCCTTTGGTTGGTACCAGCGGCTCGCCTCCGATGTCGGGAGAGCGCGGCTCGAGGTATCCTACCTCGAAGAGGGCTATCACACCGGGGAGGCCTCCCAATGTTCTAGGCCATCGAGAGCATGTGTCGAGGATTACTTCATCGGTGAGGGAGGAAAACATCGAGATGATCAGGAGAGAATGCGGATGGGGGGAAGGTGTGATTTTGCAAGCACCTTCCCCCAAGGAGAGTGTCATGACACACATTGAGGGATTCTTGAGTGTGTATATTTATGTTCTTGCACAGGGTTCCTCGGACCGTGTCTTGCTTGATTTCTGTAGAAGATACCAAGTAATGTTGGTGCAGATTCATCCCTTTCTTTGGAGAATAGTGAAGTCGATTAGATATTTTGCTGACAATGCCGGGATAGAATTCACCCTCAGCCACCTAGTAAGGTTTTACCGGCCATTGCGCTATCGGGGCCTGATTGCTCTTCAGCGTAGATCCACCCAAGCTCCTGTGATCGGCAGTGAGGAGGATGAGGGCTATCGATGGATGAATCGGTTCATTCAAATCCGGATGACCAATGTTATCCCTAGAGATTTTTTGTCATTTCCTGGGAAATGGAACTTCATATGTAAGCGCTCCGTTTGAACTATCTTTATGTGAACATGAGGCTGGCCTTGTAAGGACATCTTTCTGTTCTTTGTTTATAGCAACTCATTGGTTACCCGGCGAGGTCCCTGATTTAGCCGAATGGTCTCATAAGCTGTCAGCTTGCTCGACTTACGATAGGCGCTGGTGGCGAGATGTATCAAAAGGTATATGGGAGGCGAAGCATCATGGTAGGTGCCTAGTGTTATGCCCCCCTAAGAGATGGCTTCCTTCTTGATGGCTTATCTAATTTATATTAATCTGCTGCAGGTGCCGGGAGTCCTTTCGAAGTGAGGCCGAGTTCCCCGAGGAAGAAGGAAAAATTGTTGGCCCCGGGGTCAAGGGGCGCTGGTAAAAGGAAAGATGCTCTGGGGTGCGAGAAGGCTTGTGGTGAGGCAACTTCTTCGCAGCGGTTAAGGGAAGTGATTCGGCCGACCGGCAACCTTCCGGGACTGGTGCACCTTCGTACGTTGCTTCGGCCTTCGGCGAGGCTCAACGCTTTGACCTTATGATGAGTTTCGGCCACTGTAAGGATGTTCTAGCCCCGCACTCCTTTCTTTTCTTGTTATTTACCTGACTTTCTTTCTCATACTTTTGATAGGCTCAAATCTGAACTGCTTCGTTGCGAGGCCCCATTTTGGGAGGCACGAGATAGGGAGAAATCCCTCAAACTTCTTTGCGCAGCAAAGGAAAGTGAGCTGGTCTCTTTACGGCATGAGGTGGACCAGAGCCGGGCCCTGGAGACCCTCTTGGAGAAATAGGTATTCTGCATTTCACGCTGACCTGTATTCCTTTTTTGTCTCACTGCCTTGACGTATTGCTGTTTCAGTTGTAGGATAAGGTGGATGAGCTGGAGCAACTCTAGGGCAAGGTTGGCAAAGCCAAACGGGAATTCACCGAGATGCAGGCGCATGTGAATGCCCATTCTGAGTCCAAAGAGAGGGCTCAGGTCGGGATTTCCTCTTTTGAGGTGCAAATTCAGGCCGCTTGTGCAAATGTTTCTGCTCGGGCGAAAATGATCGCGAGATACTCATCCAAGCTTTCAAGGGTGAAAACTGAGGTGGTGAATGCCCGGGCTGAGGTTGTGATGAATAACACCAGGGCGGGACAGAAAATGGCGGCTTGTCAAGAAGCGTTGCCTCTGCTAAAGCTGAGCTGAAGAAGACCCTCGATCGTGCAAACAATAGTAAGGAGTATGTGAGGTACAGATCCCGGAGGGAAATTCTCGAGGAGGTTCACGCTAGGGGCTTTGATCTCTCGGGGGAGATCGAGCAAGCAAAATGAGAGGATGCCAAGTTCCTACTGTCCAACGCTGGGGACGATGAGGAGGAGACCGCCGGACTATAGCTGCCAAAAAAAAGGGGAATGACTATTCCATGGCTTCTTTGTTGTGTATATATAGCTTTCATTATATGACGTAGGCTGAGATTGCGCTCCATCGTCGATATATAGAAATAAGAGGGGGAACCCCACAATTTGTATCTTCTGTATTTCTACTTGTTGGAATTTCAATTGGGCTGATTCTACCCCCAGATTTGCCCTTAGGCTTGCGTGCTTTAACCGTCTTCGGGTTTAGTCTCCAAGTCCGAATCCAAATCAAGCTTAATTTACCCTCAAGTTTTGCGTTTGTATGGGCTGGCGATGATGGTTTTTATTTCATGCCCTTGGGCGTTGGTTGTTTCAACTTTTTTGGGTCCAGTCTTCGAGTCACGTTGCAACTCGAGCTTCAATTGAGCCTCAAGTTTTTTTGATATTCAAACTGGCAATAGTGGCCCTTATATTGTTTGGTCGTTGAGACCTTGAGACCTTTTGATATGTGTCCCTGAGGCTTGTATAGTTAACTATTTTGGATCCATTCTCCAAATTGGGTTACGACTCGAGATCATTTTAATCCTCAAGTAGTCAATTTTCAAGCTGGTGACAATGGTTCTTACGCTGTTTGGACGTATAGACCTTTTAGTGCGCGGACCGTAGGCTCGTTTTGCTGGCGATAATGGCTCTTATGCTGTTTGCCCGTGGTATTTTTGTATGCTTTGTTTTCCGCTCATTAAGGTCTTTTGAAATAATTTTGCCTGACCCGTCGTCGGTTCCGGAAGAACTTCGATTTCAAGTCGTTATTGGCGATGTTTGAGCACCTCGAAAGGTTTTTAGCTAGTAGTTCAAGTAGATCGACCCCTTGCGATTTGGAGCAGACATGGTCGAAGCTCGTTTTTCGCCTGTTAAGGGAAGCCTGTTTTAACCAGTTTTTTCCGAAGTATATTCGAAGTAGTGGCCTGCAATTTTGTTAGCGACGGTCAGGCGTCCCCTAGTCGCATTAATTTGGTTGTATTAGCCGTTTTGATCGTAGTCATATGTGTTTGGCTGGAGCCATTTTTGATCCTGAGTGATATTTTGGGCGTCTACACCGAGGGTATGCCCTTTCGGGATTCTTACAAATGTGACGTATAGCCTAAACTTTGGGATTTTCATGCCTGTTAAGGTCATATAATTTGTCATGCCTGTTGAGGTCTTATAGTTTGTCATGCCTGTTGAGGTCTTACAGTTTTTGTTGTAATGTAGAATAGATCTGGTTATGCCGAGTCTGCCCGCTAAGGGTCTTACAGTTTCGGGTTTTCCAGTGCATGGTGATTAATGACAGTCTCCGATTCATCGAGTTTGTTTAAGCTCGAAGGCCGTTTTTTGTGAGCTCGGAGTTGCCTTGTAGGGGCTTTTTGAGCCCGGAGTTCCGACCCTAGGGTTGTGCGGGTGCCAAATTGTTGATGCTAAGTCTCCGAGTATCTCGAGACACATTTGGTGAAGATGTCTTCACCGTGAGCATGTTGAAATCCTCCTTCCTGGAGTACGAGTTGCTAAAAGATATTCTTTATTTCTTGGCATAGATATATGTTGTAAATACATGCCGTTTTGTTGTTGCAAGCTCGGCCCGTGCGGCCGCGGCTCCTTGGACCGTTTGGTCTGATGCATTATTCCCTATTGGGGCTTCATTCGTCATTTTCCGGCACGAGGCCGGTAGTAAATAAAGTCCCGTAGGCTTGCTGGATCCTTCTTGGGAAGTGCATCGATGTTGCCTCGTTAAAAACCCTTGCCTGTAATAACCCGTTTCGGGATAAAAATATCCGATCAAAGGAAAAGAGTGCAACGGACTCTTTGAAGCCTCAGAATCTTCGAGCTGGGGTATCGTCCTGATTACCTTGGCCGTTATCCTGCACAAGAGTTACCGTGAAGTAGAATGTTGGAAGAGGGATGGGTAATTATACCTTGATGGCGATGACGCTTCTCTAGTTCCGGCGCTTATTCGGCGGTTGCTAAGTGGTCCTTTATTCGAACGCGTTCGGGGCGATCATCAAAAAGTCGTGTGGACGACTTGTTGAGGCTCGTTTGCTTTGTTCCCTTTTGCTATTTCTCCTTCTCGCGATTGATTTTTAGCCCGGCTGCTGAGAAGTTCTTGAAGGTGCCCTTTGTCGAGCAATCGGACTACTTCCTCTTGGAGCTGCCTGCAATCTTCGGTTCGGTGCCTATGCGAGTTATGAAACTCGCAAATCAAATTGTAGTTCATGTGGGAAGGATCCGAATGTAACGGTCTGGGCCATCTGGCATCTCTGATTTTTCTAATGGCGAACACATTGTCTGACATATCGACGTTGAAGCTATACTCTAATAGGCGGGGTGCCCCCGTTTCTGTCCTTGGTTCACCAGTCCGCCGTTACGGGGTGGATTACACTTTAAAGCATTTCTCCTATCATCGGGGTATGGCTGGTACCTTTCTTTATTCGGTCTTGACTCTTTCGCCAAAAGCCTGCTCGGGTATACTGAACCTGAAGGGGCTCCCAACTGGTCGTCATCAACCCTGATCTTTGACTGGTATCGGTTGTGGAGGTCGGACCAAGTTACGGCGGGATATTTGATCGGTTCTCTTTCAGCTGCCTCGATGCTACCGAGCTTCATTCATTCGGGCCTTAAGTAAAGGCCTGCACTGCCCAGTCGTCGAAGACAAGGGGGAGCACCATTCATTTTGTCTGAAAAAGAGACACGAATTCTTGCAGCATTTCGTTCTCCTTTGCTGAATCTTGAATACGTCGGACTGCCTTGTTGCTACCTTGATGGCGCCAGTGTGTTCCTTACGAAGAAGTCTGCCAGCATGGTGAACGAATCAATGGAATTGGGAGCCAGGTTGTGGTACCACATCATGGCCCCCTTCGAGAGCGTTTCTCCAAATTTCTTCAGCATGACTGACTCGAACTGATCATTTTTTACGTCGTTGCCCTTTACCACGCACGTGTAGGCGGTGACGTGTTCATTGGGGTTTATGTTCCCGCTATATTTAGGGGATTCTGGCATTCTAAACTTCTTTGGAATGGGTTTCAAAGCCTCTTCCTCCAGGAACGACAATTGCACGAACGTTCTGGAATCTATACCTTTCAAGATCGGGGGTGCTCCCAGAATCTGATCCACCCTAGAGTTGTAGGTCTCGACCTTTTTATCGTTGGCTGCAATCATTTTCTCACCTTATTCGATGCTTTTGGTGAGGTCCTCAAGCATCTTCACTATGGTAGGGTCAGCCACTAACCCGTTATTTCTTGACCTTTCAGGTACTTGCTGCGGAGGGAGCTGTCTCTGGTGTTGCTGTGCTGGGTGTCTTCGGATGGCTTTGCAACTGGGCAATGGCCAGTTGTTGTGTCTGCAACATTTCAAAAATAATATGAAGACTAACCTAATGTTCTTTCGGGGCCGGGGTTTTTTGAGCTTCTTGTTGGTCGTTGTGTCGTATGCTCCCATCGGTGTGCCAGGCTTCGTCGACCTGTTGCGTGCCTCGTGAACTCACATCCTCTGGAATCGGCCCAGATGCGTTATCGGGATTTTGTGGTAGTGCTCCGATGGCTAGAACAGCCATACCATTTTCCCCGTGGTTTATGAGGTTGTCGTTCTCGACTCTGTTTACCGAGCCAGACATTTTGACCTGAAATCAAAGGATTTTGGACAAGAAAAATTGTGAAAGATAATGTGCGTTTGTGCAATGAAACCAGCAAGAAAATAATCACTATTATTTTTAGCCCCACGGTGGCCGCCAAATATTTACCGTGAAAATGGTAATAACAATTAAATTTGTAAATGGGATTATAAAAATACGTCATCTATTCTCGAGCTAGTTGATTAGAGCAGATGATGCTAAGAGTATGGAATTTAGTGATGAAATACAAGCTAGAGCAAGACAATAATCAAACCTGAAGGCTTACTATCCGGGTTTGTTTTATCAGGGGGATATGGGCTAAAAGTAGGAGTTGAGAGAGCCGAGGAGCATGCTGCCTGGATGTAGGACCGATCGATGAGGGGCCTCAGTGTTAAGGTCAGGGTCGAGCTCGAGCTATCGAGGATAGTCAGGAATGGGATAACAGTTACAGCTATGATTGAACAAGGCTCTTTATAATCAATGCCGAGCAATATAATAAAGAAAAGTAAGAAAGCGATAAATATTAAAGTGGCCTCGGGCCAGTTAGAACGAGGGAGTTTAGAAAGAAGAGAGAGAGAGAGATATTTTTGCACTTGTGGAAAAAATGGAGCAACATCAGTCCTCTACAAAGTGGCATGGATTCCCCTTATATAGGAGAGGGAATACCATATAGTACAAAGGGTATTGAATATAAAGGCATGGGGATGGGATGGCTAGGCACGGTACTAGTGTTTACTGACTCTAGCCGCTCGCTTCGGGAATCCTCTATCCTCAGAACCTTCGTGACCGGACAAATTCCTTATCCTCGGAATCTCCGTTGGGTAGCGGATGATCCTCGAGGGAGGCAGCTCGATCGTAAGCCTATAGCCTCGAGATGCTGACATGACTTCTCGAATGTACCTTAATGGCGGGAAATAGACCCCCTGATTTCACTATATACATCCATCAATGGAAAGTTAACCTCTAGGAAGCCAATAACATCATCGCCAGTCCCAAGGTGGTACCCAACCTCGAGGACTTCCATCAGGAAAAGGTTAGCCTCCAAGAAGGCGATAATACCTTCGCCAAGTCTCGAGGTGGTACCCGAGGGAGACAGCATGACTAATACACAACTAAGGTCTGAATTTAAAATTTTAAAGCAGGATATTTAAGTTGTTGCAGTAGTACCAGATTTATTACATGACTCAGATATGAGGTTCGAATCAGGCCTGCCTACTGGTTGTGAAAGTTGATAATTAAACAAAGGCAGATCCAGTTTTATTTAAGTTATTACCTAAGGCTTGCCTAGGCGCAAAGTGAGATGCAGCAGTTGTTCAGAATTGTTAAGAAATTTTGGAAATTATTATTACCTAAAACATGTTGTTCTAGTTGTAGAGACTATTGCCAATTTTATTCAAAAAACATCACAACGCAAATTATTTCTCTACTACCCTTTTATGAATCAGTAGTTAACTAAGCATTTTAAACAGAATGCAAATAGGATCCTAGAACATGGTATCTAATATGCACATGCAAATTACAAGATTGTTGAAAACTGAATCCCTGAGGCATGATTTCTAAATGTGCACAAGAGTTGCAGAATTTTGGAATAACAACTTTTTTATACTAGTGTTGTTATTGCCCTAGGAGCAGGATATCTAAGTGATTGGCATAATGCATAGACTAATGAATGAAGTGCCGAACCAAGATAACTTAGATCCTAAGAACATGGTTTTCTAATGCAGATATGAATCCTAAATATGGTTTCTATTGCACAATTAGGAATATAAACCTAATAACATGCTTTCTACCCTTTAACAACTATGGAATGCATATTTTCCCATAACTTTTCACTAGCCACCCCAATACTTGTTTACAAATTATTATAGACCATGTGATAGAATTACATAAGAAAAATAAAAAAATAAGAAGTTACAACTATAAGAAGCCTGATTCTGACTTCCTCTATGAGTTATGTAATAAACCACATCAAACACCAATATTGTTGAAAAGCCTTTCTCATATATGGGTATGTCACAGTTCCCTAAGGACCTCAAGGGATCCGGGGCAGTGCTCACACCTAGATTGCATAACCAAAACAAAGTGAGTGCAGTGTGGAAATGGGCTAGCTCTTATGTGTCCAGGTTCAGTGGGAGCTCAAGGGTCCCAAAGCAAGGCTCACACAAGAGAGACAGAACCTAATGAACTAAGAGTACAGTGAAAGTACTTGACATAGACTCAAAGGAGTGGAGTTGGAAAATGGTTTTGGAAACAACATGTTTGAAGCGATTTTGTAAAACAGCAGAAGAATGTGAGTGCAGTGTGGAAATGGGCTAGCTCTTATGTGTCCAGGTTCAGTGGGAGCTCTAGGGTCCCAAAGCAAGGCTCACAGAAGAGAGGCAGAACCTAATGAACTAAGAGTACAGCGAAAGTACTTGACATAGACTCAAAGGAGTGGAGTTGGAAAATGGTTTTGGAAACAACATGTTTGAAGTGATTTTGTAAAACAGCAGAAGAATTGCCTAATAAAACAGGTTTTTAAAGGGAAAGGGTGTAGGAGCAACAACACACATACAGAACAAGTTCAGAGAGGAGTACATGCTTCAGTAGTTACAAACAGGGGAGTAGGGGTTGGGGACATAGAGGACCCAAAATAGAAACACATAAGTAGTCACCAATCAAGTATATTAGAAGACATGCTAGTTGAGGGACATAGGCAGGAACAAGTAAACATGCTAATTACATTCGAACAAAAGAGGGCAGAATTTTAAGCATGTTGAGTAAAACAGTAAACAAAAGGAGAAACAACATGAGCCATTAAGTCAGTGCAGAAAAGATAGTGATTGACAACAAGGGAACACAAAGGTTTGAGTTTCAGAATTTAAACTAGGGACATACCAGTTGAAGAAGAAAAGTGCAGGAAAAGAAAAGTAAAGCAATCAGAATTCCACTGTCTAACCTTGGCTTCCAGCCGACTAGATAAAGCAGTAGCATAAGTAGTAGATAAACGAAGAGAGTTTGAATGTGTAAGTGTGTATTTTTGAACTCAATTATTCGTGTCTTTAGAGAAGAGAGGGTGGGTATTTATATCTTTGAAAACATGTAGAAAATAATGTAACAAGTTAAAGTTTAACACAAATATGGAAATAATCACAATCAAAAACCCATTAATACAAGTACTTCTCTTTAATCAAGGAATTACTGCTTAACGGATACTAACATGGATAATTAAGGAAAGAAAATCAATTTGAGGAACATTGATTTTGACCATATAAGGGATAGTAAGAATATAGAGTATACAATTGGGTCTAAGTACAGAATATACTTGATGTGGGAAAGGATTCAGCAGGGTGAAACATCACAGCAAATAAAGGAAGGGAATCAACAAATGAGTAAAATTGAAGGTTTATAATAAAACCTTGCAACCAAGCCGTAACTTAAGGAAATCAAGATCAATCAAGAAAAGGGTCATGATTCTGCACTTCGACATATAAATAGGAAAGAATGAACATGAGTATCAGACATGCAAGGCCAAACATATTGTCAAAAGAAGCAACTAGATAAACATACAACAGTACACGAGTAGGCTAAGGATTCAGTAGTAAAAGAACCCATTCGAAACATGGCAATCAACAGATCAAATAGTTATGGCTCACACATAGAACCAAAGTGAAGAAACTAGTCTAACACATAGCAACAGGTAAAGGAAATCAGACCAACACATGAAAATAAGTAGATGAAGTCTTTAAAAAACTCACTGTAACAAGTGAGAAGAGTTTTAGGAAATTAGGGTTTTAAAAATAGTCGAGTTAAAAATGGTAAAAACTCTGAATCAGTCAACGAAGAAGAGGATCTAAACACAAAGAACTTAATCGAAACAAGTATACATACAAAACAAACTAAGACAGTTTCAGAACCCATATAAAACCAAAAGTACCTAGGGTTTTAACACGATGAACTAGGTAGAAGAAAAACATAAGAAAATCGTTTAAACATAGTAACATCATAAAACAACACTGAAAATCAGAGAAGATATCTTTTAAAAGATGTTAAGAAAACCCTAATCGTTGAAGACGGACAGTCGTTTTAAAAAATTAGAAAACCTTTAAGGAAAACACTTAAGAGATTACTAACATACATAGATCTAAGACAGATCTGAAAGAAAATCGGAAAGCCTTTAGAGTTAGGGTTTTGGAGAACCCAGAATGTTGGCCCAAGTAAAGGTTAGTTTTGAAGACTGACAAAGGAACTCAGGATGAACCAGAGGTAATCTTTAGGTTAAGAACTTAGAGGTAATCCTTAGATTTACAAAGAGGTTATGAACTTAGAGGTAATCCTTAGGTTTACAAAATGTTTTGTAAATGCTGTTTTGGCTCAGTGATTTAGTGAAGTGTTGGGGAAAATCCTACTGTGTAGTAGGTCATGGTTGTTTCACCTTTTGAGCCGGGTGTTTTCCACGTAAAAATACTTGTGTTCTTTACTTTCTATATTTATTATTTTGCAACAGTAGTAGTTGGAACACATAGAAGAACCAGGTCCTTCGATAAACAGTTTAAGCGAAACATTGGTCACCACACAAATCACTCCCCCCCTATTGTGTAGTATTGACGTACAAAACATCACAAAAAAATGAGAAAGACTTTGAAACATTACTGATCTAGCCGAAAAAGTCAAGGATCTGACTCGAACAACCATGGATGGTCGGAAATAGACCATGGATAGAAGTTGAGTAAGGTCTAGACTATATCTCTTCGAGATCTTTCTATGAGAGCACGTAAACAAGCAACCAGTAGACATAGGGGACTGGTATACATCTCAAACAGCCATGGGAGTCCATGGATTGGGTGAGGATCGAAGGGGATTAGGGTTAGTTTGGGTGGCAGCGGCTAGGGTTGGTTTTAGGTTTTAGAGAGAGTTTGAGATGAGAGGGGATTCAAGGGCGGCGGACCATAACAAATGACTTAGGTTAGGGGTCGTTTTGGGTTAAAATGGTAAGGGGAAAAGGGGACCGTTGATCTGAATAATCAACGATCATAATCAAATGGGTAGGTAGGGATCCAGTTTGGGCTTGGGTTAAAATTAGGTTAGGGTCGTATTTGAATTGGAATTGGGGATTCGATTTGGGCTAGATTTTAAAGCCAATTTTGGCTATAAGTTAAATAGCCATTTTTCCCTTTTAATTTTATAAAAATAATAAATAATTTCTGAAAACTAATTTAAAAGAATGTTGTAGGAGTAGATATGCCAAAAAAAAGAGCTGACTGTAATGCTGAGGACTTGAGGAAATGGGAAAAGAATGCTAACGCCAAGAAATGGCTTGTGTGTGGACTTGGTCCAGATGAGTATAGTAGAATTCAAAGTTGTACCACTGCTAAGGAAATCTGGGATACTTTACAAGTGGCTCATAGAGGAACAACTCAAGTGAAGAGGTCTAGAGGAACACTTTTGTATTCTCAATATGAGAATTTCACCATGGAGGAAGGGGAAACCATCCAGGAGATGTATACAAGGTTCACCACACTCACAAATGAACTTAAGTCTCTTGGAAGGGTTATTCTTGAAAAGGACAAAGTTGAGAAAATTTTGACAAGGGTTCACCCAATCACTTGGGAAAGCAAAATCATTGCCATTCAGGAATCAAAGAACATTGCCACCCTTAAGTTGGATGAGCTAATTGGAAATCTAACTGCCTATGAGCTTAGAAGGCTAACCATGAAGATGGATGCACCCAAGAAGGAAAAAAGCCTAGCATTCAGAATCACTGAAGGTGCTGATCTAGAGGAGGATGAAATGACTATGATCATAAAGGACTTCAAGAAGTAACTAATGAGAGGAAAGGGTCCTTCAAGAAGTGAAAGATACAACAACCCAAGGATTCTTGAAAAACAAACCAATGAGGGGTGTTATAAGTGTGGCAAGACTGATCACCACATCAAAAACTGCCCTCAATGTGAAATTGAATGGAAGAAGGAACGATCTGAACGAAGGAACATGTTCAACCCAAGAAGAACAAAGGATCAACAAAGGCTATGGTTGCTGCCTGGGGAGAAAGCTCAGATGAGGACTTGGAGGGTGAAGATGGAGATGAACAAGCACTTATGGCAATTGGAGAATACGATGAGGAATCTGAGGTAAGTATAATTCATCTAAAAGACAAGATTAAATATTTGTCTAAAGAAAGGCTATCTGAGTTACTCCTGGATTTCATTGATTAATCTGAGAATCTAAATAATGAAAATGAACAACTGTCTATGGAGTGAGTGGTTTGAAACCTAAGTGCAAAAATCTGGAACTTATGACTAGTGAATGTGAAAGTAAAAATGATGAGTTAAAGAACCAGGTTCATGAACCTGACACCACTGTCCTAGAGCTTAGATCTGAAAATCTAAAATTGAAACTAGGAACTGGTAAAAAAAAGTTGATCACACATAACTCACTTTAGAAGAAAATACAGGAAAAATGAAAGATGAGTTGTACAAAAGAGATGAGCAGATAAGAATCCTTAAGGAGGATCTAAACAGGGTTAGGCATGAGGTAGACAAAACCTGTAAATGGAACAGGTCCTACCATGCACTTTCATGGCTACACGAACACCATAGTAGCAACAAAAGAGGACTTGGCTACGGGACCCTTGCACCTAAGTGGGATCCCAAAAGAAAGTACCTCACACTTCCTGAGAACAAAATTTCCACACACTGTGGTAAAACTAGTCACTATAAAAGTGATTGTATTCCAAAAGAAAAAGCTAGTCAAAGGAATAAAGAATTTGTTCAAGGGAAAGATAGGCTGCTAGGTTGGGCAAAAAAGAATCTTATTCACTCTTTTGCCTATAGAAAGGGACCCAAACTAGTTTGGGTTCCTAAGACTAAGCTTTGAATTCCTTTTGTGGGTCCAAGTGAAGGGAAGCAACCAAATATGGTACATGGATAGTGGCTGGTCAAAGCATTTGACAGGAAGCAAGAACCAGTTCCTTTCACTTGAGGACCTCAAAGGAGGTAATGTCTCCTTTGTAAATGGGAAGAAAGGTGAGATCATTGAGGTTGGAAAGGGAAAAAAGAGTAAACAATACATACATTGTAGATTTGTCCACACTTTCAGAAAATGAACTCACTTGCTTAAGTATGTTGGACAATGATCCCCTCCTTTGGCACAAGATACTTGGACATGCAAGTCTGAGTCAAATCAACAAATTATTCTCCAAGGACCTGGTGATAGGGCTTCCTATCATCAAGTTCAAGGAAGACAAAGTATGTGAGGCTTGTGCAAGGGGGAAGCAGGTAAGATGCTCTTTTAAATGCAAGAAAGTGGTAAGCACCACCAGAATGATGGAACTGGTCCATATGGATCTCTATAGTCCAATGAGAACATTAAGCAGAGGTGTAAAAGATATGTGATGGTGCTTTTTTATGATTACTCTAGATTTTCTTAGATATTATTTTTAACATCTAAAGATGAAGCATTGACATGTTTACTTCTTTTGTTAGAGAAACTCAGAAATAACTAGGTAATAAACTTGCGTCAATTAGGTCTGATCATGGAACTGAATTTGAAAATGCTAAGTTGCTGAATTTTTGTATTCTACATCATAAATAGTTGCATGACTATACCTCTTGTTAGGAAGATTCCCTATGAGTCACTTAAAAGGAGAAAGCAAAATATATCCCATCTTAGGGAATTTAGATGCAAGTGCTTTATGCACAACAATGGCAAAAACTTCCTAGGTAAGTGTGATTCCAAAAGTGATGAGGGAGTATTATTGGGATACTTTTCACATAGTAAAGCTTATAAGATACATAGTAAAAGAACTATGCGTGTAGAAAAAAGTGTATATGTTATTTTATAGAAAAACTAACATTCTTTCTAAGAGGCAGGAACAAAATAATGAAGAGATTGGGTTGATAAGAAATTAAAAAGGTCAAACCACAGTCCATCCGGAATATGCATCACAGGAAGGAACAGCTGATGGAATAGGGCCTTCCACCCAGGGTAACATGACATGGGGAACTGACTAGAGAGGAACTGATCCTCAAACCTCGAGTGAAACTAATCCTCAGTAACAAAAACATGAAGGAACATCCAAATAAATTGACACTCCTATTGTAACATCCACGAAATTGGATATAAATGAACCTGGTTCATCTGTTGATCAGAAGTTGTATAGGGGAATGATTGGTTCTCTTCTGTATCTTACTGCTAGCATACCTGACATTGTTTTTAGTGTAGGGCTTTGTGCTCGATTTCAAGCAAATCCAAAGGAATCCCACTTGGCTATTGTCAAGAGAATATTGATTTACTTGTAAGGCACTACTGACCTTTGCCTTTGGTATCCAAAAGGTAGTAACTTTAACCTAGTGGAATATGCTGACGCTGACTATGCAGGTTTCCTTGTGAATAGGAAGAGCACCTCAGGAATGGAAGACTTCCTTGGTTCATGTCTTGTGTCATGGGCTACTAAAAAAGCAAAATTCAGTGGCCTTATCCACTGCTGAAGCTGAGTATGTTGTTACTGCTTCCTGTTGTGCTCAATTGCTGTGGATCAAATAGCAGTTAATGGATTTTGGAATTGATGTTGGTTGCATCCCTATTTTTTGTGATAACACTAGCGCTATTAGTATGACAAAGAAACCGGTTCATAATAAGAGAACTAAGCACATATATGTTAGGTACCATTTTTTGAGGGATAACTATGAGAAAGGCTTGATCACCGTAAATTTTTGAGCTACTGGCAAGCAAAATACTAACATCTTATCAAAAGCCTTAAGTAGATATCACTTTGAGAGGAACATGTTGGAATTAGGGATGATTAAGATTACCTAAAAGGACCAGTTCAAGGTTAAATGGAAAAAAAATTGAAAATAAATATTTGGTTAGAAAGTCTATAAATTGTGTGTAATTAGATTAAATCTTGCTCAGTCTCATACTTTCCATAGTATACTCTTGTGCCATGTGTTAAAATGACTCATTAATCTATAATGATATTTTCTCTATTTTCGTAAATTTAGACTTACGCAAGAGAATTATCAGTGAAGAACCTGGTTCATCAAGATAACACAGTATGTTTTCTACACTTTGCATAATTTGAAATAACTATATTTAGATCATGAGCAGAGTCCTGCGAAATACCAAAATTCTTGAACTTATCCGTTAGAAGTGAACCAATTACGTTCAAGACTCCTGACCGTATTAAACTACCTAGATTCTTTTAAGTCTACTACTCAAGGTGAAGAAAGTAGGTCTTCCGAAACTGAACAAGTATCTTCTAATTCTAAAGTTTCTCCTGAGACAATTTCTAAAGTTGTTGCATATTTGGAAAATAGATTTGTAGGATCTATAGCAGCTGTTGAGATTACAGAATCTGGAGAAGTTGGTGGTAAAAATGTAAAAGAAAGAAAAGGAGAGCAAGGGTGCTAGGAGTACTGTGAGGGGAAGTGGGACAAGAGTGGCTGATTCCTCACCCACTCCTATGAGTTTAACCAAAGACGCATGTGCAATGGTTGTTTAGGGAGATGAACTTAGTTCATCTATAGAGGAAACCCTTACAGACATGCTGAAGAAAGTGACTGAAAGCTATATTGATAGAGTTATTAATGGCACCGAAACTCATACCATTCCATATGGCTTCATTCTCACAACTATGCTTGCACATTTTTAATGTACCTATGAAAAGGTGGGAGGTTAGTACAACCATGGATCATTTTTTGGTTAATACTCTTCTTGCTTGCTATATGAAGTCAATGTCACTCCTAAAGAACCTAGTTCATCCAAAAAGGTACCAGTGAATAACAAGGTCAGAGCCTTGGTGCAAGAAAGTGGGGCTAAGGATGATGAGATTGAAAGGCTGAAGAAGAGGTTGGTTGAGATGGAGACTAAGAGATATGCTCTCAAAACTGAGCTGGCAAGAGAAAAAGAGAAGAATGATATGGCATTCTTCAAGGTGTGCTGAAACTCCTCCAAGTTAAAAACCAAGTACCTAGTTCTTCTCAGCCTTAAGCCTCCTAGCCTAGTGTAGATTAACTAGTGACCTAGTTTAGGATTTTTTGTTTCTTTTGCTCATGTTTTCAGTATTTTTATTTCTTCTTATGCTTTATGGTAGAATCTTATCAATCATCAATGAAATTCACTATCTTTTTGCTATAACTGTTTGTTTATATTTCTTTGATGGTTAAAATTATTAGCTTGACCTATGATGATTAATCCATGATTGCATTTGAAGTTGCCTCAGTGGCCATGAGTAAGCTTTAAAATCTGGTTATCTCACATTTTTTATGCAACTTTTCGATGATGGCAAAGGGGGGAAAAGGTTGCGCTTTAAAGAAGTGATGTTTACACTTTGAACAATGTTGTTTATAACCTAATGTACCTGGCCCTTGATGATAAGTGATAAAAAGGAAACATGTTTCTAACATTGTGTTGATGTTGAGCTGAGTTGAAACGGGGCCTAAGCTTATGAAAAACACAGAGTTTGTCATCATCAAAAAGAGGGAATTTGTTGGCCCAAGTAAAGGTTAGTTTTGAAAACTGACAAAGGAACTGAGGATGAACTAGGTCCATCCTCCAGGTCCATCCCTCAAGTTCACAAAAACGGGCAGATTCGAGTATGTGGGATACGCGTGAAGGAGATAAGCTTAACTTGGTGTATTTAATATCTCCTGATCGAAAAGGTTGCATAATTGATAAGGAGAGAGACTTCTTAATCAAAGGAAGAGTTGCATCAGAACTCTAGTTATTTCTTCATCTACTAACTCTATAAATTGCAGGATGTTCTCACATTACAGTGTTCCACAAAAATGCAAAAGTTAAACATGAATTGCGATCAAAATAGCAAGGCCTTTTGCAAGCAGTTCGTGTGTAATTCAAGTGTGCAAACCTGAAGCTACATGAACTAGATTGAAGAACCATCTCCATAAAGAGTTTTATGTGTCTTTCTTTATTTCTAGTTCAATTGTAGTAGCTGTTTTCATATTGTACTTTTCAGCTTTATCTAGAAGCAATTGTAAAAGGTACTTTGAGTATTCTAGTTAGAATTAACTTGAAGTTGTCGCAACAGTTAGAGGCTGGTTGCTACAACGGGATTAGAGGTAATCCTTAGATTTACAAAGAGTTTTGTAAATGTTGTTTTGGCTCACTTCTGGGTTCAATATAGGCACTAACCGACAGAGTCGTGCATTCAGAATCTCCGTAAAAATAAATGAAAGGGAGTATAGCAAGCATCGAAGACAAAATTGAAGAAACATCTTTGTATTCATAAACATTCAATTACAAAATCCCACGAGGAGTCCTTACACGTGATTACAAAAGCCCACGAGGGGTCCTTATACAGAAACAAAGAAGTGAAAGGGTACACATGCATTAAAAGCCTAGAACCTAGTATACTCTCGAAGGTTCATCTCTAGTAGCAACATCTCCGAGCACCACCTCCTCGAACATACATCCTCGACGGTGATACCTTCGACCACCACCTCATCAAGGTTCCCATCTTGATCCCACGGAATAATATCTCTGAGGGAGAAGATGAATAAAAGGAAAGGGTGAAGACAAAGAAGAGGAATGTGATGCAGAAGAGGCAGAAAAAAGAGACATAGCTTGCTAAAGCCAAAGGTTGAAGATTTGGCGGGCATCAACCCTACTTGCACGGCCACTCCGAATCCACTTTCGGGACATCGTGTCGTGCAAGTTCAGTGTCTAGTTGTGCCATTTTATCCCTTGGGAAAAGACTCAAGGGATGAAGTGCTACACCAGGCCAGAGTAGGAGAATGAGCAGCAGTGTATAGTCTAAACACTCTCCCAAGCAGCGGTGTAGTGTCCAAACGTCCTTCTAAATCGGATGAAGTCGCCCCCCTATGTATCATCATATCGAGCCAATAACGACAACAGTAGCAGTCGTAACAACAACAACAACAACAACAACAACAACAACAACAACAACAACAACAACAACAACAACAACAGTGACAAGAAAGTATAATCTCGTTCGGCAAGGGGAAGCTCAGGTAGAAGGCCGTCACGCAGCTAATGAAAATGTTGCCATGCAACCGAGGCCCCGAATTGACAAGATCGAGGCTTTGATAATTGACCTAACGGTTAGATTATCGCCCTATCCTTAACTGTCATTTCATTTCTATGTCTCACATACGTAGCATCAACTGCTTAACAACTAGCGTAAAAATAGATCATGTATTTTTAGACTTCCATAATCAAATTTAATTGTTATCACAATTTTTACGGTAAACAATACTATTTTTACATGATGAAAGAAAGGACTTGTCATTAAACAGGCCCAAAATGTTGCACTTGCGGTTAAATGAGCGCTTTTGCAGGGCCGCTTCTACGGTTTTCGATCTGCTTCTGCACAAATTATGCATCTACAATAAGTTTAACGCTTATGCAGTTTTGGATCCACTTCTAAGGAAATTGCACATCTATGATGAGTTTACAATTTCTATGGTGCCGCATCTGTGCACAAGTTTTCCCAAGTACAGTTGTACTAGATTTTTGAGAGACAGAGCTAGGCAACTACTGTTTTGGCATGTCTCCAACACCTGAACCTGCTGAAATCAACTCCAACAATTGTGAAATTTTGTAGATTAGTCAAAAATATTGTAATAACTATTCTAAAAACAAAAATTACAAAAAGAACTTAAAATTTTGAAAATGATGGGTTGCCTCCCACCAAACATCGCATTTAATGTCGTGGCACGATGAGAATCAAATTTACCACTTTTCTCGTGTAACGACTCGACTGGTCATTTTGAGCAATTGCTCATAGTTTGGTAGTTTGAGGTCAACAGCAGCTTCACATTACCTATATCGACTTGTGTGTAGGGTTATATTCCCGGATGAGTCAGAGTCGAATTGGAAAAAAGGAATATAGTTTTGGAAGCTTAAGCGAAGAGAACTTGACCGGAATTAGACTTTTGAGTAAACGGCTCTGGAATAAGTTTTGGATGATGTCAGTAGATTTTCATGGTGATTTTAGACTTGGGCGTGTGTTCGGATTTGGATTTGGATGCCCGTAGGGTAATTTGAGGCATTTTGGTGAAAGTTGGAAAAGTGGAAGTTTGAAAAATGGAGAGGATTGACCCATAGTTGACGTTTGTATTATCTAGGAAAGAATGCGATTCCAAATGTTGTAACAACTCCGTTATTCCATTTGGGACTTTCCTGCAAAATTGGTGTCGTTTAGAGTTGATTTGATGAGGTTCGGACGCTTGGTTGAAATTCTAGAGGTTCTTGAAGTTCATAGTGATTTTCATTTCTTTGGGCATCTGATTCATGGTTTTAGCGTTGTTTGACGTGATTTAAGAGTGGGAAAAAATTCGTATGATGTTATGGGACGTGTTGGACTGATGGAATTTCATCACTTATTGATTAGATTTGATCTTTATAGTGATTATGTTCTATTTTTATCAAGATCAACTGGTTATGTCAAGTCAAAAGGTGATGAATTCTTTTTTAGAACATTCCCATTGACATTAGGATTCAATCCAAAGCAGGAAACGTCCATGGCAGTCGTATGGATTTCCTTTCCAGGTTTGCCACCTAATTTCTTCGCTAAGAGGTCGTTAATGTCGATTGCTTCAGCTGTTTGTAAGGCTATTGCTGTGGACAAGGTAACGGAAGAAAAAACTCGACCTAGTGCTGCTAAGGTCAAGGTAATTCTTGATTTGCTCGAAAATCGTCCTAAAAAGGTTAAGCTATAGATTGTGGACAGAATTTAGGGTAAAATCAATGTACATTACCAGGAGGTGGTGTATGATAATCTTCCTAAATATTGCACCTTCTGCAAACATCAAGGACATGATGACAATGTGTGTCGATTAATAAAGGAGCAAGCTGGAAAGGATGTGAGGTCAGAGGATGTTAATCTGCCTGTTATGGAGGCGAACAATATTCAGAAGCTACAAGGAGATGCAAGAGACTATCTGAATGCCAAAAGAGGCAATCAAAGATATATGGAAATAGCAGCTAGCAAGCAGGTAGATGAAGCAGCACAAGGAACTTTGGTCGACCAACAGTTGTTACAGATAGATGGAGGAAAACAGATTTTTAATTTGAACAGTGACCAAGTGATGCATCGAACAACTGATAGTATTTCTGTAGTTGATACCTCATTGATTGAGAAAGCAGGGGTGGAAGGTTTGGTTAATAAGAATGTTGTACCAAATGTTACTGCATTAGCTGGGAATGAAATGCCAAGTTCTGAAGACTCAGAGATGACTAAACCAATAACAGCTCATGCTACATTACCAAATGATGCAATTGAACAAATTGTGGGGCAGAAAATGCAATCTCAGTCGCAGGATTTCCAGAGGAGCAATTCAGTTTCAACTGTAGTTGCTAAGGACAATGGTACAGGAGGTGAATGCTCAATTTTGGAGAATTTTGTAGCATTAAAGACAGCAGGTTCAGTGAATGCGATCTGGGATAGAGATGTACAGCTGACAAAATTGTCAAGAAAATATGCAGATGTGACTTTGAACGATACTGCAATACCATGTAAAACTGGTGCAGCTGCTATTGTTTCGAAGTTGGATGATACAGTTGCATTAAATTCTACTGGTGATCGAGCTATATCTAGGAGTATTAAACCTGCTGATGTGGTTGATTTTCTTGTAAAACCAGCAGGTCCTATAGCTACTGATGTACATAAGGAGCATCAAGCTGGAGATGATCGTGGAGCTGCTGAAGTTACAAATTCGAAGGCTACTGTTGCATTGAAGGGAGCTGGTGATCGAGTATCTGCAGGGGTTGCTTAACCTACTATTGATCGAGCAACTAATGCCAAACCAGTAGGTGATCGAGATTCTGCAGTAGTTGATTTAGTTGAAAAATCTGTAGGTGGGGTGCATAAAAAAGATCATAGGACTGGGCAACAAGCAGTTACACAAAAGCCTCTTCTACGTGATGGTGAGGACCAGATCAAGCAACCTTTGGTCACCTTGTCAAATTCAATCACATGCTCAAATTTGAAAAGGGAACAGGAAAATGGTTTTAAACTAAGGTTTCGATTTGCCAGCCATCGTGTGGAAAGAGTTATCAAGGATGAACTTCAAATACTATATTTTGAGAATACTTTGACTGGAAAATTAAAGAAAAAGTTGGAGGCTTCATATTTCATTCCAAGTAAGCCTTCTTGTCGCACATGTATTCACCACCTAGATACACCACCAAACACTGTGGAGGACCACATTGGAACAAGCAAAACAGGTGCTATCTGGATGAAAATTGCAACAAGGTCCGACAAGGAAGCAATTGTTAGGCGACCTCCAATGAGAGCTGCCAAACAAAAGCAGGCTGCCACAATTTCGTCAGCGAGGTCCAACCGGTCAAAAAATAGGCGATGATTCTTGAATACTTTTTGAACAAGGTAGATGAAAACGACAAAGAAGTAAAAATTGAAGATTTTACAAGGTTGAAAAAAAAGGGACAACAATCAAATGGGTACTACATTTTATTCTACCACTTTATTAGTATCCTCATCTGTAATATCATCATAGAGTATGTGATAAACTCTGTGATGATCATAGAATATTTCGTCCTTTCAAGTTCATATTTTTTACATTCTTGTTAATAGGCGAGGTTGACAAGCCTCAATAGGATTAGTACAGTAAGGTTAGCCCTGTTTGTGTTATATGGGTGACAATACCGGTAATATTGTCCCCCTTATTTGTACTTTTCCTAATTGATGTATTTTTCTTTTCTGTTATTAATAAAAAACTAGCCCTAGGAACTTGCCTAGTGGATTGCCAAAAAAAAATTAATGATGTAGAAATACTCAGGCCAAAACTGACGTATGTCTGACTCTGTAATCTTAATACCGATGATGGACTCCTCCACTTGGCACGTTGCCATAGTAAACGACGTCTGATGATCTGCAAAACTAACCTTCACATCTCGTACAACACAAATCACAAGATACTCCAGTACCACAAACTATCCCTAATCAACACCCACCTCGTGACCTTGCCATAATCGCGACAACTAGTCACCCAATTAAACCTTCCCAAGATCGCAATCATCAACCAGATGTCGGAAGTCGTTGCACCTTTATTAGAACAATTGAATAATCTCTCAATATCTCTATATATCCAGTCTGGACAACACGTTCAGACAATGCCTGAGCATCTTTGACTCCTTCATAGACCGTCTGTAGCATCACAGACCACTGGCGCATAGCGGGCTTTGAGAGCGTAATATTATACACGAGTGGATGTAAAGGGACATAAGTCATATAATTCGAGCTGAATCAATATCGCACGATAAGGAATGAAATAAGGGGAATTTCATAACAGTTCTGTAGCCTCTCGAAGATAAGTACAAACGTCTCCGTACTGATCCACAAGACTCTACTAAACCTGATTGTTACTCGTAGCACCGATGAACCAAGAGCTCTGATACCAACTTGTCATGACCCAAAGATCCCTCTAAAGGATTCGTGATGGCACCTAGTCTCTAAACTAGGTAATCCTAACATTAACTGAAATAACATTGATATTTAAATAACTTTAAATTAATTTACTCTAAACAAATTACAATTCCCAAAACTGGTGGTACAAGTCAAAAGCCTTTCTAAGAGTAGTTATACAAAATAAATTCATCATTGTTCCGAAACAAACGAAACAAATGGAAATAAGTACAAATGAAGGTGACTCCAAGGCCTGCGAACGCTGTAGCAGGTTTACCTTGAGTCTCCACCGCAACGACCCGCATAGCTACTACTGATCAAATACCTGGATCTGTACACAAAAATGCACAAAAGTGTATCATGAGCACACCACAGCGATGCCTAGTAAGTATCAAGACTAACCTCAGTGGAGTAGTGACGAGGAACAGTCCAGACACTTAATGGTCAAATAAATTGAACAGGATATGATAGTAAACTATCAACCTAACAATGACAAAGTAATATCAACAGTAGGGAAAGAACAAAATACAATCAGTAGATATAATAAAGGGAAACACTGATGGAAACGAAAGATAACCAAATGAAATAACACCAACATAGCCGTAACATAGACAAGTAAAAATGTACCCAAACAAGGAAGGCGATGTCAGCTCAATAAATCATATCATTTATGGTGCACAATTCCAGCAATCTCAAACTCAATGTCTCATATCATAACCTCAATTACCAAACATTTAGCACCCCCGGCACCTTGTGCCCACATATTTCTATCTCTCGTTGCACAACAACATTCTCATGTTACTCAGTACATAGGGTCCATAACCATTGCAATTAAGATGTTCAAGGAGTCTCATTTACATACATAAAGTAAAGTACAGCTTCTAAACCAATTAGGAACTCAACAAGAAAAGATGAAATTATTTTTAAAAATCATTTGAATAAAGAGAATACCATTTTCAATTAAAATAAAACATCGAGTAAATTATTACCTTTAACATGGGATTTAATAAATTAATTTGGCAGAAACTCCTTTTTAAGTAAAATACAACCTCAGACGGTTTAAGGGAATTTAATTGTAACTAATTGAATTAAAAATGAAATAATTATTGAAATTTGAAGTATTGAAATATACATATAAATACGACAAAGTATTGAAAATACTATGGGGTTCCATCACAAAGGATCACAATAGTAAAGGAATCTGAACAGTTAAAACACTTGAATTGGTAACAACAAATAAGCATAGCAAATAGAAAGTGCAAGGCATCACCCTTCGTGCTTTTACTCTCGTTCTCACCATAATAATCAATATATTCGGCACAACATCACCCTTCATGCTTTTACCTCATATAATCATGGCACGGTGTTATCCTTCATGCATTATCACTCATATCATGGCACGACATCACCCTTCGTGATTTTACCTCACATAATCATGGCACGACATTATCCTTCGTGCATTATCACTCATATCATGGCACGGCATTGCCCTTCGTGCTTTTATATTTACAATATCGGCAAGGTATCACCCTACGTGCTTTTACACTCACTCACAAATATCACGCACGGCATCACCCTTCGTGGTTTTACACTCTTCCTTACCCAAGCAATAATCACAAAGTAATTCGGGCAAGAGAATCAATAAAATCACAATAGAATCCCGGCAAGGGAACAATAGTATATTAACAATATCCTGGCAATATCAGAAGCAATAACATGGCATGGGAAATAATATCATAAACAATACATCCCGACAAGGGAATCAACAATAACCAATATCGTTCCAACAACTAACTTCACAAAATGAATCCCCACTTGAGTCAATACTCAACAACGGTCAAATACCAAGCAACTACCATGAGCTTGGTCCAACATGAATACTCATAAAGTCAAGCATGAATAGTACATAATAAGGATCATGAAAAGAAAACCAAGAAGCACACTAACCTTAACAAAGCAACCAGACATAATAAGCACGTAATAATTACACCGGTAACCACAACAAATGGACATGTAACATATTTGCATGAAGTCATAGGGAAACTCACAATCAAGAAGTATCAAAACAATAAGGAAGGCAATCACTTCAATTAAGCCAATTAGGGGCCTAGTAACACGTAAGAATTAGATGAAAACTAGAAACATCATATGGAGCATATAGAGGTCATTTAAGCAATTAAGAAACTCAAGCATGACGGAGTACTTTGCACATAATGAAAATCAGGTTCTAAGAATCCTAGAGGCAAATTTCCCACAACTAAGTCTGAGCACATACTCGTCACCTCACGTGCACAGACTACAATTAGCATAGAACACTCAAACTCCAAGGGTAAGTCCCCCCCACAAGGTTAGGCAAGATACTTACCTCAATCCGGCCAATTCAATACTCAATTTAGCTTTTCCTGTACCAATTCATCAACGCTCGACTCAATCTAGCCAAAAATGACTTGAATACATCTAACAATGCAAGAGAAAATAATTCCAATTAACTACACTATGAATCTTATACAATTTTTCAAAAGTCAACAAAATTCAACTCCCCAGGCCCGCACCTCGGAATCCAACAAAATTTACAAAAAACGAATACTCATTCCGATACGAGTTCACCCATACAAAAATTATCCAATTCTGATACCATTTAGTCCTTCAAATCATAATTTTACATTTTTGAAAGATTTCACAATTTTATTCCCAAATTCCATCCCAAATCACGAATCAAATGATGAATTCAATGATAGATTCATGTATTTTAGCCAAATCCGAGTTAGAATCATTTACCCCGATGAACTTCTTGAAAAACCTTCAAAAAATCCTCAAGATACGAGTTCTCTAGGTAAAAATATGAAATAAAACCCTAAATCTTGTATTTATAGTGCACCTCCCAGATTTCCATCACTGCTGACCGCGGAAAAACCAACGCTGATCGCGGTAAATCCACCGCTACAGCGGAAAAGTTTGACTCCAGTGACATGTTTTAGTATTTTGACCATAACATTCTCTACCGATGTCCAAATTTTAATTACTTTAGCTTTCTGAAAACTACACACGAAGATCTACAACTTTTGTTTTAGAATCCTCTCAAAATTTCATGTAGATCAAAAGATAAAGGCTTCCGAAGTCTGACCAATGAAACTGCAGATTCTTCCTTACGCGGACCATTTTCCGCCTCAACAGTAATCCCATCGCCTCAGCGGAAAAACATCTACCTCAGTGGTAAGACTTCTGCCCCCAACAAAGATTTAAGCATCAGGACCATTTTCTAAGTTCTGGAATGTTCGGACTCGCTCAAAACTCACCCAAAACTCATCCGAGGCCCCTAGAACCTTAACCAAATGTGCATCAACCTTGTACATGGAATTGCGACGAAAATATTTTTCTAAATTCCTGTAACTCAGGTTTTCCATATGAAAACTTCATGATTACTGCTTGATGCAGTCCTTCTTCTCTTGTGAATTCATTAACCTCATCCATAGTGAAACTGATTGTTGGTTCGCCATGCTCAACTGTCACAGGAAACAACTCGATTTTGGATGTAACTGCGGCAAATTGTCTTGGACGAAGCTGGGCAGCATATGACTGATTTTGATTCGAGATTGTGATGGTTTCTTTGATGTTTTTAATTGCCTATCCCATAGCCAAAGGCTGAGGAGAGGACAATACATTCATGGCTACCTCAACACAACATCATTGATGAAGATGAAGCAGAAACACAAATCTGGGACGCTGCTACAGTAACTTTTACACAAAAAATCAGATCTTTAGCAGTTGGTTGATTATTTGATAATGAAACCAACTGGGGATTGTTTGCAAAGAGAAGGGGGTTCTTTTGTGACCAATCTTGCTATCTTACCTTGTCGGACGCCGGAGTTATGGGCCGTGAATAGTGGCGGCGACACTATTTACAGAAAAACCTGCTTTTAAATTCTTTGTGCAATATACTCCTTTTAGCACTTTTATTATTTCTACATAATTAATGGATCTACAGTTCAGCATCAAGGGGAGTCGAAGGAACAACTTCGGATTCACAGAAGGTCTATTCAGCATAGGTATTGTGGTTGAAGCAGAACGGGGTGGTTTAGAGGAAATGCGGTGATTTATAAGCTTCTGGCTACGTGGTTCGTGTTAGGATGATCTATATTTGGGACTTGATTAGGATTATCGTATATCGACTATCTGAAGAAAGTGGGTTAGCCCTGTGGTATTGGGTCAGCATAGCGATAAGTAATTGGTCCTTGAAATAGGAATTCTCTACTGGCATTTGTGCTAGCACTCTTGGATCAGATGGTTTGTGTGACTCGGTTGAGTTGAGAAGGTGCAGTCATGATGGCCTAGTGCGCGCGGGCATATCTCGGAGGGTTCTCGATGGTTTGGCAATGGATTGAGTTGGTTGTCTACTATGGACATAAGGAATATGTGGTACATTGTAGCTTTCCCTTGAATAGGTATCAGAAATTAATAGAGAGTTGACCTTGTTCGCTATCATATGTGAAGAATGTGCATTTTTTGAAAGGACCTTAAGTTTTGGTTTGCGGGTGCGAGGCTATTAGCATGGTGACTACTGGGTTTTGAGGCTTTCGAGGTTAATGTTTTGTTACGTGGCCAGAATTCCTATATGGGTGCCTCAGTAGAATGATAGGATGTGAGTGAGATATCAGCCTTTTGATTTGTGTAGTTGAGTCGGGTATGTAAATTTTGGTATTCCCAAGGTTTGGGGCTACATGCCATCATATATGGACTATTTCCTATTTGCCGATTTTAAAGAAATGTTGAGAATGGTATAATTAATAGCGTGCATTATTGATAAGTCGCAGTGGATTTTTGGAAAGGATATTTACCTATTAAGAAAATACTCAGGAATTGGGTTGGGGCCTATGTGCAAGCTCAATGAGATTATGTATCTTGTAGCAGGTTAAGTTTGTGTGCTCCTGTGAGATTGTTATTTTGGTTATGTTATCAGGCAGAATGGATAATATTTGTGCCTTTGAACTATGTTATGTACTGCTCTCTTATGTTGCGATGAGCTGTGAGGTTATTCCCCATACATGTTGTAATTCCATTCAGTCCTTATGGCGATACGGGCGAGATAGCCCTCCTAATTTTAATTTGCTCATTGCACATCAGCTGTACTTGTTTCTTTTATGTCTTATTACTTCTATTCGCTTTTTCCCATAGTTTTATTTGTGCACTCTGTTGTAATTGATATCAGTATTCATAAGATAAGTGAGCCCGAGCATTTTGGCTCGATGAGTATTTGGGAGAGGGCGGTACGCCGCAGCGGATGTTATGTGGGATACCCTTTCCTTGTGCTTATCTTGTGTTATATTTTCCCTCTTTGGGACGATTTGATTTTACTTTTGTTGTTACGCACGTTGTACTTGTTATATAATTCTTATACTTTGCTTTCCTTTATTTTTGTTGCATAATTGAGTCATTGATGGGTTGGTGTACAAACTGTGTAGTGTGAGAATCTGTGTGGTTCCGTGATGAGATGTTAGTTTGGTTGCTTTGTATTGGCTGAGATGAGGATTTTAGACATGAGGTTTGTACTATGGAATTAGGGATGAGGAGTGTTTGGAAGTATGTGGTTGTTTCTGCTAAGAGTTGGTTAATGGCCATTGGCGGGCGAGAGTGTTTCTTGACTTGTTGACTTCATGAGCGGCTATGAGTTTCCGCATGTTTCTTTATCATGGGCAGTGTTGTGGAAGTCCGAAACAAGGTTGTATTCAATGTGAAGTGTATTGCCGGCATCCAGAGTGTTATTTGAGCTGCATGGATCAGCATGTGATTGTATTCTAGGTTGGAATTTTTGGCTCGATCAGCTTGTTCGGGTGTATTCAGTGTGATGATATAGAATTCGGGTCCTATGATGATATGCACATGTAGAGGTTTGGGTCATGTTCTAAAGTTATGGACTAAGGAGGAGATGAGACCTTCAGTTAAGTGGCATTGTTAATTCTGCATGGTTCTATGACTTTGGAATGACTTCGGGCACGTTCAAGGACAAAAATATGTTTAAGTGGAGGATGATGTAACGACCCGACTGGTTGTTTTGAGCAATAGCTCCGGGATATGTAGTTTAAGGTCAAGAGTAGCTTCAAATTATGTATATCGACTTGTGTGCAGGGTTAGATTCAGTTTCCGGATGAATCAGAGTCGAATTGGAAAGAAGGAATATAGTTTTGGAAGCTTAAGTAGAGAGAAGTTGACCGAAATTTGGCTTTTGAGTAAACGGCTCCGCAATGAGTTTTGGATGATGTCAGTAGCTTCGCATGGTGATTTTAGACTTAGGCATGTGTTAGGATTTGGACTTGGGCATGTGTTAGGGAAAAGTGAAAGTTTAGAAAATGGAGAGGTTTGACCTATATTTGACTTTTGTGTTATCGAGGTCGGAATGTGATTCTGAAAGTTGGAATAGCTCCATTATGTTATTTCGGACTTGACTGCAAAATTTGGTGTCGTTTGGAATTGATTTGATGTGGTTCGGACGCTTGGTTGCAATTCTAGAGGTTCTTGAAGTTCATAGTGATTTTCATGCGTTTGGGCATTTGATTCGCGGTTTTAGCATTGTTTGATGTGATTTGAGAGTGGGGCTAAATTTGTATGATGTTATGGGACATCTTGGTATATATGGTTAAGGTTCTGGGGGCCTCGGATGAGTTTCAGGTGAGTTTTGAGCGAGTCCGGACATTCCAGAACTTAGAAAATGGTTCTGATGCTTAAATCATTGCTGGGGGCAGAAGTCTTACCGCTGAGGCGGAAAATGGTCCGTGGTGAGGAAGAATCCGTAGGTTTACTGGAATAACTTCGGAAGCCTATATCTTTTGATCTATAAGGAAATTTGAGATGATTCAAAAATGAAATTTGTAGTTCTTCGTGTCTAGTTTTCTTAAAGATAAATATATTACAATTTGGACCTTTGTAGAGAAAGTTATGGTCAAAATACTAAATCATGTCACTGCAGTCAACATTTTTCGTTGTAGCAGTGGATTTACCGCAGTCAGCGGTGATGGAAATCTGGGAGGTGCACTATAAATATGAGATTTAAGAATTTATTTCATATTTTTACCTAGAGAGCTCGGATCTTGGCAATTTTTGAAAGGTTTTTCAAGAAGTTCATCGGGGTAAGTTATTCTAACCCGAATATGGCTAAAATACATGAATCTATCATTGAATTCATCATTTGATTCGTAATATAGGATGGAATTTGGGAAAAATTGTGAAATCTTGTAAAAATATAAAATGATGATTTGAAAGACTAAATGGTATCAGAATTGGATAATTTTTGTATGGGTGAACTCATATCGGAATGGGTATTGGATTTTGTAAATCTTGTCGGGTTCTGGGTGCAGGCTCGGGGAGTTGACTTTTTGAAAATTGTATAAAAATCATAGTGTTGTTAATTGGAATTGTTTTCTCTTGCATTGTTAGATGTATTCAAGTCATTTTGGCTAGATTGAGCCGAGCGTTGATGAATTGGTACAGGAAAAGCTAAATTGAGTATTGAATTGGCCGGATTGAGGTAAGTATCTTGCCTAACCATATGTGGGGAACTTCCCCTTAGAGTTTGAGTCTTCTATACTAATTGTAGTCCATGCACACGAGGTGACGAGTGTGTGCTCGGACTTATTTGTGGAAAATTTGCCTCTAGGATTCATAGGTCCTGATTTTCATTATGTGCAAAGTATTCCGTCATGCTTGAGTTTCCTAATTGCTTAACTTTCCTCTATATGCTCCATATGATGTTGCTAGTTTTCCTCTAATTCTTATGTGTTACTTGCCCCTAATTTCCTTAATTGAAGTGATTGCCTTCCTTATTGTTTTGATACTTCTTGATTGTGAGTTCCCCTATGACTTCATGCAAATATGTTACATGTCCATTTGTTGTGGTTACCGGTGTACTTATTACGTGATTATTATGTCTTGTTGCTTTTTTAAGGTTAGTGTGCTTCTTGGTTTTCTTTTCGTGATCCTTATTATGTACTATTCATGCTTGACTTGATGGGTATTCATGTTGGACCAAGCTTATGGTAGTTCCTTGGTATTTGACCGTTGTTGAGTATTGACTCAAGTGGGGATTCATTTTGTGACGTTAACTGTTGGGACGAGATTGGTTCTTGTTGATTCCCTTGCCGGGATGTATTATTTATGATATTATTTCCCTTGCTGGGATGTTATTGCTTATGATATTATTTCCCTTGCCGGGATATTATTATTATGCTATTGTTCCCTTGCCGGGATTCTATTGTGATTTTATTGATTCCCTTGCCCGAATTGCTTTGTGATTGCTGCTTGGGTAAGGAAGAGTATAAAAGCACGAAGGGTGATGCCGTGCGTGATATTTGTGAGTGAGTGTAAAAGCACGAAGGGTGATTCCGTGCCGATATTGTAAATGTAAAAGCACGAAGGGTGATGTCGTGCCATGATATGAGTGATAATATTGTGAGGTAAAAGCACAAAGGCTGATGCCGTGCCACGCGATGTACAATGTTGTGCCATGATATGAGTGATAATGCACGAAGGATAATGACGTGCCATGATTATGTGAGGTAAAAGCATGAAGGGTGAAGTCGTGTTGATTATATTAATTCTTATGGTGAGGACGAGAGTAAAAGCACGAAGGGTGATGACATTCACTTGTGATTTGGTATGCTTATTTGTTGTTACCAATTCAAGTGTCTTAACTGTTCAGATTCCTTTACTGCTGTGATCCTTTGTGATGGAACCCCATAGTGTTTTCAATACTTTGCCGTATTTATATGTATATTTCAATAATTGTTTCATTTTTAATTTAATTAATTATTCATTTAAATTCTCTTAAACCATTTGAGGTTGTATTTTACTTAAAAAAGAGTTTCTACCAAGTTAATTTATTAAATCCCATGTTAAAAATAATAATTAATTCGATGTTGTATTTTAATTGAAAATGGTATTCTCTTTATTCAAATGATTTCTAAAAATAACTTCATCTTTTCTTGCTGAGTTCTTAATTGGTTTAGAAGTTGTACACTACTTTATGTATGTAAATGAGACTCCTTGACATCTTAATCGCATTGGTTATGGACCCTATGTACTGAGTAACATGAGAACGTTGTTGTGCAAAAAGAGATAGAAATATGTGGGCACAAGGTGCCGGGTGTGCTAAATGTTTGGTAGTTGAGGTTATTATATGAGACATTGAGTTTGTGACGGCTGTAACTGTGCACCAGAAATGATATGATTTATTGAGCTGACATCGCCTTCCTTGTTTGGGTACATTTTTACTTGTTTGTGTTCCGGCTATATTGGTGTTAATTTATTTGGTTATCTTTCATTTCCATCCGTGTTTCCCTTTATTGTTTTACTAATTGTAGTTTGTTCTTTTCCTACTGTTGATATTACTTTGTCATCATTAGGTTGATAGTTTATTATCATATACTCTTTAATTTATTTGACCAGTAGGTGTCTGGACTATTCCTCGTCACTACCTCACCGAGGTTAGTCTTGATACTTACTAGGCACCGCTGTGGTGTGCTCATACTACACTTCTATACATTTTTGTGTTACAGATCCAGATATTTGATCGGTAGTAGTTGTGCGAGTCGTTGCGATGGAGACTCAAGGTATCCCTGCTACAGCATTCGCAGGCCTCTGAGTCACCTTCGTTTGTACTTATTTCCATTTGTTCCTTTTGTTTCAGAACAGTGATGTATTTATTTTGTGTAACTACTCTTAGAAAGGCTTGTGACTTGTACCACCAGTTTTGAAAATTGTAATTTGTTCAGAGTAAATTTATTTAAAGTTAGTAAATATCAATGTTATTTCAGTTAATGCTAGACTTACCTAGTTTAGAGACTAGGTTCCATCACGACTCCTTCGAAGGGATTTTTGGGTCGTGACATCTCTCCACTTGAAGGATATTAATTAGTCACCAACATGGATTCATGTTTGTGACTACGAGCGATAGGGTGGTAAGTAGATGATAAAGCCAAACATTGATTTTTTTCATTTTGCATTTCTTGGCTTTATTTTGAGGAATGTCATTTTGTCATCTTGAACTTTCAAATTGCAAGATGTATGGCTCATGTATCTCTTCTTTGCACTCCCGCATGGATTCACTTGGCTTAATTCCCGTATCACCATTAAATTCCCAAGTTGAAAAATGCTTGGAATGAGACATCAACTTGCCAAATTGCAAAATTTTCCGGATTTTGACATCTTTTTTATCCCCTGAACTAGAATAAATTTCAACCATATGTTCCATTACTCTGGTTGACTCTAATTCCCTTTTTTTATTGGCATCACAACATGCATGGAGTCGGTTGGCGGATGTTCAATTCTTGATTAAAGCTCCAAACCATTTTGGAGGCTATTATCCAATATCTCGCTTTTTGCTCTTTGTTTCATTATTCAAGTAGGCACTTCATTATGAGTTTCAACTCTCCTTTTTGCCCATGCTCATTTTCTCCCATTTCCAAATCCTTATAAATGTCAAAACTAAAAGTAGAATCGTCATAGTGGGGGTTCGGGGAAGGGAAGAACAAACAAGAACACTTTCCCAAATGGGTGTTTTAACCACCACACCTATCACATATACTTCACCCACAGGTTTGAGATATGCGCACGATCCACCCTCGTGAGAATTTAAATAATTTTCAATGAGTGTGGTCCTGCACATTAAGGACAAGGGTCATCAAAGTATGAAAAACTACCATCTGATCAATTTTCATCGTATAATGCCATTTAAAAATAAATAAACAAGAAAACAAACAAGAAAATAAACAAAGATAAGAAAGATGACTACACAAATATTTACAAATTTGGACAAAAGCATGTACGCTTACTTCCAAAACAACCTTAATGTGCCAAAATGTTCCTTGGCAACGATGCCATTTTTGATGACATACAAATCCACTATTGAAAGTAAGGGGACGGGGTAGCATGCAATATAATTTACCCAACTGTGTGCGGTGAAATCAAGGGGGTCTATTTCCCGCCGTTAAGGTACATTTGGGATCTCGAGGCTTCAGGATTACGATCGAGCTCCCTCCCTAGAGGACCGTCCGCGACACAGCAGAGATTCCGAGGATAAGGAATTTTTCCGCGACCCAACGAAGGTTCCGAGGACGGGGGATTATCGAAGCGAGCCGCTAGAGTCAGTAAACACTAGTACCATGCCTAGCCGTCCCATCCTCGTGCCTAGCCGTCCCATCCCCATGCCTTTACATTCAATACACTTTGTACTATATGGTATTCCCTCTTCTATATAAGGGGAATCCATGCCACTTTGTAGAGGACTGATGTTGCTCCATTTTCTCCATAAGTGCAATAATCTCTCTCTCTCTCTCTCTCTCTCTCTCTTTCTCTCTCTCTCTCTCTCTTATTTCTAAACTCCCTCATTCTAACTGGCCCGAGTCCACTTCAATATTTATCGCTTTCTTACTTGTTATTCATTATATTGCTCGGAATTGGCCATAGAGAGCCTTGTTCAATCATATCTGTAACTGTTATCCCACTCCCAATTATCCTCGATAGCTCGAGCTCGACCCTGACCTCGACCCCGAGGCCCCTCATCGACCGGTCCTACATCCGGCCAGCATGCTCCTCAGCTCGTTCAACTCTTATTTTTAGCTCGTATCCCCTTGTAAAAACAAACCAGGGCAGTAAGACTTCAGGTTTGATTATTGCCTTGCTTTAGCTTGCATTTCATCATTAAATTCCATACTATTAGCATCATCTTCTCTAAACAACTAGCTCGAGAATAGATCACATATTTTTAGAATCACATTTACAAATTTAATTATTGTTACCATTTTCACGGTAAACACCTTGGCGCCCACCGTGGGGCTAAAAATAATAGTGATTATTTTCTTGCTGGTCTCATTGCACAAATGCATATTATCTTTCACACTTTTTCTTGTCCAAGATCTTTTGATTTCAAGTCAAATGTCTGACTCAGTAAACAGAGTCGAGAACGACAACTTTGAAAATTGCAAGGAAAATGGCGTGGCTATCCCGGCCACCGGAGCACCACCACAGAATCCGGATAACGCATCTGGGCCGATTCCAGCGGACGTGGGTTCGCGAGGCGCGCATCAGGTCGACAAAGCCTCGCGCACCGATGGGAGCATACAGCACAGCGACTGACAGGAAGCTCAAAAAACCCTGGCTCGGGAAGAATAGGGGGATAGTCTTCATGTTATTTTTGAAATGTTGCAGGCACAACAACTGGCCATTGCCAAGTTGCAAAGCCATCTGAAGACTTCCAGTACTACAGTACCAGAGACAACTCCCCCCCGCCGAGCAAGTACCTGAAAGGTCAAGCAATAACGGGTCAGTGGTCGACCTTGCCACAGTGAAGATGCTCAAGGACCTCACCAAAAGGATCGAATCAGGTGAGAAAATGATTGCAACCAACTATAAAAATGTCAAGACCTACAACTCTAGGGTGGATCAGATCCCGGAAGCACCCCCGATCCTGAAAGGTATAGATTTGAGAAAGCTCGTGCAACGGCTGTTCCCTAAGGAAGCGGCTCTGAAACCCATTCCAAAAAAGTTCACAATGCTAGAACTCCCTAAATACAGTGGGACCATAGACCCCAACAAACACTTCACTACCTACATGTGTACGGTAAAGGGCAACGACATAAAGAAAGATGAGTTCAAGTCAGTCCTGCTGAAGAAATTTAGAGAAATGCTCTCGAAAGGGGCCATGATGTGGTACCACAACCTGGCTCCCAATTCCATTGATTCGTTTGCCATGCTGGCTGACTTCTTTATAAGGGCGCACACTGGCCCCATCAAGGTAGCAACAAGGCAGTATGACATATTCAAGATTCAGCAAAGGGAGAACGAAATGCTGTGATAATTCGTGTCTCGTTTTCAGACAGAACGAATGGAGCTCCCCCAATCTCCGATGACTGGGCAGTGCAGTCCTTTACTCAAGGTTTGAATGAACGAAGCTCGGTGGCATCGAGGCAGCTGAAAGAGAACATGATCGAGTATCCCGACGTAACCTGGTCCGACGTCCACAACTGATACCAGTCAAAGATCTGGGTCGAGGAAGACCAGCTGGGAGCCCTTTCTGGATCAGTATACCCGAGCAGGCGTTTGGCGAAAGAGTCAAGACCAAATAAAGAAAGGTACCGGCCATACCCCGATGACAGGAGAAACGCTCCAAAGCGTAATCCACCCCGTAGCGGCCGACCGGTGACCAAGGACTGAACCCTCGGTGAACCTTCAACAGGGGTTGCTTCGACGGATATGCAGGGCCAACGTGGGCACCCCACCTATCAGAGTATAGCTTCAACGTCAATGTGTCAGACATTATGTTTACCATTAGCAAAATCAGAGACGCCAGATGGCCCAGACCTTTACATTTGGATCCTTCCCACAGGAACTACAATTTGATTTGTGAGTTTCATAACTCGCACGGGGCACCGAACCGAAGATTGCAGGCATCTCCGAGAGTAAGTGGCCCGATTGCTCGACAACGGGCACCTTCAGGAACTTCTCAATAGCCGGGCTAAAAATCAATCGTGAGAAGGAGAAATAGCAAAAGGGAACAAAGCAGACAAGCCTCAACAAGTTGTCCACATAATTTTTTGATGATCGCCCCGAACGCGTTCGAATAAAGGACCACTTAGCAACTGCCGAATAAGTGATAATAGGCGAAATCTAGGTGATTTAGCTATTGTTTATGCTTCCGCTTGATTATATTCCAATGACATATTGCGGTTAATTGATGAAAAATAGCCTTTAATTGTGATATGTCTACATTGCAGGATGAGGAGCCTATATGATGCTTTCAAGAGGATATTGGAATGATTTATGAGCAAGAATAACCCATCGGAGTTGAGTGCGCGCAAGGACGAGATAAAAAAAGGGACAAAATCAAGCCCCAGGTGCACGAAGAAATGCGCGAAGGCACGCAGGAGTTCGCGCGTAAGAAAGGCCGAGGCAGAATCATGCGCGAAGAAACGCGCGAAGTTATGCGCGAGCTCGCGCGTGTCCGGTCCGGAAAAATGTTATTTAGGGGTAAAATTAGAAATCTGGAGAGAAAACCACTTAAACCTATATAAAGTCAAGCTCTCCCAAGGTTAAATCATCAAGGTTTTCATAGTTTAGTGCAAGAAATAGATAGGCAAGAGGCAAGGAGGAGTTTTGACCATCAAGTTCTTCTTTTCTTCTCTTGTTTTTGCTATTTTGTGATGAAATTGAACTTATTTGGGATGAACACTAGTATGAGTGGCTAAGACCCATTGTTCTGGGGTCATGGGTAAAACATGAATGTTGTTGTTTGGAGTTTAATTTGACAAAGTGGGTTTATCATATTGGGTTGTTTATTTAATTCTGCGTTCAATTATTTTGCTGAGTAGCTAACAGTGAAATACTATCTACGAATCTTTAGTTGAACTCGAAAGTGGGAACTTTAGATTGCATATAGAATTAAATAGAGCAAGTTCTTGAACCCGGGTCTCGGGGAACGGATTCGCAATTGGGATAGACATATACCCAATTGCCTTGCTTGGTTGAAATACAGGAATTGTAAATGCGTTCTTGTTAATCTTAATTCCATAGACATATAGGCATTGAGTTGAGTTGAATAGGCGAGTAAGAACTCGACACGATTGTTAACTATGCTCGTGACCCTGGAATATCCTCTCCTACTGCTTGTTACTCGAAATTGCCTTTCGTTTGGTTATTTGTTTAGTTAGATTAATTCTTTATAGTTTAAGTTTTAAAACAATTACATCTCTCTTTTGTGAACAACCTCTTGGGTAGATACAAAAATTGGGTTTGAACCAGTCACCAGTTAATCATAAGTATTTGTGGGAACGATACTCTACTCACTACTCTATTACTTGACGATCACGTGCACTTGCGTGAGTGTTTTTGGTCGCAAAAACTTTTTGGCGCCGTTGCCGGAGACTTAGAAATTAGCTACTTGATTGAATTGAGCTTTTATTATTTATTTATTCGAGTTTTAACTCTCAGTTCACTTTTTTGTGCTAATACATGAATTTCTATTGAATGCGAAGAAGTAGAAGCGCAAACAATCTCCTTCCTCTCGATCCCAAAATTGAACGAACACTTCACAGATTGAGGAGGGAGGTGGACGCTAGAACCAGAATTGAAAGAGAGTTGGACATCATAGTTCAACCACAACCAACTGAGATGGAAGGTAATGAGGAACGCGCGGTGATTGAAGCCGCAAGGCCCATTCTGGCTAATATGCCTCAGGCTATTGTGAATCCTGACATCACTGGGCACTTTGAGCTGAAACAATACATGGTACAGCTGATCCAATCCACAAGGTTGTTTGTGGGTTTACCTCATGAAGACCCGCAAAGGCACATTCAGAATTTCTTGGAAATTACGGATACCTACAACTATCCGAACGATTCCAAGGACTATGTTAGGCTGACACTTTTCCCCTTTTCACTGATTGTGGAAGCTAAGGAGTGGTTGAATAAAGAGCTAGCAAATTCAATCCGCACTTGGGATGATCTGGCAAGGAAATTCTTAATCAAGTTTTTCCCCCCTAAGAAAACAAAGGTATTGAGGAGTCAAATTCTTGGGTTTGAACAACGAGCTGGCGAGACACTGCGTTAAGCATGGGAAAGGTACAAGAAGATGCTCTGAGACTGTCCTCATCATTGCTAGATAGACGAGGTATTGGGTCACACTTTTGTAGATAGGTTAGATGATGCTTCAAAGATGAATCTTGATTCAGCTTGTCGGGGTAGTTGCATGGCCAGACCGTACAGTGAAATCCAAATCTTGCTAAATAACTTCTCTGCTAATGATAATAACTGGCAAGGTGAGGGTGATTCACGAAAGGCAGTTAAGCAAAAATCAGCTGGGTTACATGAGTTAGACGAAGTGTCAGCCATGAGAGACGATATTGCAAAGCTGTCCAATTAGATGACTAGGATGACAGTGTAGCAACCACAGACAATGCAACACGTATAACAAATGACTATTTGCTGCGAACTCTATGGCGACAGTCATATGAGTGATATGTGCCCCACGAATCCAGAATCCATATATTATGTGGGGCAACAGAACAGAGGTCCACCGAATCAGCATGCACAATACAAGAATTCTTACAATCCAAATTGGAGGAATCATCCCAACTTCTCATGGGGTGGAAATCCGTAGAATCAAAATCAGCACAGACCCCAAGGGAATTTCAATCAGCCTCAGAGACCACCCCAACAAATGGAAGAAAGTACCAATGATCTGCTAAAGAAGTTGTTGATTGACAATCAGCAACTCAGGACCGACTTCAGAAATCTTGAAAGGAAAATAGGGCAGTTAGCAACAAATCAAAACACTAGACTTGCAGGCGTCCTCCCCAGAGATACAGAAAAGAACCCTCAAGTGAATGTAATTACACTTAGAAACGGGAGGGAGCTACAGGAAGTGCCAAAGAAAAAGAAAGACAAGCCCATACCTGAGGGAGAGTTGATCCCTAAAGTGACTCAAGAGCCAAAGAATGCTGCTGAAATTTCAGATCCAGTGGAGGCCCCAAGACCACCACCACCTTTTCCCCATAGATTGCAGAAAAAGAATGATGATCGCATGTTCAGAAAATTCCTCTCTATGTTGAGACAGGTTCAATTGAATATCCCACTTGTTGATGTGCTTCGTGAAATTCCAAAGTATGCTAAATACATAAAAGATATAGTGGCTCACAAGAGAAGATTAACTGAATTTGAGATAGTGGCACTTACTGAAGAGTGCACTTCAAGGGTCCAAAATAATCTCCCTCAAAAGCTTAAGGATCCTGGCAGCTTCACGATTCCTGTGCGCATTGGCAATATTGTTGTGGGTCATGCTCTTTACGATTTGGGGGCAAGCATAAATCTAATGCCCCTGTCCTTGTTCAAGCAACTGGGCCTAGGATCTCCAAGGCCCACTACTGTGATGTTACAGCTGGCTGACAGATTAATAGCACACCCTGAAGGGGTAATTGAAGATGTGTTGCTGCAGATTGGGAAATTCATCTTCCCTGCTGATTTCATTATCCTTTATTATGAGGCTGACGAACTGGTTCCAATCATATTGGGGCGACCTCTCTTAGCTACTGGTGATGCAATTATCAAAGTGAGAGAGGGAAAGATGATTTTGAGGGTAGATGACGAGGAAGCAGTTTTTAATGTCTACAGAGCAATCCAACTTCCCCGCCACTATGAGGAGCTCTCAATGATATTTGTTGTTGAGGCCGATGAGCAGATTCATTATCCGAATGTATATCTAGACAATTCTCTAGAGAAAGCACTTATGTTTCTTGATAGCCTGGGGGTTGATGAGGAGGTTGAGGAGATGATGCAAATCCTTGATACATCTTGTGCGTACCTGCAAGGGACGCACCCCTTTGAGCCTTTGAATAGACCAGAGGGTCCTCCTCCAAAGCCGTCAATTGAGGAAGCCCCAAAATTGGAACTTAAACCCCTTCCACCTCACCTGCAATATGCTTATTTGGGTGACTCTGACACTTTACCCGTTATTGTCTCGTCTGACTTGTCTAAATTGCAGGAAGAAAAGCTGTTGGAGTGTTACGTGAGCACAAGAGAGCAGTTGGGTGGACTATGTCTGACATTAAGGGCATTAGTCCAGCCTTCTGCATGCACAAAATCCTCATGGAGGGCGGACACAAGCCCAGTGTATAGCAACAACGCCGACTCAATCCAATCATGAAAGAGGTGGTAAGAAAAGAAGTGATTAAGTGGCTCGATGCAGGTATTGTATTTCCTATCCCAGACAGCAAATGGGTAAGCCCCGTCCAATGTGTACCCAAGAAAGGGGGGATGACTATAGTAGTTAATGAGAATAATGATTTAATACCTACAAGAACTGTCACCGGGTGGAGAATTTGTATTGATTATAGAAAATTGAACAATGCCACCCGGAAGGACCACTTTCCCCTCCCCTTTATTGACCAGATGCTTGATGGATTAGCTGGATAGGAGTACTTCTGCTTCTTAGATGGTTACTCGGGGTATAATCAGATTGTTATAACCCTAGAGGACCAAGAGAAGACCACTTTTACGTGTCCTTATGGCACATATGCGTTCAAGCGAATGCCCTTTGGTCTTTGTAATGCACCTGCGACGTTTCAAAGGTGTATGATGGCCATTTTTACTGACACGGTTGAGAGGTTTGTGGAAGTGTTCATGGACGATTTTTCTGTGTTTGGATGTTCTTTTGATATCTGCTTGATGAACCTTGATAAAGTACTTGCTAGGTGTGAAGAAACTAACTTGGTGCTAAACTGGGAAAAGTTCCATTTCATGGTACGTGAAGGTATTGTCCTAGGGAACAAGGTGTCCAAAGATGGTTTGCAAGTGGACAAGGCAAAGGTGGAAGCGATTGAAAAATTGCCTCCACTGATTCTGTCAAAGGCATTCGCAGTTTCTTGGGCCATGCAGGTTTTTATCATCGTTTCATTAAAGATTTCTCGAAAATTTCCTCTCCCTTGTGCAGGTTTCATGAGAAAGATATCGCCTTCAAATTTGATGATGCATGTCTGAAGGCATTCGAGGAGCTGAAAGGAAGGTTGGTTACTGCACCAATCATAATTGCTCCGGATTGGGAGCAACCATTTGAGTTGATGTGCGATGCGAGCATCTTGGCTGTTGGTGCTGTCTTGGGGCAAAGGAGAAATAAGATATTCCACTCCATCTACTATGCGAGCAAAACTCTGAATCCAGCTCAGATGAACTACACCGTCACTGAAAAAGAGTTGTTTGCAGTGGTGTGGGCATTTGACAAGTTCAGGTCATATCTTGTGGGGACCAAAGTCATCGTCCACATAGATTATTCAGCTATCATATACCTATTTGAGAAGAAGGACGCCAAGCCGAGACTGATTCGGTGGGTCCTGCTCTTGCAGGAGTTTGATTTAGATATCCGAGATCGCAAAGGAACAGGGACCCAAGTGGTTGATCACTTGTCTAGGTTAGAAAATCGAAACCATGTGGCTGAAGGGGGTGCAATCAAAGAAACATTCCCTGATGAGCAGTTATTGGCAATCACCTCAAGCACAGCCTCGTGGTATGCAGATTATGTGAACTTTATTGCAAGTGGGGTGACACCACCGGAATTGACACCAGACAATAGACGAAGGTTCTTGCATGATGTGAGGCTCAACATGTGGGATGAGCCATTCTTATACAGGCTATGTGCAGATCAGTTGATGCGGATATGTGTTCTTGAGTAAGAGATGAGTGCCATACTTCATAGTTGTCACGCCTCGTCATATGGAGGTCATCACGGTGGAGACAGGACCACCCAAAAAGTGCTACAATTAGGTTTTTATTGGCCAAAATTGTTTAGGGATGCACACACCTTTGTTAAAATGTGTGACAGGTGCCAAAGAACCAGGACAATCACTAAGAAGCATGAGATGCCGATGCAAAACATCCTGGTAGTGGAGCTTTTCAATGTTTGGGGAATTGACTTCATGGGACCTTTTCCATACTCGAACGACCATAGATACATCTTGGTGGCAGTTGATTATGTGTCTAAGTGGGTGGAGGCCATTGCTCTTCCCTCTAATGATGCAAAGGTGGTGGTAAGCTTTGTAAAGAAGCATATCTTCATTCGCTTTGGAACTCCTAGAGTGTTGATCAGCGATGGAGGTACGCATTTCTGCAACAAACTGTTAAACAATGTCCTTGCAAAGTACGGGGTCAAGCATAAGGTCTCCACTGCCTAGCACCCACAAACGAGTGGTCAAGTGGAGGTTTCAAACAGAGAGGTAAAGCAAATTCTTGAGAAAACAATGAGTGCAAATAGAAAAGATTGGGCCGGAAAGTTAGACGACGCATTGTGGGCGTATCGAACAGCATACAAAACTCCCATAGGTGCTTCTCCTTATAGATTGGTGTGTAGGACGGCATATCACTTGCCCGTCGAACTTGAGCACAAGGCCTATTGGGAAATAAAGAAGTTGAACATGGATGGGGACTTAGCTGGAGAGAAGAAGTTGCTGCAACTTGATGAGCTCGAGGAGTTTCGATTACATGCATATGAGAATGCCAAATTGTATAAAGAGAAGACTAAGAGGTGGCATGACAAGCACATTCAACATCGAGAGTTCGAGCAAGGGAAAGAAGTTTTGTTGTTCAATTCGAGTTTGAAGCTTTTCCCCGGAAAGCTTAAATCTCGTTGGTCGAGCCCTTTTGTTGTGGTAAGCGTGAAGCCTCATGGATCCGTGGAGTTGAGAGATATGAGTTCAACTGGCACTTCCTTGGTAAACGGTCAACGGATAAAACATTACTGGGGTGGTGACTTTGCACGTCACAAGACCTCAGTGGACTTGAAGGATGCTTGAGAACATGTTGAGTCGTGCCGCGACGTTAAATCAGGCGCTGGATTGGAGGCAACTCATTGAAATGTTGTAACCGTCGTGCCACGACGTTAAATAAGGCGCTGGTTGGGAGGCAACCCAATGATAGTAGTAGTGTTTGAGTTTGAGCTTTAACTTACTAACAAATGCAGGCGACGAAGGGCGGGTGAAAGGACCATCCACTAGGAGCAAACCAGGTGAAAATAAGTGCAAAAATAAATGCCCAGGAGCTCGACTTCGCGCACAAGTTCGCACGCCTGGGTGAACTCTTCCGGCGTTTTGTGTTTTTTTTAGTTTTAGTTTTTCTTTTTATTTTCTTTTATTTCTTTAGTTTAATTGGTTATTTTTTTATTCACAATTACCCCCCCCCCCCCTTCTAACCCAAAATCACCCAACTCCTTCACCAAATTCCAGCACCCCTACCCCATCCCCCTCTCACGATTTTATTCCCCAAACTCACTAGCATCCTCCCCATTCTCCTTCACAGGGTATTAGCCCTAGTTGTAGTTTTCTTTCTTTTTCTCTTTCTATTTGCATATTTTTTTTCTTTTTGTATGTTGTATCTTATGCCATTAGTGTAGATGTGTTTGGTGATTTGGTGTCCAAACTTGGTGAAATATATTGTGGGGTTAGTTTGTTGCAAGTGTGGGGTGGGTAGTACTTGATTTAGGTTATAGATGAGATTTGTGGGAGGCCCTTGTTGCAAGACACTTAGAAAAGAGTTGTGAGAGCCTAATGCCCACAAGGTGTTTGTGGAAAGGCCTCAATGAGCATGATTATGTAGTTGTGACCAATTTTGTGTGTGAAGTCTGAGTAACCACATTAAGTCACACTAATTTTGTTGGGTTGAGCTAATGTGTCCACATTTTGCAGGTATTATGGCACCATCTAAAAAGGTCCAAGCCACGGGTCCATCCTCAAGTCGCCAAAGGGTAGCTCCTGCACGTCCCTATGACAACAACAAATTTGTATTCCCTGAGGCTCAGACCCGTTTTACAGAGAAGGCTGCCAAGAAGCCAATTCCGAAGAGGGGCATTGACATCAAAAAGGTCAAGGAACGATGACCCCACATGTACAATGAGTTGATGGAACGGGGTTTGCAGGCCTTCATTGACGAGCCAGGGGAGGCTAATGTAATGGTTTTACGCGAATTCTATGCTAATCTAATAGAGCATGTCAACCACGTGGTCACAGTGCGCCGCAAGGCGGTGGATGCCTCCATTGAGGCGATACGCATAGCATATCAATTGCCCGACCCTCTGCCTGAGAATACTAACTTTTATAAATATGGGAGAAATCCAACGGATGCCAAGTGGGAGCGTTTCTTTGATGACATTTGCGTACCAGGAAAAATGGTAGAGTGGCTGGAACATAGAGAGAAGTTACACTCCTCCGTTTTAACTCCAGAGGCAAAGAGCTGGCTGTATGTGATTAACAGTCGCCTTATTCCTTCCACAAATACTTCGGAGGTGAATGGACCCCGGGCTGCACTGATTTGGTCTTTCATCAAGGGTCATCCCTTCGACATGGCCAAAGTGATCCACGGCGAGATGTTTATCCGATGCCCCCAACGCCTGTATGGGTTCTTTTTCCCATCCTTGGTGACTAAGCTTTGCAGGAAAGTGAAGGTACCTGAAAATACTCGTGTGCATGGGCTGGTAAGAAAAAGCCACAAGATCTGACCTGGCAAAAACACCTCGGGGGCAGCCCTAGCAGCAGCGGCAGGTGAAGAGGATGAGAGTGGTTCTGATGCATCAGAGGAGGAAGAGGAAGAGCAAATGGATGTGGAGGGCGAAGCGCATGCCTATGCGCCCAGCACAACAGCTGCAGCACTGTCACGAGCAGCGTCCTCTTCAGGAACTGCCAGAGTGTCCCGGCACACCACATTAGAGCAGGAGGTGGCTAGTCTACGCACCTCCATGAATGATTTGGGCACTCGTGTGGATGCGATAGCTGACCGAAAAGTCAAGTTGGAAAAGAAGTTCATGGGTTAGCTGCGAGCTTTGGGGCGTGCATGCAACGTGAACCCCGAAACTGTTTCCGATCAAGAGTGAAGCTTCAGGGAAGTCTCTTTACCTCACTGCTCTTTTAAGTTTTAAGCCATGGGGACATGTCTTCTTTTTTAAGTGTGGGGTGGGGGATTCCTTCATTGTATGTTGTATGTAGTTGTGCAAATTGCCGGGTTGTTTTGTATGTCTCATGTTGACTTGATAGTTTTTGTTAAGCAGGAGTAGTTTTTTTTGCTAATTTAGATAAATGGCTCGGCCCAACAATGGATCCCTTTCGACGGGGTTCTTGAGGGACTGAGTCGAGAAAAAAAAAATGAAAAACTGAAAAAAATTGTAGGCTCTTCCTGATGACGGATCTTTTAGACGATTTTCTTGAGGGAAGTGAATCTAGAGAAAACAACAAAAAGATTTTTTATTTTTTTCTTAAAAAAATCCCCCTTGGTTTTTCTTTAAGCCACGGTTCTTTTCCAAGGGTTTAGCTTGAACCGGGCATAGATAGTTTTTATTTTTATTTTCTTTTTGATTTGTAGATCAGGATAATGGGCTACGAGCTATAAAATTGAAAGAGAACCCATAGCGTTGACACACCTGAACACAATAGACCATAGAGTGTAACGCTTAGTCCTAATTGTTGAATCTCACTGAAAGTGACTTAATTTGTATGTTTGTTACTGAATTGAATGCTCGTAATGGAGTGTCTTGATGAGCTGATCTAGAATGAGTCTTATGCCATGTGTGGTGAGTTTTGTGTAGTCCATGTATTGTACTAGTGTCTAGAACTTGCCCGGTATGTGAATTGAAGCGAAATTTTAGGTGATGTTCTGTTTGAAAAATGATGTTAGGCTTTCTTTGACCTTTTTGATCTTAATTGCTTATCACAAATAAAATTTGTCCCTAGTTAACCCTTTTGAGCCTTTAGACTTTTGTTTGGCACCCGTATTACAAGCCTATACCCTTTTGTTCTTAATTGACATTATTTTGATCCTTTTACCTCTTAAAGCACTTCAATTGTGAGAGGAGCGCTAAAAGATATAAGAAGGAAATAAGTGTGGGGTGTCTTTTGAGTGGAACCAATAAAAGGATGAAAAGAGCACTATTGTTGTAAACGAATACACCACTAGCAGGAATTGAGTGACAAGAAGAATATTAAAAAAAAAAAAGATGATTACATTGTGTCTTGTTCCAGCTAGTGGGAATAAATTAATAGAGTGCTTAAAGAAGAAGCGAGTGTTTGTGGGATGATATTGTGTGTGAATGAGAAGTGAGTTGAAGAATTTGCGCTAAACATTGCTCATGTGATGTGTTAAAGTGCTTAGGGGTTGAGTCACTATTCCTAAATACATCCTACCCGTCCCTTAGCCCACATTACAACCACGAAAAAGTCCTAATTGATTTTGGATCGAGCTAGCTTACATTAGTAGAGATTTACATTAAGGGCAAGCTTATGGTACCAATTGCATGCATGTGACCTCTTTTGTGAGAGTGAGTGATTTCCTTGATATATGTGAGTATATAAATTGAATGTGGTGGATTGAACTCAGTTTTTGTTGATGTAATTGTGAAGGCATATGATTCGTGACGGAAAAGCAAGTCTTAACTTTTGTGTAGAGTACTTTTAGGAAGTGTGAATATTGCATGGCACTTGAGAGTTAGCTTTGAGGCTAGGATTGTTCACAGCTAGGCGTAATATATGTACATTGTTATAGGTGTAATACGTTAAGGGAAATGGTTGAGTGAAGGATTCTCTAGAGAGTATAGTTGATTGCTCGAGGACTAGCAATGAATTAAGTGTGGGGTGTTGATAATAGGCAAAATCTAGGTGATTTAGCTATTGTTTATGCTTCCGCTTGATTATATTCCAATGACATATTATGGTTAAGTGATGAAAAATAGGCTTTAATTGTGATATGTATACATTGCAGGATGAGGAGCCTATATGATGCTTTCAAGAGGATATTGGAATGATTTATGAGCAAGAACAACCTTTCGGGGTTGAGTGCGCGCAAGGACGAGATGAAAAAATAGACGAAATCAAGCTCCAGGTGCGCGAAGAAACGCGCGAAGGCGTGCAAGAGTTTGCGCGTAAGAAAGGCCGAGGCAGAATCATGCGCGAAGAAACGCGCGAAGTTATGCGCGAGCTCGCGCGTGTCCGGTCCGGAAAAATGTTATTTAGGGGTAAAATTAGAAATCTGGAGAGAAAACCACTTAAACCTATATAAAGTCAAGCTCTCCCAAGGTTAAATCATCAAGGTTTTCATAGTTTAGTGCAAGAAATAGAGAGGCAAGAGGTAAGGAGGAGTTTTTACCATCAAGTTCTTCTTTTCTTCTCTTGTTTTTGCTATTTTGTGATAAAATTGAACTTATTTGGGATGAACACTAGTATGAGTGGCTAACACCCATTGTTCTGGGGTCATGGGTAAAACATGAATGTTGTTGTTTGGAGTTTAATTTGACAAAGTGGGTTTATCATATTGGGTCGTTTATTTAATTCTGCGTTCAATTATTTTGCTGAGTAGCTAACAGTGAAATACTATCTACGAATCATTAGTTGAACTCGAAAGTGGGAACTTTAGATTTCATATAGAATTAAATAGAGCAAGTTCTTGAACCCGGGTCTCGGGGAAGGGATTCGCAATTAGGGTAGACATATACCCAATTGCCTTGCTTTGTTGAAATACAGGAATTGTAAATATGTTCATGTTAATCTTAATTCCATAGACATATAGGCATTGAGTTGACTTGAATACGCGAGTAAGAACTCGAAAAATTCTTATGAGTAATATCAACTCTGTCAATCAATAACTCAGATAAATTGATTAGTCATTCTAAGCCAAGAACACAACATGATTGTTAACTATGCCCGTGACCCAGGAATATCCTCTCCTACAGTTTGTTACTCGAAATTGCTATTCATTTGGTTACTTGATTTAGTTAGATTTATTCTTTATAGTTTAAGTAGTAAAACAATTACACCAGAACTCGAGAAGCACCATCGCCACCAAGGCATAATCGCCCATCCTTTTTCCCACTTTCTACTTCACGGTAACTCTTGTGCAGGACAACGGCCAAGGTAATCAAGACGATACCCCAGTTCCAAGATTCTAAGGCTTCAAAGAATCCGTTGTATTCTTTTCCTTTGATCAGATTTTTTATCCCGAAACGGGTTTTTACCGGCAAGGGTTTTTAATGAGGCAACATCGATGCACTTCCCAAGAAGGATCCACCAAGCCTATGGGACATTCTTTACAACCGGCCCCGTGCCGGAAAATGACGAACGAAGCCCCAATAGGGAATCTCGTACTCCAGGAAGGAGGATTTCAACACGATCATAGCGAAGGCCTCTTCACCAAATGTGTCCCGAGATACTCGAAGACTTAGAATCAGCAATTTGGCACCCGCACGACCCCAGGGTCGGAACTCTGGTCTCATAAAGCCCCAACAAGGCATCTCTGAGCTCATGAAAAATGGCATTCAAGCTTAAACAAAATCGATGAGTCGAAGACTGTCATTAATCGCCATGCACTGGAAAACCTAAAACTGTAAGACCCATAGCAGGCAGACTCGGCGTAACCAGATTTATTCTACATTACAACAAAAACTGTAAGACCTCAACAGGCATGACAAATTGTAAGAACTCAACATGCATGACAAACTGTGAGACCTCAACAGGCATGACAAACTGTAAAACCCCAACATGAATGAAAATCCCGAAGTTTAGGCTATACGTTGCATTTGTAAGAATCCCGAAAGGGCATGACAAACTGTAAGACCTCAATAGGCATGAAAATCCTGAAGTTTAGGCTATATGTCGTATTTGTAAGAATCCTGAAAGGGCATACCGTCGGTGTAGATGCCTAAACTATCACTCGGGATCAAAAATGGCTCTGGCGAAACACATATGACTATGGTAAAAACGGCTAAGACAGCCAAATTAACAAGACTCAGGGATGCCCGACCGTCTCTAAACAAAATCACAGGCCACTTCTTCGAATATACTTCGAAAAGAACTGGTAAAAATAGGCTTCCCTCAACAGGTAAAAAAACGAGCTTCGACCATGCTGGCTCCAAATTGCAAGGCGTCAATCTACTCGACCTACAAGCTAAAAACCTTTCGAGGTGCTCAAACATTGCAGATAATGACTTGAAATCGAGGTTCTTCCGGAACCGACGACGGGTCAGGCAAAATTATTTCAAAAGACCTTAACGAGCGGAAAGCAAAGCCTACAAAAAGCCCACGGGCAAAACAACATAAGAGCCATTATCACCAACAAAACGAGCCTACGGGCCGCACACTAAATGGTCTCTACGACCAAACAGCGTAAGAGCTATTATCGCCAACTTCAAAATTGACAACTTGAGGATTAAAATGAGCTCGAGACGTAACCTGATTCAGAGACCGGATCCAAAATAGTTAACTATTCAAGCCTCAGGGCCACATATCAAAAGGTCTCACGGTCTCAACGACCAAACAATATAAGGGCCACTATCGTCGATTTGAAAATCGAAAAAACTTGAGGGTCAATTGAAGCTCGAGTCACAACGCGACTCGGAGACTGGACCCAAAAAAGTCGAAACAACAAATGCCCAAGGGCAAGAAATAAAAACCATCATCGCCAGCCCAAACAAACGCAAAACTCAAGGGTAAATTAAGCTCGAGTCGGATCCCGACTCGGAGACTAAACCCGAAGACGGTTAAAGCATGCAAGCCTAAGGGCTAATCTGGGGTCGAATCGACCCAATTGAAACTCCAACAAGCAGAAATACAGAAGATACAAATTGCGGGGTTCCCTCTCTTATTTCTACATATTGACAATGGAGCGCAATCTCAGCCTACGTCATCTAATAAAAGCTATATATACACAACAAATAAGGTAGGGAATAGTCATTCCCCTTTTTTTCTGACAGCTATAGTCCGGCGGTCTCCTACTCATCGTCCCCAACATTGGACAATAGGAACTTGGCATCATACTCCTCTCCTTTGGCTTGCTCGATCTCCCCCGAGAGATCAAAGCCCCTAGCAAGAATCTCCTCGAGGATTTCCCTCTGGGATCTACACCTCACGTACTCCTTGCTATTGTTTGCACGATTGAGGGTCTTCTTCAGCTCAGCTTTAGCAACGATAGCGGTTCTTGAACATGCCGCCATTTTCTATCCCGCCCTAGTGTTATTCATCACAATCTTGGCCCGGACATTCGCTACCTCGGTTTTCGCCTTTGAAAGCTCGGATGAGAGTCTTGCAATCATCTTTGTTCGAGCATAATCATTTGCATGGGCGGCCTGAATTTGCGCCTCAAGAGAGGAAGCCCCCGCCTGAGCACTCTCTTTGGCCTCAGAATGGGCATTCACATGCGCATGCAGGTCGGTGAATTCACGTTTGGCTTTTCCAACCTCGCCCCAGGGTTGCTCCAACTAATCCGCCTTATCCTGCAACTGAAACAGTAACACGTCAAGGCATCGAGACAAAAGGGAATACAGGCCAGCGCGAAATGCACTATACCTGTTTCTCAAATAGGGCCTCCCAGGCCCGGCTCTGGTCCACCTCACACTATAAAGAGACAAGCTCGCTTTCCTTTGCCGCACAAAGAAGTTTGAGGGATTTCTCCCTATCTTGAGCCTCCCTCAACGGGGCCTCACAACGAAGCAGTTCGGCTTTGAGCCTATCAAAAGCTTGAGAAAGAAAATCAGGTAAATAAAAAGAAAAGAAAGGAGCGTAGGGCCAGAACATCCTTATAGCGGCCGAAACTCACCATAAGACCAAAGCGCTGAGCCTCGACGAAGGCCAAAGCAACGTCCGACAGTGCACAAGTCCCAGAAGGTTGCCTGTTAGCCGAATCACTTCCCCTTAACCGTTGCAAAGAAGTCGCCTAACCACAAGCCTTCTCACACCCCAGAGCATCTTTTCTTTTACCAGCGCTCCTTAACACCGGGGCCAACAATTTCTCCTTCTCCCTCGGGGAACTCGGCCTCACTTCGAAAGGACTCCCGGCACCTGCAGCAGATAAATATAAATCAGATAAGCCAGCAATATGGAAGACATCTCTTGGGGGGCAGAATGCCAGGCACGTACCATGATGCTTCGCCTCCCGTCTCCCTTTTGATAGATCTCGCCACCGGGGCATATCGTAAGTCGAGCAAGATGCCAGCTTATGAGACCATTCGGCTAAATAAAGGGCCTCGTCGGGCAACTAATGAGTTGCTATAAACAAAGAATAGAAAGATGTCGTTATGAGGCCAACCTCATGTTGAGATAAAGGCAGTTCAAACAGAGCGCTTACGTATGAAGTTCCATTTCTCAGAAAACGGCAAAAATTCTCTAGGGATAACATCGGTCATCCGGTTTCGAACGAACCGATTCATCCATCCATGGACCTCATCCTCCTCGCTTCTAATCACCGCAGCTCGGGTGGATCTACGCTAAAGAGTAATTAGGCCCCAATAGCGCAATGGCCGGTACAACCTTACTAGGTAGCCGAGGGTGAAATCTATCCCGCCCTTGTCAGCAAAATATCTTATCGACTGTACTATTCTCCAAAGAAAGGGATGAACCTGCGCCAACGTTACTTGGTATCGTCTACAGAAATCAGTCACGACCTGGTCTAGGGAACCCGATGCAAGAAAATGAATATACACACTAAACAATCCCTCAACGTGTGTCATGACACTCTCCTCGAGGGAATGTTCTTGCAAAAGCACGCCTTCCCCCCATCCGCATTCTCTCTTGATAATCTCAAGGTTTTTCTCCCTCACTGATGAAATAATCCTCGACATATGATCTCGATGGCCCGGAACATTGGGAGGCCTCCCTGGTGTGACAGCCCTCTTCAAGGCAAGGTACCCCGAGCTTCGCTCTCCCGACATCGGAGGCGAGCCGCTAGTACTGACCAAAGGCGGAGCACATGAGGAACTCCCCTTCGTCCGAGAATCAGGCGTCGAATCGGCGGCCATGACTACGACAGAGTAAGCGGAAGAAGATGAGAATCCAGGCAAAAGCATTCTGAAATAGGAAAGCGTAAGGACTAGCACAAAGAGCCAGGCTCTGCAGAGGAGAAAGGCTTATCAAGAACTACAAAACCGCCGCATAAAAGGCGGATGAGCAAATATATAGGGGCTAAGTGACAACTGCTCATTTGCCCAACAGGGCCAATTAATTCTGGCCACTTTAATGTCACCCTCTCCTTTGGGAGTGTACTAGCAGAATCACTCCAGGCTCCCACATAACTCATAAAACTGAGGGACCTCAGGAGATCCCTGACGTCATAAATATCGGTTCGGGAGGACCTATCTGTAAGCACGTGATTTTTGCTTCACGGACAATCACTCCAAAAGAAAACAAAAATAGTGACAAATAGCCTCGCTGTGCAATTTGTCATTTTTCCGTGACATGTGTTGTTAGTCATTTGTGGGTCTGTCCATTTTGCATTTAATCTTACCGATAAAAATACAAAGCATGTATGTCAGGGTAATTAAAACCATAATTCGGTCATTAAAAAGAAAGAAAATTCACAAAAAATATGTGTGCATTTTTATTTCAGGTTGTGATTTAACCATTTAGAATTTTTTTAGTATGTGTGCAAATGATTGTGTCAAGTATTGATTAAGTTGGATGTGGCAAGTTCATTTTAATTTAGTTGTATTTTTAAAATTGGAAAACAAAAGAAAAAGAATTCAAGTGGTATAGCAAATCGGACTTGGGCCTATTTTTGAATTGAGGCCCAAGTTCAGCCCATCAGCCACGTCCAAGGACACAAGTCCAGCCCAAACATGACCTGCCCAGGCACCTCCCGAAACGACGCCGCATCAAGCGTCTGATCTGAGCCGTTCAACCACACCCATCCAACGGTCCACATCCGCACCCGTAACCCGACCTGTTTAGCCGGTCCAACCCAACCCCTCACTTAAATCCAAACGACCCCGTTTTAATGTCAAACGACCTCGTCTCACCCCTCACCATCTGATCCAAGCCGTTGAGATCATCTGATCTAACGGCTCAGATCCAATCCTCTACTCCGTATATAAGCCTTCCCTCACACCCCACGCCCCCTATCCGAACCCCACCTTTCCTCATCGTCTTCACCAAACACTAAAAACCCCCAAACCCTAGCAGCCGCCCTGATTTCCCTCTCACCAGAACCCGGCGGCATGAACGCCGCTGACCACCCCCTTCACACCCCTGAAACATCCAACCACCCTGAGCAAGAATCAACTAACCATGTACCTCGAATCACCTCCCATCGTCTCGAATCTGGATTTGAAGATTCGAGACAAAACTCGATCTATACCAAACCTCACCATCTTCGTACCAGACACTCCCATGACCTCCCTCGTGACCAAACAAAGATTGGTTTGGTCCGAATCTACCCACAACTCCTAAAAAACCAGATCTGAAGATCCAAAACCTAGAACACGAGTAGCCTTGGAATCCGGCCGGTCTTAACAGGGGTTTGAGGTCTAATAGACCTTAATCAAGGTGTTCTCATGTGAGAACACCCTGATTAAAGTTTGTTCGGCCTCAAATGGTCAAAGCTAAGTCGGATTTGGGTCAGTTTGGTTCAAACTTTTTTGGTAAGTTTTCCCTTCTCTTTGTTTTAGTTTTGATTGAGTTGTTAGCATGCTTTGTTGTGACTGTTTGTTATTGTCTGATAGTTTTCTTAATTTCTTCCATCTCTGTCAAAGACCTTTTTATTTGGTCGATTGTTTTCTGTGTATGATTTGAATGTATCCTGTGATAAACATGTCCGATTAGGATAGTCGTCGCATAAATAATTTATATAGGTTCCCAGTGATTGACCAAAGTTATCCGAAGCCCTTTAGGTCCCTGTATGTATTTGTTTATATGAACGACTGATTGTTACCTGTTATAATTAGTATAGTCGACTTGATAAATGTCGTCGATTAACTTCCTACGACTGAATGTTCAAATATTCTAATTCGTACAACTTCACGTAAGTGAATGAACCTGTTGATTGTTAATTGGATGCTTGACATTAGCTGTGACTACTAGCTTATAACTGCATTGTAAACAAATTAAAAGAATCAGGCTAGGGCAGTCTTGAATTTGAACTTCCAGAAGTTCAAAAGGCCCTGATACTGCAGTGATGCAGGACAGTAATAATCAAGGGCTAACAGGGGTAGTCTGGGGTTTGAAAAGAACAGAAAAGCTTAGTTTAAATGAGCTAACAAGTAGGGTACTAAATTGGGATTAAACTAATGCCAATGGGGAACAAGACACAAGAGTATGGGGTTTAAAATGAATACTTAAATGAACCCATAACTCTTGAACAAAAGGAATAAGCCAGGCGTGGGGAACAAATGGCTGGCATCAAAAAGATGCTTAGGCATGGGATTTAATAGGTATGGGCAGTCTGCAATTGGCAGAATCCAGGCAGCTTGACTGCACTGGTTGTTTGGCTTATAAATAGGTTATTTTCAGAACTTAAAAAGGGTGGAAATTTTAGTCTTGAAGAGAGGTCTTGTGAGTTGAATAAAACTGGAAAAAAAGCAGAAAGAAATTTCCAGAAATACTGTAACTGAACACTGTCCAAAAATTTCACAAAGAAACCAAGTTGGTTATCCTAACTGGGATTGTTATTTGTTCCATTAAGAGAAGTCTGTGTTCTTCTGCTGTGATTGTTACTACACTGAGCTTTCTGTGTGCTGTTGGTTTGAGTTTTAGTCTCCTTGATTGTCGAAACTGTGCTGGTTATTTGCTGAGCCTTGGTGGTTATTTGAACTTCTGTGGCTATAGCACAAAATATTCTGTTTCCTTTCTCGACTGGTTTTGTTTCCTATCCTGTCTTCCTGGGATTATTAGTCTGTTGCTCGACCAACGTGTGAACTTCATCTTTGTGGTTGTTTGGCTGTTGCTGTGTTGTGCCATTTCTGCTGCTGCTGTGATTGCTGCGTACCTCTCAGCTGATCATTTCCTTCTTCTTTTGTTTCTCTATAGCAGGTACATTACTAATACACTGTCAAATGTAATTGGAAAGTTGAGCATGAATACAAAAGAAAAGACCTGAATAGTGACTTTTATACATAGATTGTTACAATAGATATCATGTACTGTATAATAATTTTCATTCCTGTTTTGATAATGGAAGTAGCCTGTATGCCCAGTATATATCAATGTAGATTAGCTGAATATTAGTTTATATATGTATGCTGTTAGGTGAAAATATTCCCAATGTAATAGGTTGTATCTTAGACTTAGTTTAACTGTGTAGTATATTCTTTAATGTAGTCCAAGCATGAAAACTATCCACTACTAGTTAAGTTCTTTCTCTTTAATAGACGATCCCTTTATAATTGATAAACCACGCCAATAGAACCCAGAACAAGTTCACGGCCTCAACCTCACAGGGGTCGATCCTAGGTCGGAACAGACCCAGCAGGCCCGCATCGAACAAACAATGGCCCAGGTTCGGCCCATCACGCATGAGCTGGATTTGGGCCCTTAATATTTGCTCGGCTGACTGTGTACGTGGCCGCGCTTTTGATTTTGCGCAAGCACTTGGAATTCTATTTTAGATAACTTGCAAGCATGTAATTAACTAGGGCTATCTACTATTTTCAACTATTAGAGACAAACGCGACAAGAAACGTAGTTGCAATAGGATATCCTTTTAAAATGAGGACGAGATGAGCCTCGACAAAAATAAAGAAAAACGCACAAATTGCGGGGCCCTCGTTAAATGTATATATTAAATGGGTCGTTTAGAAAATCTCACGACCCTCCCGGAATAATAACGCGATAGCCTCTTTAAGCGCGTATTTAATAATTTTACCTTCTTAAATTCGGGTGCGCATTTATGTGACCCAAATCCAAATCCCGACGGATTCGAGATGTGTTTCTAATCACGGGTACATTGATTGTGACGTGGTTCGAGATGCGTGTCCACGACGTCGCAAATTCCTTTTAAAAAAGAAGAAGAATGAGACGAGCCTCGACAAACAAAATGTACAAAAGTTGCGGGGCCCTCTAATGTATGTATATATCAAAGTATTTAGAATTCGGGATGTGCCATTTAACGAATTTTTACGACCTTCCTCAAAATAACAAGACGCTAGTTGCTTTAGGCGCGCCTCTAATAATTTATTTTCCTTAATTCGGGTGCACATTTATGTGACCCAAATCCAAATCTCAACCGAGTCGAGATATATCGATAGCCACGGGTGCATTGATGTAACGTGGTTCGAGATATGTTTTCACGACGTTGCAATTCTTATAAAATAATAATAACGACAAAAGCGGTTAAAAGTTAAAATTTGCACATATGTTCAATTTGTATAAAAATCATATAATCAAGACGAATATAATAGTTGAGCGACCGTGCTAGAACCACGGAACTCGGGAATGCCTAACACCTTCTCCCGGGTTAACAGAATTCCTTATCCGGATTTCTGGTACGCAGACTGTAATATAGAGTCATTCTTTTCCTCGATTCAGGATTAAAATTGGTGACTTGGGACACCCTAAATCTCCCAAGTGGCGACTCTGAAATAAATAAACCCATCCTGTTTCGATTGTCCTTTAATTGGAAAAAACTCCCTTGCGCCCTCTCGGGTGCGGAAAAAGGAGGTGTGACATCTCTGGCGACTCCGCTTGGGAATCGAAATAGAACCACTGGTTCAGGGTTAAGGATTCGAGCTTAGAATAATTGTTATTATTTGGCTTTATTTATTATATGATTTTATGACATGTTTTGAGCCTAATGTGCTAAATGCTGCTTTTACCGCTTTGATATTATTTGAACTGTACATATAACCTGTGCCGAAACCATTCACTTCTTACCTCCGGGGAGAAGCTCGCTGGCCAAGACTCCCTATTCTGTTAATGTCGATACCTGAAATAAGAAAGAGGCCGGATAAGTTACAAAGCGGGAAGATCCCGCGGGTCCCCGGTACGTAGCCCCTTCCTCGACTCGAGTTGTCCGCTCGGGTACACTGTCTAGAACAAATACCCAGGTTATAAACCTAGTATAACGAAACTTCATGTTGGATCCCTAGTAGGAACGCTTGTCTTCATCATGTGCATTTCGACTTAGGGGACTCAACACAGGGGTTGGGTCCGTCTAGGAATAGCAACCTGAAATAGAAAAGACCATCCTGATGCATCTTACTTGATGTATACACATATTTGTTTCAAACCTACATGTTGACTGGTTTCTGAACCTTGGGAATGTTGAGAAAAGAGGAAAAATAATAATAGTTAAGGTATTAATCGATTAATTTAGAAAATGAAAAAAAAGAAAGTCGTTATTTTGGAAAATCGTTTGTCGAAAAGAAATTGAAAAAAAAGTCTTTATTTAGTTTGGGAAAATAGGTCATTGTATTATTTATTTTTTTAGGAAAAATGAAGAGTTATTTTACCTTGTTTTCAAAAATGGTTTGTTCATTTAAATGGCCCGAACTACGTCGGTTTGATTTCTACCGGATGTGGGATACGTAGGCAACCCTTATCGGGTCCAACTCCCCGGTTTTGTTTTACCAAATATTATATGTATATATATGTATCTATGTATGTATATGTATATATATATATGCATATCTTCGCCCATATATGTGTATACACAGGTTATTTCTCTCACCTTAATAAATCACCTTAATAAATGTGCAGAATGAGCACAAGTAGGAGCTCATCTGAGGCCATTATAAACAAAGTTCCTTTGGGCTTACGCACATGGTGGAACGACTTGGGACGTTCCCGGAAAGATACGGTCAAAGTATACTTGGGAAACTTGGTTGGATTACTGGACATCGAGCCAAGAGGAGACGTTATCAGGGCTCTAATCTCATTTTGGGACCCGACACACAATGTGTTTCACCTCTCAGACTTCGAGCTCACCCCAACACTGGAGGAATTGGCAGGGTATATTGGACGACCTAATGTCCCTATGAAAGAACAGTACCTCATTGCACCAAGGACCGTAGCTATACATAAATTTCTGGATATCGTAAAGATCCGCAGAACGGTACATAATCCAGAGTAATCAAAAGGATTTTGTAGTTTGGCATTTCTATACGACAGATACGGTCACCTGGGAGGGTCCAACAATCCTGAGAGCAGGATCTGCAGTGGGGAGAACCGGTTAGAATGGGAAAAACACAGATGTATTGCTTTTATGATAGCTTTTCTGGGGTTTCTAGTGTTCCCTAGGAAAGATGGAAAAATTAACATACAAATCGCTGGGGTAGTCAATACTCTAATCAGGCAGGAAAAGAGCACCCTAGCACCTATGATAAATGCAGAAATTTTCCGCGCCCTCACCGTCTGCAAGGCCGGAGGAAGTTTCTTTGAGGGATGCAATGTACTACTGCAAATGAGGGCGATAGATCATCTATGCCGTCGCCCTCAAATTCTGAAATATGGGTCGTCGCAAAAAACTTGCATAGAAGAGTTCCCCACCAGGATCAACGGGTTCAGATTACCGGAAGGGGTCGCCGAATGTGTCACGCTATTGCGCTCTGTTTCAGCCAACCAGATAGAGTGGGCATTCGAGTGGTTATCCCTCGATGAGGTTATACACATGTCAGCCACCGAATCTTATTTTTTGTTGATGGGTCTCCAGAGTATCCAGCCCTACGCACCATGCAGGGTGTTGAGGCAGTTGGGACGATATCAAGTAATCCCTAAGGAAGAAGACCTTAGTAGCTAGGTGATTGAAATCGGACCCAGTGGGCAGTTCCCTGAAGCATTCGTTCGGAGGGTCTGGAATGAGTGTCAAACCCTTAAGTTAGACACTTGTGTACGAGATCGGGCTAAGGGCGAAGTGACTCCGAAATACTTCCCGTGGTACAAAAGAGAGATTGAACATCAGAGACCAACTAAGAGAGCTCACATCCAAGGCTTTGAGGAATCTTCACAGGCAGAGTGGAGTTGGTTAAAAAGAGAAGAGGGCTACCGGGCTGAAATCGGGAGGCTAAAGCAACAAGTCGAAAGGCTTATATTTGAGAACAACGTGCAAGTCGCCTCGGAGCAGGGCGAAAAGAACAAGCTAGCCCAAGAAAACCAGACCTTGAAGGCCCGCCTTCGCCAAGCTAGTAAGAATAACATTGACCGACAGAAGCGTCGCTCCGACGAAAGATTGATAGCAAATTTGAGAAATCAGGTCATCCGGAGCCAAGAAGAGTTAGAACAATCAGAAGCTTGCATCGCAAGGATGAAGGTCAAATGGGCAAAAGGTACAACAGCCCGAAGGCAGCGTCTGCAACAGGTCATAAGGGATTATGAAATGAGCGTCGGGATATTAAGAGAGACGAACTCCACTCTACATGATCGGATCATCAAACAAGCACGAGATGCCCAGGCCGACAGAAGACATTGTTACGATGCAATGGCCTGCATGGAAAGACAAATGGAGTTATTTCAAGACCAACTTGCCTACAATGCTCAGGCACTGGGATTGAAGAACCAACAAATCAGGCAATTGTTCATTGAGAGGGACAACATTCGAGGAAGGATCCACAAAATTGGGCATTACATCTACATGAAATGCTTAGCAGGGGAGCAAATACCTCGGAAAACCCTCCATATTTCCATCATGGGCTGCGTCCGCCGGATTATGAACGAGTTGAAGAGCTTGCAAAGAGACCTTACACCTAGAGCTGCGAAAAGGCCGAATGATGCCTCGCGGGCCCTTAAGTTGGAGAATTAATCTTTGGTCACGTCCTGTTTATTTGGCTTTGTTGTTTTCTCATATGTTGTTTTCTTTTCTTTTTAGTCAAATCAAGTTAAAAACTATGGAGTCTGTGCTGTTGCTATTTTGTTTTAAGTAATGTGTAATAGCAAATTTTGATATTGAAGTTAAGTGACTCCGAAAGAATTTTTATGTGTCTTTACTTGAAGGCAGAACTACGCCTGGTCTGATTCACGCGGGGACGTGATACGTAGGCAATCCCCATAAGATTCGACCGCTCTTAATAAAAAACGAAAAGTAAAAGAAACTACAAAAATAAAATAAAATAACAGAAAAGGGGACAAATGAGCAAACCGGGATGACGCATGTTGTTCTAAGCAAAGCATGTAGAAACGGTTAACTGCCTAGGAGCATTGCATCCTCTATGTGTTATGATCAAATCTGTTAAACTCTAACGCTAACAAAGTTTGTTGTTGTCTGATCCAGACAAGTTAGTTGTTAAAGAATTCTGGCAACACACTCCTATCAAACCAGATCCAAAGGACCGATAGCAACAAGCATGACTACTTCAGAGAACAGTAATGAGGAAGAGAGGCCGATGAGCCAGTTGTTAAAAGAAGCGATGGAAAAGATTGAAAGGATGGGACTAGAGATGAACGCGATGCAGCTAGCCATAGCCAAAACACAAAAGAGCCCTGAAACACTGGGACACACGCCGGAATACCCTTACTCCGGCCCTTCCACAAGCCTCCCAAATCCCCGTTATCATCAAGAAAGAAGCCCCCATGATTCCCAAGCTCCACCACCCCATCAACCTCTCCCAACACCCAGTATTCCCACTTTTGTGGGACCCACATCAGCCCCCTTACAAAGAACGACCAGTGAGCCATTGTTTCAGGCTCACGATACACAATACTATCCCCCCGAGCCTACGTTTCATGCTCCCGAGCCACAGGCTTACAATCCACACTTGGAAGTGCCGGCAGAGATTGAAAAGCCGGCTAAGGCCCCTGAACAGGATGAAGTATTGAGAAAGTTCAAAAGCCTGGAGCAGTCCTTCAGGAACCTGCACGGTTTGGGCAACCAGGTCAGCGTAGCATACAAAGATCTGTGCCCTTTCCCAGACGTCCAACTCCCGGCTGGGTTCAAGATGCCTAAGTTTGATTTATATGAAGGGCACGGTGATCCCATGGCACATTTGCGGGGATTCTGTAGCAAAATGAGAGGGGCAGGCAGCAAGGATGAGCTGCTGATAGCTTATTTCGGCCAAAGTCTGAGCGGATCTGCACTAGAATGGTATACCAGGCAGGATTCCAGTAGGTGGTATACATGGGATGATCTGGTGCAGGCTTTTGCATGTCATTTCCAGTACAATCTCGAGATAGTCCCTGACCGTCTCACATTATTAAGAACTGGGAAGAAACCCGGGGAAAGTTTTCGCGAGTTCGGATTCCGCTGGAGAGAGCAAGCAGCTAGAGTCGATCCTCCCATAAGAGAGGGAGAGATGGTGGACTATTTCTTGCAAACATTGGATCCAACCTACTTTGGTCACTTGGTGACAACGGTTGGAAAATCCTTCAACGAGGTGGTCAAGATAGGGGTCATGATAGAAGAGGGTCTGAGGTCTGACAAAATCTTGAACTATTCGGCACTCAAGGCCACAACCCAGGCTATTCAAAGCGGCATGGGAGGTGCGTTAAGAAGAAAGAAAGAAGAGGTTGCCACGATCGAGGCAGGCAGTTGGTCCAGGGCTGGTAGGCCACACTACAACCAACCCAGACCTCACAGGTCAAACTACCCATACAACCCACCGCAAAATTTCTATCCACCTCAAGAACCACATTGTTCCGTACACCAGGCCCAAGCATACACTCAGCCTCCGGTTTGCCCGCAATGGCGCGCGCCGGCTCCCCAGAACATATATACGCCACCACAAAACACCTATCCTCCACCGAGGGCGTATAGAAACCCTCCAGGGGAAGGCTTTCGGGGAAATCCATATGCTAGGAATGACAGGTTGCGGAAATAGAGAACTTTCACGGAGTTGGGAGAAACCTACACCGCTTTGTTCCACAAGCTAAGGCAATTGGGTCTGGCTAGTCCTGTCCAGACTCGAGAACCAAATCCCCCACCTCAGAATTTGGACCGATCAATAAGTTGTGAATACTGCTCAGGGATGCTCGGGCATGATACCGAGAAGTGTTGGAAATTGAGGCATGCCATACAGGATCTTATTCACACTAATAAGATCGAGGTCCAGACAGCGGAGGTTCCTAACATCAACCAGAACCCACTGCCAGTGCACCACGAGACTCACATGATTGAGTTGGTGTATGAGGGAGGAGAGTTGAGAAAACCCTCACAAACGGTGATGATGATCCAGGCCGCCCCGAAAGAAGTCTCAACCAGTGGAGGAACGAGTGTACAGTCGCAGGGAGAAGGCGTCAAGCCGGTAGTGATATTGGGAAAGAGCCCGTCCGCCATAACAAGCAAACCCGAGCCAAACAAGTTGGTAATATCAGGGATTCCGCCCGCACCTGCAGTTGTGTTGAAGGGGGCATATAGAGAATTGGTCACCATAAAGCCTGTAGTCCAGCTGCCGATGATTGATAGCAAGGCTGTGCCTTGGAAATATGAAAAGGCGGTGGTGATGTACAAAGGAAAACAGGTGGAAGAAGTTAGTTGTGAAGCGCAAGGGCTGACTCGATCAGGTCGATGTTTTGCTCCGGTGGAGCTAAGAAGAACCAACCCAGTTGCAACCAAGAAACCTGTGTCCGAAGAAGAGGCTGAGGAGTTCCTGAGGAAGATGAAAGTGCAGGACTACTCCGTGGTCGAACAGCTGAGAAAAACACCGGCCCAGATCTCGTTGCTGTCATTACTGATCCATTATGAGGAGCATCGACGGGCTTTGATGAAGATATTGAACAAAGCTCATGTACCCAATGAGATTTCTGTAAACCACCTGGAAACCATTGCCAACAAGATTTTCGAGGTGAACATGGTAACATTCTCAGATGATGATCTGCCGGTGGAAGGTACGGAGCATAATAAAGCTCTATACCTAGCCGTCAAATGCGAAGACTCGGTGATAACTCGAGTATTGATAGATAACGGCTCAAGCGCCAATATTTGTCCACTATCTACCCTGAACTAGTTAAAGATCGACCACGGAAGAATCCACAAGAACAACATCTGTGTCCGAGGGTTCGACGGAAACGGAACAGCCACTGTGGGGGATGTTATACTTGAACTGACCATCGGTCCCGTCCTGTTTACCATGGAGTTCCAGGTGTTAGATGCCACAGTGTCTTATAACCTGCTGTTAGGACGACCATGGATTCATGCAGCCAAAGCAGTTCCCTCCACCCTACATCAGATGGTGAAGTTCGAGTGGGAAAGACAAGAGGTAGTGTTACATGGCGAGGACCTCGCGTGCACCATGGGTGGCGCCATTGTACCTTTCATAGAGACCACTGACGACAAAGGTCTTTGGGTCTACCTGATTTTCGATACAGGGTCGGCCAACAAAATCTCTGAAGGAGAGATCATCCCACACCCTAGGGTAGCTGCCGCGACAATCATGATAGTCTCAGAAATGCTGGGTAATGGATTTGTGCCGTGAAAGGGTCTAGGAGTCGAGCTTCAGGGGATTGTCCAACCTGTCACCTTGCCTAAAAATCTGGAAACTTTCGGATTGGGGTTCAAACCAACCGCAGCAGATAGGAAGCAAGCGCGAAAAATGAAGAAGAGGGTCTGGTTTCTGCCTAAGCCGGTGCCACGTCTCTCAAGGTCTTTTGTCAAAGCAAGTGCCAAGGGATCGCCAGTCCCGAAGATCCTAGGACCGTTGATTGGTATGGATGGGGACCTGAATCAGAGTTTCGAGAGGCTATTCGCTGATGTCAGTATGGTGGAAGCTAGAGAAGGTTCCAGCGGAACAGAGATACAGTTTGTGGGGCCTGAGGCCAAGACCAACAATTGGACAGTTACTCCTCTTCCTGTCCGTGGGGAGTCTTGGTAGTAGGCTTTGATTTATGTTTTGTGTATTTTGTTTTGTTCGGTTTATTCCAGGGTGTAATCCAAATTTTACTTTCGTTTTGTAAAAGTGTGAACCCTTTTATCCCGCAAGTTTAATAAAGTTCTCTTCTTTTGCCCATTTTAATTTTGTTTTGTTCTTTTCCTTTCTGAACAGTTCTCTTTTTACTGGTTCTAATGACATGGCATGCACAGCGGATCTTCGACCTAGTCTAATAAATCAATCTGAATCCGACTCAATGATGCAAGAGGTCGTTTGCGACGATGAATTTGAATATGACGAAGATAAGGCCTTCGAAGGGATAGACCGAGAACTATGCCAATTTGAAGAAAAACCCAAGCCTAACTTAAATGACACTGAGGTTGTAAATCTAGGAGACACTGATAACGTCCAAGAAACCAAAATCAGCATCCACATTGAGCCGAATGTCAGGGAAGAATTGATCAAAACCCTCATGGAATTCAAAGATGTTTTTGCATGGTCATATGAAGATATGCCTGGATTAAGCAACAATTTAGTGGTTCACAAATTTCCCACTGACCCCGCATACCCTCCGGTCAAGAAAAAACTAAGGAAATTTAAAACAGAAATGAGTGTAAAGATCAAAGAAGAGGTGATTAATCAGTTGCAGGCGAAGGTCATTCGGGTCACTCGATATCCTGAGTGGTTGGCCAATGTGGTACCAGTCCCAAAGAAGGATGGGAAAATCAGGGTGTGCGTTTACTACCGCAACCTCAACAAAGCAAGTCCCAAGGACAATTTTCCATTGCCCAACATCCATATCTTGATCGATAATTGCGCTGGGCGCGAGATCGGATCCTTTGTAGATTGCTATGCGGGTTATCATCAGATCCTAATGGACGAGGAAGATGCGGAAAAGACAGCATTTATCACGCCATGGGGAACCTACTACTATCGGGTAATGCCGTTCGGATTAAAGAACGCCGGGGCAACGTACATGCGAGCAATGACTGTTGTGTTTCATGACATGATACACAAAGAAATCGAGGTGTACGTCGATGATGTGATCATAAAGTCTTGGCGTCAGGAGGACCATGTAGCAGACCTATGGAGATTTTTCCAAAGACTCCGAAGGTATGATATCAAGCTCAACCCGGCCAAATGCGCATTCGGGGTTCCATCAGGAAAGCTGCTAGGATTCATCGTCAGTCGACGGGGGATTGAGTTAGACCCATCCAAAATTGAATCCATCCGAGATTTGCCACTGCCAAGGAACAAAACAGAGGTAATGAGTTTGCTGGGTAGAGTCAATTACATCAGCAGGTTCATCGCTCAACTCACAGCAACTTGTGAGCCAATATTTCGGCTGCTGAGAAAGGATGTTGCGGTAGGTTGGACGGCAGAGTGTCAAGAGGCCTTCGACCAAACCAAAGGGTATCTGTCTAATCCACCTGTATTGGTCCCGCCTAAGCCTGGGAAGCCCCTAATACTTTACCTGACGGTCCTGGAAAATTCATTTGGTTATGTATTGGGGCAACATGATGACATAGGAAGGAAGGAGCAGGCCATCTACTATCTTAGCAAGAAATTCACAGTACATGAGGTCAAGTACACTCAACTCGAGAAAACATGTTGCGCCCTAACTTGGGTAGCTCAGAAGTTGAAACACTACCTGTCTTCGTATACTACTTATCTCATATCCCGTTTGGACCCATTGAAGTATATCTTTCAGAAACCTATGCCCACGGGAAGGTTGGCAAAATGGCAAATTCTGCTCACAGAGTTTGATATCGTCTATGTAACGAGGACAGCCATGAAAGCCCAGGCGCTGGCCGACCATTTGGCAGAGAATCCCGTTGATGAAAAGTACGAGCCCTTAAGAACGTACTTTCCCGACGAAGAGGTAATGCATACAAATGAGATGGAATTAACTGAGGAACCGGGTTGGAAGCTTTTCTTCGATGGAGCTGCAAACGCGAAAGGGGTTGGAATAGGAGCAGTACTCGTTTCTGAAACGGGACGCCATTATCCTGTTACGGCCCAACTATGCTTCTATTGCACCATTAATATGGCCGAGTATGAAGCTTGCATTCTGGGTCTGCGCTTGGCTGCTGACATGGATGTCCAAAATGTCTTGGTCTTGGGAGACTCGGACCTCTTGGTACATCAGATTCAGGGTGAATGGGAAACACGAGACTTAAAGCTCATACCATACCGACAATGCTTGCATGATCTAAGCAAGCGATTTCGATCGGTGAAGTTCAAACATATCCCGAGAGTTCACAATGAGGTTGCGGATGCCTTGGCCACCTTAGCATCAATGCTGCACCACCCTGACAAAATGTATGTTGATCCTCTGCACATCCAGGTCCGTGATCAGCACGCTTATTGCAACGCCGTAGAAGAGGAACCAGATGGCGAACCCTGGTTTCATGATATCAAGGAATACCTCAGAATGGGGACATATCCAGAACAGGCCACTGGAGACCAAAAAAGAGCCCTTCGGCGTTTGTCGAATGGTTTCTTCCTCAGCGGAGGAGTATTGTACAAAAGAACCCCGGATTTGGGATTGTTGAGATGCATAGATGCTGGTCAAGCCACAACGGTTATGGAAGAGGTACATGCTGGAGTTTGTGGGCCACACATGAGCGGATATGTATTGGCAAGGAAGATCCTCCGAACACGGTGTTATTGGCTCACCATGGAACGCGACTGTATCACTTTCGTGAGGAAATGCCATCAGTGCCAGATACATGGAGATCTGATTCATTCTCCGCCAACAGAGTTACATACGATGTCAGCACCCTGGCCGTTTGTGGCATGGGGCATGGATGTCATTGGACCTATCGAGCCGGCAGCATCCAACGGTCATAGGTTCATTCTAGTGACCATTGATTACTTCACCAAATGGGTTGAGCCTAAAACCTTCAAGTCGGTAACTAAAAAGGCAGTGGTGGATTTTGTGCACTCCCATATCATCTGCTTATTTGGGATCCCAAAAGTAATCATCACGGATAACGGTGCGAATCTTAATAGCAGCCTAATGAGAGAGGTATGCCAACAATTCAAGATTACACACCGCAATTCCACCCCATATCGTCCCAAGGCGAATGTAGCGGTCAAGGCAGCCAATAAGAACATCAAGAAGATACTGCGAAAGATGGTGGAAGGGTCCAGACAATGGCACGAGAGATTACCCTTTGCTTTGTTGGGTTACCGCACTACTGTCCGGACTTCCATAGGTACAACTCCTTATTTGTTGGTGTACGGAACTGAAGCCGTAATACCGGCGGAGGTCGAAATTCCATCCCTCCGGATTGTCTCTAAAGCCAAGATTGATGATGATGAATGGGTCAAAGCTCGATTAGAACAGTTGAGCTTGATAGACGAGAAAAGATTGGCAGCAGTGTGCCATGGTCAGCTGTATCAGAAGAGAATGGCGAGAACATATAATAAGAAGGTGCGCCCCAGGAAGTTTGAAGTAGGGCAGCAGGTATTGAAGAAGATCCTCCCACATCAGGTCGAGGCAAGAGGCAAATTCGCTCCAAATTGGCAAGGGCCTTATATCATGACCAGAGTATTGTCCAACGGTGCTTTGTGTTTGACAGATATCGAGGGGAGATGTGTCGACATGGCTATCAATTCTGATGCAGTCAAGATATATTATGCGTAATTTCTTTAATTATGGCAATTTTTGGTTCGTTTGTTTGTATCTAGTATTTATTGGATAATGAGATGACGGAGGCAATTCTTTCTTCTATCCAAACACTTTAACCCTTGTTTCCCCCTTTGAGCCTTAAGTTATTCTTTCATACCCCTCTTTTGGAATCACTAATGGAAAATACATGAAAAAAAAGAAAAAAAAAAGAAAAGAAAAGAAAAAGAAAAAATGAAAAGAAGGAGAAAGAAAAGAAAAAGAAGATAAAATCATAAGAAATACAAAACCGTGGGAACTACGTTTGACCTGATTCCTCGAAGAGGATACGTAGGCGCCTCACGGCTCGGTCATAGTGTGCATAATAGGCACAGTGTGCGTAACGCACGTAGCTAAACATAAGTATAAAAAAAATATAATATAAGCTCCAACAAAGGTTTGATTCCAAAAGTTGTAGCAGATCACCCATCAAATTATTTTCGTTTTTGATAGCCTTTCTTTAGCCCCACACCAAAACCAACATCGACGTCCAAAAGACCTTCCGATCAATATCCAAGAGATGCCAAGTCAGGCAAATAAAGCCGAGAATAATACACCGATCCCCAGCAAAGAAGAGGATCATAAGACTGGGAATGAGTTGATGGTCAAAGGAATCTCCAGAAGAGAGGGTCGTATCGACAACACCCCGAGTCCTCGATGAAAAATAAAATGACAGAGTCTTATCGGTGAAAACCTTCACAGGAACCGAAAGGCGACGTAAGATGAGAGATATGAAATGAGAGAGTCTTATTGGTGAAAACCTTCACAGGCACCATAAGGCGCCGGGAGATGAGAGAAAAGAGAGAGTCTCATTAGTGAAAACCCCTCGAAGGGCACTATGAGGCGACAAGACAGATCAACAAAAAGCGACCACATTCGCAACGAAATGGACACTCATTTATCATCCCCAGCAAGTCAGACCATCGGGCAAATCGATTGATACAAATAGACTGGGTCGGGAATCTATGGTGCACGTCATGATCACGGGGACCAGTCATGTCCTCCAGATAAGTTCTTCTGAATTTCTTCTCCCACCAAATATCGGTTCAGAAAGATTTTCTCCCTTTTCTATCTTTTATTTTTCTTCCTAAAAATTTGTCTTGAAAAGGATTTTTCAAAGCTTACTACCAGAGACCGAAGGGGGATTCATCAAATGCAGGATAACCCCAACAATCTTAAAGGCTGGCCCCAGGCAATGCAACGTTGTGCCCCGCGGTTTTGGAGGAAGTAAACTCCTAAAGGGAGTGGTTTCGGGAGTAAGAGCAGACTCCCACAGCATGTACTGTAAAGAGAAAGCAGAAAAAGGGATAAATTGAAAACCAATCCCCAGCAGGCCGGATACCCCCAGCAAGCAATTTTGTCCACCAACCAATTATGGAGGCATAGAGCAAGAAAAGGGGAAGACAGAAAAATCATCCGCCGGAAAGGCACCTCCTCCCACCACGATTAAGACTAACTAAATCCTTTTGTCTGCTGCAGGAAAACAAAGAATTGGTGAGGGCAGCAAGACTCAATGCCAGGGAAATCACCAAAAACCGGGGCAGAAAAGTTTCTGCCGATTGTCAAAAAATTTTCTCGGAAGAACGGGGAAACAATTTCAATACTTTTAAGTTCTAGGTCGCCCACCAGTAAAATGCGAGAATACTTTTAAGTTCTAGGTCGCCCACCAGTAAAATGCGGGAATACATTTAAGTTATAGGTCGCCCACCAGTAAAATGCGGGAATACATTTAAGTTCTAGGTCGCCCACCAGTAAAATGCGGGAATACTTTTAAGTTCTAGGTCGCCCACCAGTAAAATGCGGGAATACTTTTAAGTTCTAGGCCGCCCACCAGTAAAATGCGGGAATACTTTTAAGTTCTAGTTCGCCCACCAGTAGAATGCGGAAATACATTTAAGTTCTAGGTCGCCCACCAGTAAAATGTGGGAATACTTTTAAGTTCTAGGTCGCCCACAAGTAAAATGCGGGAATACATTTAAAGTCTAGGTCGCCCACCAGTAAAATGCGGGAATACATTTAAGTTCTAGGTCGCCCACCAGTAAAATGCGGGAATACATTTAAGTTCTAGGTCGCCCACCAATAAAATGCGGGAATACTTTTAAGTTCTAGGTCGCCCACCAGTAAAATGCGGGAATACATTTAAGTTCTAGGTCGCCCACCGGTAAAATGCGGGAATACATTTAAGTTCTAGGTCGCCCACCAGTAAAATGCGGGAATACATTTAAGTTCTAGGTCGCCCACCAGTAAAATGCGGGAATACTTTTAAGTTCTAGGCCGCCCACCAGTAAAATGCGGGAATACTTTTAAGTTCTAGGTTCGCCCACCAGTAGAATGCGGAAATACATTTAAGTTCTAGGTCGCCCACCAGTAAAATGCGGGAATACTTTTAAGTTCTAGGTCGCCCACCAGTAAAATGCGGGAATACATTTAAGTTCTAGGTCGCCCACCAGTAAAATGCGGGAATACATTTAAGTTCTAGGTCGCCCACCAGTAAAATGCGGGAATACTTTTAAGTTCTAGGTCGCCGACCAGTAAAATGCGGGAATACATTTAAGTTCTAGGTCGCCAACCAGTAAAATGCGGGAATACATTTCAGCTCTAGGTCGCCTACCAGTAAAATGCGGGAATACATTTAAGTTCTAGATCGCCCACCAGTAAAATGCGGGAATACATTTATGTTCTAGGTCGCCCACCAATAAAATGTGGGAATACTTTTAAGTTCTAGGTCACCCACCAGTAAAATGCGGGAATACATGTAAGTTCTAGGTCGCCCACCAGTAAAATGCGGGAATACATTTAAGTTCTAGGTCACCCACCAGTAAAATACGGGAATACATTTAAGTTCTAGGTCGCCCACCAGTAAAATACGGGAATACATTTAAGTTCTAGGTCGTCCACCGGTAAAATACGGGAATACATTTAAGTTCTAGGTCGCCCACCAGTAAAATGCGGGAATACATTTAAGTTCTAGGCCGCCCACCAGTAAAATGCGGGAATACTTTTAAGTTCTAGGCCGCCCACCAGTAGAATGCGGGAATACATTTAAGTTCTAGGTCGCCCACCAGTAAAATGCGGGAATACATTTAAGTTCTAGGTCGCCCACCAGTAAAATGCGGGAATACATTTAAGTTCTAGGTCACCCACCAGTAAAATGCGGGAATACTTTTAAGTTCTAGGTCGCCCACCAGTAAAATGCGGGAATACATTTAAGTTCTAGGTCGCCCACCAGTAAAATACGGGAATACATTTAAGTTCTAGGTCGCCCACCAGTAAAATGCGGGAATACATTTAAGTTCTAGGTCGCCCACCAGTAAAATGCGGGAATACTTTTAAGTTCTAGGCCGCCCACCAGTAAAATGCGGGAATACTTTTAAGTTCTAGGTCGCCCACCAGTAGAATGCGGAAATACATTTAAGTTCTAGGTCGCCCACCAGTAAAATGCGGGAATACTTTTAAGTTCTAGGTCGCCCACCAGTAAAATGCGGGAATACATTTAAGTTCTAGGTCGCCAACCAGTAAAATGCGGGAATACATTTCAGCTCTAGGTCGCCTACCAGTAAAATGCGGGAATACATTTAAGTTCTAGATCGCCCACCAGTAAAATGCGGGAATACATTTATGTTCTAGGTCGCCCACCAGTAAAATGTGGGAATACTTTTAAGTTCTAGGTCACCCACCAGTAAAATGCGGGAATACATGTAAGTTCTAGGTCGCCCACCAGTAAAATGCGGGAATACATTTAAGTTCTAGGTCGCCCACCAGTAAAATGCGGGAATACATTTAAGTTCTAGGTCGCCCACCGGTAAAATACGGGAATACATTTAAGTTCTAGGTCGCCCACCAGTAAAATGCGGGAATACATTTAAGTTCTAGGTCGCCCACCAGTAAAATGCGGGAATACTTTTAAGTTCTAGGCCGCCCACCAGTAAAATGCGGGAATACTTTTAAGTTCTAGGTCGCCCACCAGTAAAATGCGGGAATACATTTAAGTTCTAGGTCGCCCACCAGTAAAATGCGGGAATACTTTTAAGTTCTAGGCCGTCCACCAGTAAAATGCGGGAATACTTTTAAGTTCTAGGTCGCCCACCAGTAAAATGCGGGAATACATTTAAGTTCTAGGTCGCCAACCAGAAAAATGCGGGAATACATTTCAGATCTAGGTCGCCTACCAGTAAAATGCGGGAATACATTTAAGTTCTAGGTCGCCCACCAGTAAAATGCGGGAATACATTTATGTTCTAGGTCGCCCACCAGTAAAATGTGGGAATACTTTTAAGTTCTAGGTCACCCACCAGTAAAATGCGGGAAAACATGTAAGTTCTAGGTCGCCCACCAGTAAAATGCAGGAATACATTTAAGTTCTAGGTCGCCCACCAGTAAAATGCGGGAATACTTTTAAGTTCTAGGTCGCCCACCAATAAAATACGGGAATACATTTAAGTTCTAGGTCGCCCACCAGTAAAATGCGGGAATACATTTAAGTTCTAGGTCGCCCACCAGTAAAATGCGGGAATACTTTCTGTTCTAGGTCGCCCACCAGTAAAATGCGGGAATACATTCTGTTCTAGGTCGCCCACCAGTAAAATATGGGAATACTTTTAAGTTCTAGGTCGCCCACCAGTAAAATGCGGGAATACATTTAAGTTCTAGGTCGCCCACCAGTAATATGCGGGAATACATTTAAGTTCTAGGTCGCCCACCAGTAAAATGCGGGAATACTTTCTGTTCTAGGTCGCCCACCAGTAAAATGCGGGAATACATTCTGTTCTAGGTCGCCCACCAGTAAAATGTGGGAATACTTTTAAGTTCTAGGTCGCCCACCAGTAAAATGCGGGAATACATTTAAGTCGCCCACCATTAAAATGCGGGAATACATTTAAGTTCTAGGTCGCCCACCAGTAAAATGCGGGAATACATTTAAGTTCTAGGTCGCCCACCAGTAAAATGCGGGAATACATTTAAGTTCTAGGTCGCCCACCAGTAAAATGGGGGAATACTTTTAAGTTCTAAGCCGCCCACCAGTAAAATGCGGGAATACTTTTAAGTTCTAGGTCGCCCACCAGTAGAATGCGGAAATACATTTAAGTTCTAGGTCGCCCACCAGTAAAATGCGGGAATACTTTTAAGTTCTAGGTCGCCCACCAGTAAAATGCGGGAATACATTTAAGTTCTAGGTCGCCCACCAGTAAAATGCGGGAATACATTTAAGTTCTAGGTCGCCCACCAGTAAAATGAGGGAATACTTTTAAGTTCTAGGTCGCCCACCAGTAAAATGCGGGAATACATTTAAGTTCTAGGTCGCCCACCAGTAAAATGCGGGAATACATTTAAGTTCTAGGTCGCCCACAAGTAAAATGAGGGAATACTTTTAAGTTCTAGGTCGCCCACCAGTAAAATGCGGGAATACATTTAAGTTCTAGGTCGCCAACCAGTAAAATGCGGGAATACATTTCAGCTCTAGGTCGCCTACCAGTAAAATGCGGGAATACATTTAAGTTCTAGGTCGCCCACCAGTAAAATGCGGGAATACATTTAAGTTCTAGGTCGCCAACCAGTAAAATGCGGGAATACATTTCAGATCTAGGTCGCCTACCAGTAAAATGCGGGAATACATTTAAGTTCTAGGTCGCCCACCAGTAAAATGCGGGAATACATTTATGTTCTAGGTCGCCCACCAGTAAAATGTGGGAATACTTTTAAGTTCTATCTCACCCACCAGTAAAATGCGGGAAAACATGTAAGTTCTAGGTCGCCCACCAGTAAAATGCAGGAATACATTTAAGTTCTAGGTCGCCCACCAGTAAAATGCGGGAATACTTTTAAGTTCTAGGTCGCCCACCAGTAAAATGGGGGAATACTTTTAAGTTCTAAGCCGCCCACCAGTAAAATGCGGGAATACTTTTAAGTTCTAGGTCGCCCACCAGTAGAATGCGGAAATACATTTAAGTTCTAGGTCGCCCACCAGTAAAATGCGGGAATACTTTTAAGTTCTAGGTCACCCACCAGTAAAATGCGGGAATACATGTAAGTTCTAGGTCGCCCACCAGTAAAATGCGGGAATACATTTAAGTTCTAGGTCGCCCACCAGTAAAATGCGGGAATACATTTAAGTCGCCCACCAGTAAAATGCGGGAATACATTTAAGTTTTAGGTCGCCCACCAGTAAAATGCGGGAATACATTTAAGTTCTAGGTCGCCCACCAGTAAAATGCTGGAATACATTTAACTTCTAGGTCGCCCACCGGTAAAATGCGGGAATACATTTAAGTTCTAGGTCGCCCACCAGTAAAATGCGGGATTACATTTAAGTTCTAGGTCGCCCACCAGTAAAATGCGGGAATAATTTTAAGTTCTATGCCGCCCACCAGTAAAATGCGGGAATACTTTTAAGTTCTAGGTCGCCCACCAGTAGAATGCGGAAATACATTTAAGTTCTAGGTCGCCCACCAGTAAAATGCGGGAATACTTTTAAGTTCTAGGTCGCCCACCAGTAAAATGCGGGAATACATTTAAGTTCTAGGTCGCCCACCAGTAAAATGCGGGAATACATTTAAGTTCTAGGTCGCCCACCAGTAAAATGCGGGAATACTTTTAAGTTCTAGGTCGCCCACCAGTAAAATGCGGGAATACATTTAAGTTCTAGGTCGCCCACCAGTAAAATGCGGGAATACATTTAAGTTCTAGGTCGCCCACCAGTAAAATGCGGGAATACATTTAAGTTCTAGGTCGCCCACCAGTAAAATGCGGGAATACATTTATGTTCTAGGTCGCCCACCAGTAGAATGCGGGAATACATTTAAGTTCTAGGTCGCCCACCAGTAAAATGCGGGAATACATTTAAGTTCTAGGTCGCCCACCAGTAAAATGCGGGAATACATTTAAGTTCTAGGTCGCCCACCGGTAAAATACGGGAATACATTTAAGTTCTAGGTCGCCCACCAGTAAAATGCGGGAATACATTTAAGTTCTAGGTCGCCCACCAGTAAAATGCGGGAATACTTTTAAGTTCTAGGCCGCCCACCAGTAAAATGCGGGAATACTTTTAAGTTCTAGGTCGCCCACCAGTAAAATGCGGGAATACATTTAAGTTCTAGGTCGCCCACCAGTAAAATGCGGGAATACTTTTAAGTTCTAGGCCGCCCACCAGTAAAATGCGGGAATACTTTTAAGTTCTAGGTCGCCCACCAGCAAAATGCGGGAATAAATTTAAGTTCTAGGTCGCCAACCAGTAAAATGCGGGAATACATTTCAGATCTAGGTCGCCTACCAGTAAAATGCGGGAATACATTTAAGTTCTAGGTCGCCCACCAGTAAAATGCGGGAATACATTTATGTTCTAGGTCGCCCACCAGTAAAATGTGGGAATACTTTTAAGTTCTATCTCACCCACCAGTAAAATGCGGGAAAACATGTAAGTTCTAGGTCGCCCACCAGTAAAATGCAGGAATACATTTAAGTTCTAGGTCGCCCACCAGTAAAATGCGGGAATACTTTTAAGTTCTAGGTCGCCCACCAGTAAAATGCGGGAATACATTTAAGTTCTAGGTCGCCCACCAGTAAAATGCGGGAATACATTTAAGTTCTAGGTCGCCCACCAGTAAAATGCGGGAATACTTTCTGTTCTAGGTCGCCCACCAGTAAAATGCGGGAATACATTCTGTTCTAGGTCGCCCACCAGTAAAATGCGGGAATACTTTTAAGTTCTAGGTCGCCCACCAGTAAAATGCGGGAATACATTTAAGTTCTAGGTCGCCCACCAGTAAAATGCGGGAATACATTTAAGTTCTAGGTCGCCCACCAGTAAAATGCGGGAATACATTTAAGTTCTAGGTCGCCCACCAGTAAAATGCGGGAATACATTTAAGTTCTAGGTCGCCCACCAGTAAAATGGGGGAATACTTTTAAGTTCTAGGTCGCCCACCAGTAAAATGCGGGAATACATTTAAGTTCTAGGTCGCCCACCAGTAAAATGCGGGAATACATTTAAGTTCTAGGTCGCCCACCAGTAAAATGCAGGAATACTTTTAAGTTCTAGGTCGCCCACCAGTAAAATGCGGGAATACATTTAAGTTCTAGGTCACCCACCAGTAAAATGCGGGAATACTTTTAAGTTCTAGGTCGCCCACCATTAAAATGAGGGAATACTTTTAAGTTCTAGGTCGCCCACCAGTAAAATGCGGGAATACATTTAAGTTCTAGGTCGCCAACCAGTAAAATGCGGGAATACATTTCAGCTCTAGGTCGCCTACCAGTAAAATGCGGGAATACATTTAAGTTCTAGGTCGCCCACCAGTAAAATGCGGGAATACATTTATGTTCTAGGTCGCCCACCAGTAAAATATGGAAATACTTTTAAGTTCTAGGTCACCCACCAGTAAAATGCGGGAATACATGTAAGTTCTAGGTCGCCCACCAGTAAAATGCGGGAATACATTTAAGTTCTAGGTCGCCCACCAGTAAAATGCGGGAATACATTTTAGTCGCCCACCAGTAAAATGCGGGAATACATATAAGTTCTAGGTCGCCCACCAGTAAAATGCGGGAATACATTTAAGTTCTAGGTCGCCCACCAGTAAAATGCGGGAATATATTTAAGTTCTAGGTCGCCCACCGGTAAAATGCGGGAATACATTTAAGTTCTAGGTCGCCCACCAGTAAAATGCGGGATTACATTTAAGTTCTAGGTCGCCCACCAGTAAAATGCGGGAATAATTTTAAGTTCTAGGCCGCCCACCAGTAAAATGCGGGAATACTTTTAAGTTCTAGGTCGCCCACCAGTAGAATGCGGAAATACATTTAAGTTCTAGGTCGCCCACCAGTAAAATGCGGGAATACTTTTTAGTCGCCCACCAGTAAAATGCGGGAATACATATAAGTTCTAGGTCGCCCACCAGTAAAATGCGGGAATACATTTAAGTTCTAGGTCGCCCACCAGTAAAATGCGGGAATACATTTAAGTTCTAGGTCGCCCACCGGTAAAATGCGGGAATACATTTAAGTTCTAGGTCGCCCACCAGTAAAATGCGGGATTACATTTAAGTTCTAGGTCGCCCACCAGTAAAATGCGGGAATAATTTTAAGTTCTAGGCCGCCCACCAGTAAAATGCGGGAATACTTTTAAGTTCTAGGTCGCCCACCAGTAGAATGCGGAAATACATTTAAGTTCTAGGTCGCCCACCAGTAAAATGCGGGAATACTTTTAAGTTCTAGGTCGCCCACCAGTAAAATGTGGGAATACATTTAAGTTCTAGGTCGCCCACCAGTAAAATACGGGAATACTTTTCAGCTCTAGATTTCCCACCAGTAAAATGAGGGAATACTTTTAAGTTCTAGGTCGCCCACCAGTAAAATGCGGGAATACATTTAAGTTCTAGGTCGCCAACCAGTAAAATGCGGGAATACATTTCAGCTCTAGGTCGCCTACCAGTAAAATGCGGGAATACATTTAAGTTCTAGGTCGCCCACCAGTAAAATGCGGGAATACATTTATGTTCTAGGTCGCCCACCAGTAAAATGTGGGAATACTTTTAAGTTCTAGGTCACCCACCAGTAAAATGCGGGAATACATGTAAGTTCTAGGTCGCCCACCAGTAAAATGCGGGAATACATTTAAGTTCTAGGTCGCCCACCAGTAAAATACGGGAATACATTTAAGTTCTAGGTCGCCCACCAGTAAAATACGGGAATACATTTAAGTTCTAGGTCGCCCACCGGTAAAATGCGGGAATACATTTAAGTTCTAGGTCGCCCACCAGTAAAATGCGGGAATACATTTAAGTTCTAGGTCGCCCACCAGTAAAATGCGGGAATACTTTTAAGTTCTAGGCCGCCCACCAGTAAAATGCGGGAATACTTTTAAGTTCTAGGTCGCCCACCAGTAGAATGCGGGAATACATTTAAGTTCTAGGTCGCCCACCAGTAGAATGCGGGAATACATTTAAGTTCTAGGTCGCCCACCAGTAAAATGCGGGAATACATTTAAGTTCTAGGTCGCCCACCAGTAAAATGCGGGAATACTTTTAAGTTCTAGGTCGCCCACCAGTAAAATGAGGGAATACATTTAAGTTCTAGGTCGCCCACCGGTAAAATGCGGGAATACATTTAAGTTCTAGGTCGCCCACTAGTAAAATGCAGGAATACATTTAAGTTCTAGGTCGCCCACCAGTAAAATGCGGGAATACTTTTAAGTTCTAGGCCGCCCACCAGTAAAATGCGGGAATACTTTTAAGTTCTAGGTCGCCCACCAGTAGAATGCGGAAATACATTTAAGTTCTAGGTCGCCCACCAGTAAAATGCGGGAATACTTTTAAGTTCTAGGTCGCCCACCAGTAAAATGCGGGAATACATTTAAGTTCTAGGTCGCCCACCAGTAAAATGCGGGAATACATTTAAGTTCTAGGTCGCCCACCAGTAAAATGAGGGAATACTTTTAAGTTCTAGGTCGCCCACCAGTAAAATGCGGGAATACATTTAAGTTCTAGGTCGCCCACTAGTAAAATGTGGGAATACTTTTAAGTTCTAGGTCGCCCACCAGTAAAATGCGGGAATACATTTAAGTTCTAGGTCGCCCACCAGTAGAATGCGGGAATACATTTAAGTTCTAGGTCGCCCACCAGTAAAATGCGGGAATACATTTAAGTTCTAGGTCGCCCACCAGTAAAATGCGGGAATACTTTTAAGTTCTAGGTCGCCCACCAGTAAAATGAGGGAATACATTTAAGTTCTAGGTCGCCCACCGGTAAAATGCGGGAATACATTTAAGTTCTAGGTCGCCCACTAGTAAAATGCAGGAATACATTTAAGTTCTAGGTCGCCCACCAGTAAAATGCGGGAATACTTTTAAGTTCTAGGCCGCCCACCAGTAAAATGCGGGAATACTTTTAAGTTCTAGGTCGCCCATCAGTAGAATGCGGAAATACATTTAAGTTCTAGGTCGCCCACCATTAAAATGAGGGAATACTTTTAAGTTCTAGGTCGCCCACCAGTAAAATGCGGGAATACATTTAAGTTCTAGGTCGCCAACCAGTAAAATGCGGGAATACATTTCAGCTCTAGGTCGCCTACCAGTAAAATGCGGGAATACATTTAAGTTCTAGGTCGCCCACCAGTAAAATGCGGGAATACATTTATGTTCTAGGTCGCCCACCAGTAAAATGTGGGAATACTTTTAAGTTCTAGGTCACCCACCAGTAAAATGCGGGAATACATGTAAGTTCTAGGTCGCCCACCAGTAAAATGCGGGAATACATTTAAGTTCTAGGTCGCCCACCAGTAAAATACGGGAATACATTTAAGTTCTAGGTCGTCCACCAGTAAAATATGGGAATACATTTAAGTTCTAGGTCGCCCACTAGTAAAATGTGGGAATACTTTTAAGTTCTAGGTCGCCCACCAGTAAAATGCGGGAATACATTTAAGTTCTAGGTTGCCCACCAGTAAAATGCGGGAATACATTTAAGTTCTAGGTCGCCCACCAGTAAAATACGGGAATACATTTAAGTTCTAGGTCGTCCACCAGTAAAATATGGGAATACATTTAAGTTCTAGGTCGCCCACTAGTAAAATGTGGGAATACTTTTAAGTTCTAGGTCGCCCACCAGTAAAATGCGGGAATACATTTAAGTTCTAGGTCGCCCACCAGTAAAATGCGGGAATACTTTTAAGTTCTAGGTCGCCCACCAGTAAAATGCGGGAATACATTCTGTTCTAGGTCGCCCACCAGTAAAATGCGGGAATACTTTTAAGTTCTAGGTCGCCCACCAGTAAAATGCGGGAATACATTTAAGTTCTAGGTCGCCCACCAGTAAAATGCGGGAATACATTTAAGTTCTAGGTCGCCCACCAGTAAAATACGGGAATACATTTAAGTTCTAGGTCGCCCACCAGTAAAATACGGGAATACATTTAAGTTCTAGGTCGCCCACCAGTAAAATGCGGGAAAACTTTTAAGTTCTAGGCCGCCCACCAGTAAAATGCGGGAATACTTTTAAGTTCTAGGTCGCCCACCAGTAAAATGCGGGAATACATTTAAGTTCTAGGTCGCCCACCAGTAAAATGCGGGAATACTTTTAAGATCTAGGTCGCCCACCAGTAAAATGCGGGAATACATTTAAGTTCTAGGTTGCCCACCAGTAAAATGCGGGAATACATTTAAGTTCTAGGTCGCCCACCAGTAAAATGAGGGAATACTTTTAAGTTCTAGGTCGCCCACCAGTAAAATGCGGGAATACATTTAAGTTCTAGGTCGCCAACCAGTAAAATACGGGAATACATTTCAGCTCTAGGTCGCCCACCAGTATAATGCGGGAATACATTTAAGTTCTAGGTCGCCCACCAGTAAAATGCGGGAATACATTCTGTTCTAGGTCGCCCACCAGTAAAATGCGGGAATAATTTTAAGTTCTAGGTCGCCCACCAGTAAAATGCGGGAATACATTTAAGTTCTAGGTCGCCCACCAGTAAAATGCGGGAATACATTTAAGTTCTAGGTCGCCCACCAGTAAAATACGGGAATACATTTAAGTTCTAGGTCGCCCACCAGTATAATACGGGAATACATTTAAGTTCTAGGTCGCCCACCAGTAAAATGCGGGAATACTTTTAAGTTCTAGGCCGCCCACCAGTAAAATGCGGGAATACTTTTAAGTTCTAGGTCGCCCTCCAGTAGAATGCGGAAATACATTTAAGTTCTAGGTCGCCCACCAGTAAAATGCGGGAATACTTTTAAGTTCTAGGTCGCCCACCAATAAAATGCGGGAATACATTTAAGTTCTAGGTTGCCCACCAGTAAAATGCGGGAATACATTTAAGTTCTAGTTCGCCCACCAGTAAAATGAGGGAATACTTTTAAGTTCTAGGTCGCCCACCAGTAAAATGCGGGAATACATTTAAGTTCTAGGTCGCCAACCAGTAAAATACGGGAATACATTTCAGCTCTAGGTCGCCCACCAGTAAAATGCGGGAATACATTTAAGTTCTAGGTCGCCCACCAGTAAAATGCGGGAATACATTCTGTTCTAGGTCGCCCACCAGTAAAATGCGGGAATAATTTTAAGTTCTAGGTCGCCCACCAGTAAAATGCGGGAATACATTTAAGTTCTAGGTCGCCCACCAGTAAAATGCGGGAATACATTTAAGTTCTAGGTCGCCCACCAGTAAAATACGGGAATACATTTAAGTTCTAGGTCGCCCACCAGTAAAATACGGGAATACATTTAAGTTCTAGGTCGCCCACCAGTAAAATGCGGGAATACTTTTAAGTTCTAGGTCGCCCACCAGTAAAATGCGGGAATACATTTAAGTTCTAGGTCGCCCACCAGTAAAATGCGGGAATACTTTTAAGTTCTAGGTCGCCCACCAGTAAAATGCGGGAATACATTTAAGTTCTAGGTCGCCCACCAGTAAAATGCGGGAATACATTTAAGTTCTAGGTCGCCCACCAGTAAAATGCGGGAATACTTTCTGTTCTAGGTCGCCCACCAGTAAAATGCGGGAATACATTTTGTTCTAGGTCGCCCACCAGTAAAATGCGGGAATACTTTTAAGTTCTAGGTCGCCCACCAGTAAAATGCGGGAATACATTTAAGTTCTAGGTCGCCCACCAGTAAAATGCGGGAATACATTTAAGTTCTAGGTCGCCCACCAGTAAAATACGGGAATACATTTAAGTTCTAGGTCGCCCACCAGTAAAATACGGGAATACATTTAAGTTCTAGGTCGCCCACCAGTAAAATGCGGGAATACTTTTAAGTTCTAGGTCGCCCACCAGTAAAATGCGGGAATACATTTAAGTTCTAGGTCGCCCACCAGTACAATGCTGGAATACTTTTTAGGTTGCCCACCAGTAAAATGCGGGAATACATTTAAGTTCTAGGTCGCCCACCAGTAAAATGCGGGAGTACATTTAAGTTCTAGGTCGCCCACCAGTAAAATGCGGGAATACTTTCTGTTCTAGGTCACCCACCAGTAAAATGCGGGAATACATTCTGTTCTAGGTCGCCCACCAGTAAAATGCGGGAATACATTTCAGTTCTAGGTCGCCCACCAGTAAAATGCGGGAATACATTTCAGTTCTAGGTCACCCACCAGTAAAATGCGGGAATACATTTCAGTTCTAGGTCGCCCACCAGTAAAATACGGGAATACATTTAAGTGATAGGTCGCCCACCAGTAAAATGCGGGAATACATTTAAGTTCTAGGTTGCCCACCAGTAAAATGCGGGAATACTTTCTGTTCTAGGTTGCCCACCAGTAAAATGCGGGAATACATTTAAGTTCTAGGTCGCCCACCAGTAAAATGCGGGAGTACATTTAAGTTCTAGGTCGCCCACCAGTAAAATGCGGGAATACTTTCTGTTCTAGGTCACCCACCAGTAAAATGCGGGAATACATTCTGTTCTAGGTCGCCCACCAGTAAAATGCGGGAATACATTTCAGTTCTAGGTCGCCCACCAGTAAAATGCGGGAATACATTTCAGCTCTAGGTCACCCACCAGTAAAATGCAGGAATACATTTAAGTTCTAGGTCGCCCACCAGTAAAATGCGGGAATACTTTTAAGTTCTAGGTCGCCCACCAGTAAAATACGGGAATACATTTAAGTGATAGGTCGCCCACCAGTAAAATGCGGGAATACATTTAAGTTCTAGGTTGCCCACCAGTAAAATGCGGGAATACTTTCTGTTCTAGGTTGCCCACCAGTAAAATGCGGGAATACATTTAAGTTCTAGGTCGCCCACCAGTAAAATGCGGGAGTACATTTAAGTTCTAGGTCGCCCACCAGTAAAATGCGGGAATACTTTCTGTTCTAGGTCACCCACCAGTAAAATGCGGGAATACATTCTGTTCTAGGTCGCCCACCAGTAAAATGCGGGAATACATTTCAGTTCTAGGTCGCCCACCAGTAAATTGCGGGAATACATTTCAGCTCTAGGTCACCCACCAGTAAAATGCGGGAATACATTTAAGTTCTAGGTCGCCCACCAGTAAAATGCGCGAAAACATTTAAGTTCTAGGTCGTCCACCAGTAAAATGCGATTATACTTTTAAGTTCTAGGTCGCCCACCAGTAAAATACGGGAATACATTTAAGTTCAAGGTCGCCCACCAGTAAAATGCGGGAATAATTTTAAGTTATAGGTCGCCCAGGGTAAAATGCGGGAATACATTTAAGTTCTAGGTCGCCCACCAGTAAAATGCGGGAATACTTTCTGTTCTAGGTCGCCCACCAGTAAAATGTGGGAATACATTCTGTTCTAGGTCGCCCACCAGTAAAATGCGGGAATACTTTCTGTTCTAGGTCGCCCACCAGTAAAATGCGGGAATACATGTAAGTTCTAGGTCGCCCACCAGTAAAATGCGGGAATATATTTAAGTTCTAGGTCGCCCACCAGTAAAATACGGGAATACATTTAAGTTCTAGGTCGCCCACCAGTAAAATACTGGAATACATTTAAGTTCTAGGTCGCCCACCAGTAAAATGCGGGAATACTTTTAAGTTCTAGGTCGCCCACCAGTAAAATGCAGGAATACATTTAAGTTCTAGGTCGCCCACCAGTAAAATGCGGGAATACTTTTAAGTTCTAGGTCGCCCACCAGTAAAATACGGGAATACATTTAAGTTCTAGGTCGCCCACCAGTAAAATGCGGGAATACATTTAAGTTCTAGGTTGCCCACCAGTAAAATGCGGGAATACTTTCTGTTCTAGGTCGCCCACCAGTAAAATGCGGGAATACATTCTGTTCTAGGTCGCCCACCAGTAAAATGCGGGAATACTTTTAAGTTCTAGGTCGCCCACCAGTAAAATGCGGGAATACATTTAAGTTCTAGGTCGCCCACCAGTAAAATGCGGGAATACATTTAAGTTCTAGGTCGCCCACCAGTAAAATACGGGAATACATTTAAGTTCTAGGTCGCCCACCAGTAAAATACGGGAATACATTTAAGTTCTAGGTCGCCCACCAGTAAAATGCGGGAATACTTTTAAGTTCTAGGTCGCCCACCAGTAAAATGCGGGAATACATTTAAGTTCTAGGTCGCCCACCAGTACAATGCTGGAATACTTTTTAGGTTGCCCACCAGTAAAATGCGGGAATACATTTAAGTTCTAGGTCGCCCACCAGTAAAATGCGGGAGTACATTTAAGTTCTAGGCCGCCCACCAGTAAAATGCGGGAATACTTTCTGTTCTAGGTCACCCACCAGTAAAATGCGGGAATACATTCTGTTCTAGGTCGCCCACCAGTAAAATGCGGGAATACATTTCAGTTCTAGGTCGCCCACCAGTAAAATGCGGGAATACATTTCAGCTCTAGGTCACCCACCAGTAAAATGCGGGAATACATTTAAGTTCTAGGTCGCCCACCAGTAAAATGCGCGAAAACATTTAAGTTCTAGGTCGTCCACCAGTAAAATGCGATAATACTTTTAAGTTCTAGGTCGCACACCAGTAAAATACGGGAATACATTTAAGTTCTAGGTCGCCCACTAGTAAAATGCGGGAATACTTTTAAGTTATAGGTCGCCCAGGGTAAAATGCGGGAATACATTTAAGTTCTAGGTCGCCCACCAGTAAAATGCAGGAATACTTTTAAGTTCTAGGTCGCCCACCAGTAAAATGCGGGAATACTTTCTGTTCTAGGTCGCCCACCAGTAAAATGTGGGAATACATTCTGTTCTAGGTCGCCCACCAGTAAAATGCGGGAATACTTTTAAGTTCTAGGTCGCCCACCAGTAAAATGCGGGAATACATTTAAGTTCTAGGTCGCCCACCAGTAAAATGCGGGAATACATTTAAGTTCTAGGTCGCCCACCAGTAAAATGCGGGAATACTTTTAAGTTTTAGGTCGCCCACCAGTAAAATGCGGGAATACATTTAAGTTCTAGGTCGCCCACCAGTAAAATGCGGGAATACATTTAAGTTCCAGGTCGCCCACCAGTAAAATACGGGAATACATTTAAGTTCTAGGTCGCCCACCAGTAAAATACGGGAATACATTTAAGTTCTAGGTCGCCCACCAGTAAAATGCGGGAATACTTTTAAGTTCTAGGGCGCCCACCAGTAAAATGCGGGAATACATTCTGTTCTAGGTCGCCCACCAGTAAAATGCGGGAATACTTTTAAGTTCTAGGTCGCCCACCAGTAAAATGCGGGAATACATTTAAGTTCTAGGTCGCCCACCAGTAAAATGCGGGAATACATTTAAGTTCCAGGTCGCCCACCAGTAAAATACGGGAATACATTTAAGTTCTAGGTCGCCCACCAGTAAAATACGGGAATACATTTAAGTTCTAGGTCGCCCACCAGTAAAATGCGGGAATACTTTTAAGTTCTAGGGCGCCCACCAGTAAAATGCGGGAATACATTTAAGTTCTAGGTCGCCCACCAGTACAATGCGGGAATACTTTTAAGTTCTAGGTCGCCCACCAGTAAAATGCGGGAATACATTTAAGTTCTAGGTCGCCCACCAGTAAAATGCGGGAGTACATTTAAGTTCTAGGTCGCCCACCAGTAAAATGCGGGAATACTTTCTGTTCTAGGTCGCCCACCAGTAAAATGCGGGAATACATTCTGTTGTAGGTCGCCCACCAGTAAAATGCGGGAATACATTTCAGTTCTAGGTCGCCCACCAGTAAAATGCGGGAATACATTTCAGCTCTAGGTCGCCCACCAGTAAAATGCGTGAATACATTTAAGTTCTAGGTCGCCCACCAGTAAAATGCGCGAATACATTTAAGTTCTAGGTCGTCCACCAGTAAAATGCGGGAATACTTTTAAGTTCTAGGTCGCCCACCAGTAAAATGCGGGAATACATTTAAGTTCTAGGTCGCCCACCAGTAAAATGCGGGAATACTTTTAAGTTCTAGGTCGCCCACCAGTAAAATGCGGGAATACATTTAAGTTCTAGGTCGCCCACCAGTACAATGCGGGAATACTTTTAAGTTCTAGGTCGCCCACCAGTAAAATGCGGGAATACTTTTAAGTTCTAGGGCGCCCACCAGTAAAATGCGGGAATACATTCTATTCTAGGTCGCCCACCAGTAAAATGCGGGAATACTTTTAAGTTCTAGGTCGCCCACCAGTAAAATGCGGGAATACATTTAAGTTCTAGGTCGCCCTCCAGTAAAATGCGGGAATACATTTAAGTTCCAGGTCGCCCACCAGTAAAATACGGGAATACATTAAAGTTCTAGGTCGCCCACCAGTAAAATACGGGAATACATTTAAGTTCTAGGTCGCCCACCAGTAAAATGCGGGAATACTTTTAAGTTCTAGGTCGCCCACCAGTAAAATGCGGGAATACATTTAAGTTCTAGGTCGCCCACCAGTACAATGCGGGAATACTTTTAAGTTCTAGGTCGCCCACCAGTAAAATGCGGGAATACATTTCAGTTCTAGGTCGCCCACCAGTAAAATGCGGGAATACTTTCTGTTCTAGGTCGCCCACCAGTAAAATGCGGGAATACATTCTGTTCTAGGTCGCCCACCAGTAAAATGCGGGAATACATTTCAGTTCTAGGTCGCCCACCAGTAAAATGCGGGAATACATTTCAGCTCTAGGTCGCCCACCAGTAAAATGCGGGAATACATTTAAGTTCTAGGTCGCCCACCAGTAAAATGCGCGAATACATTTAAGTTCTAGGTCGTCCACCAGTAAAATGCGGGAATACTTTTAAGTTCTAGGTCGCCCACCAGTAAAATGCGGGAATACATTTAAGTTCTAGGTCGCCCACCAGTAAAATGCGGAAATACATTTAAGTTCTAGGTCGCCCACCAGTAAAATACGGGAATACATTTAAGTTTTAGGTCGCCCACCAGTAAAATACGGGAATACATTTAAGTTCTAGGTCGCCCACCAGTAAAATGCGGGAATACTTTTAAGTTCTAGGTCGCCCAGCAGTAAAATGCGGGAATACATTTAAGTTCTAGGTCGCCCACCAGTAAAATGCAGGAATACTTTTAAGTTCTAGGTCGCCCACCAGTAAAATGCGGGAATACATTTAAGTTCTAGGTCGCCCACCAGTAAAATGCGGGAATACTTTCTGTTCTAGGTCGCCCACCAGTAAAATGCGGGAATACATTCTGTTCTAGGTCGCCCACCAGTAAAATGCGGGAATACTTTTAAGTTCTAGGTCGCCCACCAGTAAAATGCGGGAATACTTTCTGTTCTAGGTCGCCCACCAGTAAAATGTGGGAATACATTCTGTTCTAGGTCGCCCACCAGTAAAATGCGGGAATACTTTTAAGTTCTAGGTCGCCCACCAGTAAAATGCGGGAATACATTTAAGTTCTAGGTCGCCCACCAGTAAAATGCGGGAATACATTTAAGTTCCAGGTCGCCCACCAGTAAAATACGGGAATACATTTAAGTTCTAGGTCGCCCACCAGTAAAATACTGGAATACATTTAAGTTCTAGGTCGCCCACCAGTAAAATGCGGGAATACTTTTAAGTTCTAGGGCGCCCACCAGTAAAATGCGGGAATACATTCTGTTCTAGGTCGCCCACCAGTAAAATGCGGGAATACATTTAAGTTCTAGGTCGCCCACCAGTAAAATGCGGGAATACATTTAAGTTCTAGGTCGCCCACCAGTAAAATGCGGGAATACATTTAAGTTCCAGGTCGCCCACCAGTAAAATACGGGAATACATTTAAGTTCTAGGTCGCCCACCAGTAAAATACGGGAATACATTTAAGTTCTAGGTCGCCCACCAGTAAAATGCGGGAATACTTTTAAGTTCTAGGGCGCCCACCAGTAAAATGCGGGAATACATTTAAGTTCTAGGTCGCCCACCAGTAAAATGCGGGAATACTTTTAAGTTCTAGGTTGCCCACCAGTAAAATGCGGGAATACATTTAAGTTCTAGGTCGCCCACCAGTAAAATGCGGGAGTACATTTAAGTTCTAGGTCGCCCACCAGTAAAATGCGGGAATACTTTCTGTTCTAGGTCGCCCACCAGTAAAATGCGGGAATACATTCTGTTCTAGGTCGCCCACCAGTAAAATGCGGGAATACATTTCAGTTCTAGGTCGCCCACCAGTAAAATGCGGGAATACATTTCAGCTCTAGGTCGCCCACCAGTAAAATGCGGGAACACATTTAAGTTCTAGGTCGCCCACCAGTAAAATGCGCGAATACATTTAAGTTCTAGGTCGTCCACCAGTAAAATGCGGGAATACTTTTAAGTTCTAGGTCGCCCACCAGTAAAATGCGGGAATACATTTAAGTTCTAGGTCGCCCACCAGTAAAATGCAGAAATACATTTAAGTTCTAGGTCGCCCACCAGTAAAATACGGGAATACATTTAAGTTTTAGGTCGCCCACCAGTAAAATACGGGAATACATTTAAGTTCTAGGTCGCCCACCAGTAAAATGCGGGAATACTTTTAAGTTCTAGGTCGCCCAGCAGTAAAATGCGGGAATACATTTAAGTTCTAGGTGGCCCACCAGTAAAATGCGGGAATACATTTAAGTTCTAGGTCGCCCACCAGTACAATGCGGGAATACTTTTAAGTTCTAGGTCACCCACCAGTAAAATGCGGGAATACTTTCTGTTCTAGGTCGCCCACCAGTAAAATGCGGGAGTACATTCTGTTCTAGGTCGCCCACCAGTAAAATGCGGGAATACTTTTAAGTTCTAGGTCGCCCACCAGTAAAATGCGGGAATACATTTAAGTTCTAGGTCGCCCACCAGTAAAATGCGGGAATACATTTAAGTTCTAGGTCGCCCACCAGTAAAATACGGGAATACATTTATGTTCTAGGTCGCCCACCAGTAAAATACGGGAATACATTTAAGTTCTAGGTCGCACACCAGTAAAATGCGGGAATACTTTTAAGTTCTAGGTCGCCCACCAGTAAAATGCGGGAATACATTTAAGTTCTAGGTGGCCCACCAGTAAAATGCGGGAATACTTTTAAGTTCTAGGTCGCCCACCAGTAAAATACGGGAATACATTTAAGTTCTAGGTCGCCCACCAGTAAAATGCGGGAATACTTTTAAGTTCTAGGTCGCCCACCAGTAAAATGCGGGAATATATTTAAGTTCTAGGTCGCCCACCAGTACAATGCGGGAATACTTTTAAGTTCTAGGTCACCCACCAGTAAAATGCGGGAATACATTTAAGTTCTAGGTCGCCCACCAGTAAAATGCGGGAGTACATTTAAGTTCTAGGTCGCCCACCAGGAAAATGCGGGAATACTTTCCGTTCTAGGTCGCCCACCAGTAAAATGCGGGAATACATTCTGTTGTAGGTCGCCCACCAGTAAAATGCAGGAATACATTTCAGTTCTAGGTCGCCCACCAGTAAAATGCGGGAATACATTTCAGCTCTAGGTCGCCCACCAGTAAAATGCGGGAATACATTTAAGTTCTAGGTCGCCCACCAGTAAAATGCGCGAATACATTTAAGTTCTAGGTCGTCCACCAGTAAAATGCGGGAATACTTTTAAGTTCTAGGTCGCCCACCAGTAAAATGCGGGAATACATTTAAGTTCTAGGTCGCCCACCAGTAAAATGCAGAAATACATTTAAGTTCTAGGTCGCCCACCAGTAAAATACGGGAATACATTTAAGTTTTAGGTCGCCCACCAGTAAAATACGGGAATACATTTAAGTTCTAGGTCGCCCACCAGTAAAATGCGGGAATACTTTTAAGTTCTAGGTCGCCCAGCAGTAAAATGCGGGAATACATTTAAGTTCTAGGTGGCCCACCAGTAAAATGCGGGAATACTTTTAAGTTCTTAGGTCGCCCACCAGTAAAATGCGGGAATACATTTAAGTTCTAGGTCGCCCACCAGTAAAATGCGGGAATACTTTCTGTTCTAGGTCGCCCACCAGTAAAATGCGGGAGTACATTCTGTTCTAGGTCGCCCACCAGTAAAATGCGGGAATACTTTTAAGTTCTAGGTCGCCCACCAGTAAAATGCGGGAATACATTTAAGTTCTAGGTCGCCCACCAGTAAAATGCGGGAATACATTTAAGTTCTAGGTCGCCCACCAGTAAAATACGGGAATACATTTATGTTCTAGGTCGCCCACCAGTAAAATACGGGAATACATTTAAGTTCTATGTCGCCCACCAGTAAAATGCGGGAATACTTTTAAGTTCTAGGTCGCCCACCAGTAAAATGCGGGAATACATTTAAGTTCTAGGTCGCCCACCAGTACAATGCGGGAATACTTTTAAGTTCTAGGTCGCCCACCAGTAAAATGCGGGAATAAATTTAAGTTCTAGGTCGCCCACCAGTAAAATGCGGGAGTACATTTAAGTTCTAGGTCGCCCACCAGTAAAATGCGGGAATACTTTAAGTTCTAGGTCGCCCACCAGTAAAATGCGGGAATACATTTAAGTTCTAGGTCGCCCACCAGTAAAATACGGGAATACATTTAAGTTCTAGGTCGCCCACCAGTAAAATGCTGGAATACTTTTAAGTTCTAGGGCGCCCACCAGTAAAATGCGGGAATACATTTAAGTTCTAGGTCGCCCACCAGTACAATGCGGGAATACTTTTAAGTTCTAGGTCGCCCACCAGTAAAATGCGGGAATACATTTAAGTTCTAGGTCGCCCACCAGTAAAATGCGGGAGTACATTTAAGTTCTAGGTCGCCCACCAGTAAAATGCGGGAATACTTTCTGTTCTAGGTCACCCACCAGTAAAATGCGGGAATACATTCTGTTGTAGGTCACCCACCAGTAAAATGCGGGAATACATTTTAGTTCTAGGTCGCCCACCAGTAAAATGCGGGAATACATTTCAGCTCTAGGTCGCCCACCAGTAAAATGCGGGAATACATTTAAGTTCTAGGTCGCCCACCAGTAAAATGCGCGAATACATTTAAGTTCTAGGTCGTCCACCAGTAAAATGCGGGAATACTTTTAAGTTCTAGGTCGCCCACCAGTAAAATGCGGGAATACATTTAAGTTCTAGGTCGCCCACCAGTAAAATGCGGGAATACATTTAAGTTCTAGGTCGCCCACCAGTAAAATGCGGGAATACATTTATTCTAGGTCGCCCACCAGTAAAATGCGGGAATACATTCTGTTGTAGGTCGCCCACCAGTAAAATGCGGGAATACATTTCAGTTCTAGGTCGCCCACCAGTAAAATGCGGGAATACATTTCAGCTCTAGGTCGCCCACCAGTAAAATGCGGGAATACATTTAAGTTCTAGGTCGCCCACCAGTAAAATGCGCGAATACATTTAAGTTCTAGGTCGTCCACCAGTAAAATGCGGGAATACTTTTAAGTTCTAGGTCGCCCACCAGTAAAATGCGGGAATACATTTAAGTTCTAGGTCGCCCACCAGTAAAATGCAGAAATACATTTAAGTTCTAGGTCGCCCACCAGTAAAATACGGGAATACATTTAAGTTTTAGGTCGCCCACCAGTAAAATACGGGAATACATTTAAGTTCTAGGTCGCCCACCAGTAAAATGCGGGAATACTTTTAAGTTCTAGGTCGCCCAGCAGTAAAATGCGGGAATACATTTAAGTTCTAGGTGGCCCACCAGTAAAATGCGGGAATACATTTAAGTTCTAGGTCGCCCACCAGTACAATGCGGGAATACTTTTAAGTTCTAGGTCACCCACCAGTAAAATGCGGGAATACTTTCTGTTCTAGGTCGCCCACCAGTAAAATGCGGGAGTACATTCTGTTCTAGGTCGCCCACCAGTAAAATGCGGGAATACTTTTAAGTTCTAGGTCGCCCACCAGTAAAATGCGGGAATACATTTAAGTTCTAGGTCGCCCACCAGTAAAATGCGGGAATACATTTAAGTTCTAGGTCGCCCACCAGTAAAATGCGGGAATACATTTAAGTTCTAGGTCGCCCACCAGTAAAATACGGGAATACATTTAAGTTCTAGGTCGCACACCAGTAAAATGCGGGAATACTTTTAAGTTCTAGGTCGCCCACCAGTAAAATGCGGGAATACATTTAAGTTCTAGGTGGCCCACCAGTAAAATGCGGGAATACTTTTAAGTTCTAGGTCGCCCACCAGTAAAATACGGGAATACATTTAAGTTCTAGGTCGCCCACCTGTAAAATGCGGGAATACTTTTAAGTTCTAGGGCGCCCACCAGTAAAATGCGGGAATACATTTAAGTTCTAGGTCGCCCACCAGTACAATGCGGGAATACTTTTAAGTTCTAGGTCGCCCACCAGTAAAATGCGGGAATACATTTAAGTTCTAGGTCGCCCACCAGTAAAATGCGGGAGTACATTTAAGTTCTAGGTCGCCCACCAGTAAAATGCGGGAATACTTTCTGTTCTAGGTCGCCCACCAGTAAAATGCGGGAATACATTCTGTTGTAGGTCGCCCACCAGTAAAATGCAGGAATACATTTCAGTTCTAGGTCGCCCACCAGTAAAATGCGGGAATACATTTCAGCTCTAGGTCGCCCACCAGTAAAATGCGGGAATACATTTAAGTTCTAGGTCGCCCACCAGTAAAATGCGCGAATACATTTAAGTTCTAGGTCGTCCACCAGTAAAATGCGGGAATACTTTTAAGTTCTAGGTCGCCCACCAGTAAAATGCGGGAATACATTTAAGTTCTAGGTCGCCCACCAGTAAAATGCGGAAATACATTTAAGTTCTAGGTCGCCCACCAGTAAAATACGGGAATACATTTAAGTTTTAGGTCGCCCACTAGTAAAATACGGGAATACATTTAAGTTCTAGGTCGCCCACCAGTAAAATGCGGGAATACTTTCTGTTGTAGGTCGCCCACCAGTAAAATGCAGGAATACATTTCAGTTCTAGGTCGCCCACCAGTAAAATGCGGGAATACATTTCAGCTCTAGGTCGCCCACCAGTAAAATGCGGGAATACATTTAAGTTCTAGGTCGCCCACCAGTAAAATGCGCGAATACATTTAAGTTCTAGGTCGTCCACCAGTAAAATGCGGGAATACTTTTAAGTTCTAGGTCGCCCACCAGTAAAATGCGGGAATACATTTAAGTTCTAGGTCGCCCACCAGTAAAATGCAGAAATACATTTAAGTTCTAGGTCGCCCACCAGTAAAATACGGGAATACATTTAAGTTTTAGGTCGCCCACCAGTAAAATACGGGAATACATTTAAGTTCTAGGTCGCCCACCAGTAAAATGCGGGAATACTTTTAAGTTCTAGGTCGCCCAGCAGTAAAATGCGGGAATACATTTAAGTTCTAGGTGGCCCACCAGTAAAATGCGGGAATACTTTTAAGTTCTAGGTCGCCCACCAGTAAAATGCGGGAATACATTTAAGTTCTAGGTCGCCCACCAGTAAAATGCAGGAATACTTTCTGTTCTAGGTCGCCCACCAGTAAAATGCGGGAGTACATTCTGTTCTAGGTCGCCCACCAGTAAAATGCGGGAATACTTTTAAGTTCTAGGTCGCCCACCAGTAAAATGCGGGAATACATTTAAGTTCTAGGTCGCCCACCAGTAAAATGCGGGAATACATTTAAGTTCTAGGTCGCCCACCAGTAAAATACGGGAATACATTTATGTTCTAGGTCGCCCACCAGTAAAATACGGGAATACATTTAAGTTCTATGTCGCCCACCAGTAAAATGCGGGAATACTTTTAAGTTCTAGGTCGCCCACCAGTAAAATGCGGGAATACATTTAAGTTCTAGGTCGCCCACCAGTACAATGCGGGAATACTTTTAAGTTCTAGGTCGCCCACCAGTAAAATGCGGGAATAAATTTAAGTTCTAGGTCGCCCACCAGTAAAATGCGGGAATACTTTTAAGTTCTAGGTCGCCCACCAGTAAAATGCGGGAATACATTTAAGTTCTAGGTCGCCCACCAGTAAAATGCGGGAATACTTTCTGTTCTAGGTCGCCCACCAGTAAAATGCGGGAGTACATTCTGTTCTAGGTCGCCCACCAGTAAAATGCGGGAATACTTTTAAGTTCTAGGTCGCCCACCAGTAAAATGCGGGAATACATTTAAGTTCTAGGTCGCCCACCAGTAAAATGCGGGAATACATTTAAGTTCTAGGTCGCCCACCAGTAAAATACGGGAATACATTTATGTTCTAGGTCGCCCACCAGTAAAATACGGGAATACATTTAAGTTCTATGTCGCCCACCAGTAAAATGCGGGAATACTTTTAAGTTCTAGGTCGCCCACCAGTAAAATGCGGGAATACATTTAAGTTCTAGGTCGCCCACCAGTACAATGCGGGAATACTTTTAAGTTCTAGGTCGCCCACCAGTAAAATGCGGGAATAAATTTAAGTTCTAGGTCGCCCACCAGTAAAATGCGGGAGTACATTTAAGTTCTAGGTCGCCCACCAGTAAAATGCGGGAATACTTTCTGTTCTAGGTCGCCCACCAGTAAAATGCGGGAATACATTCTGTTCTAGGTCGCCCACCAGTAAAATGCGGGAATACATTTAAGTTCCAGGTCGCCCACCAGTAAAATACGGGAATACATTTAAGTTCTAGGTCGCCCACCAGTAAAATACGGGAATACATTTAAGTTCTAGGTCGCCCACCAGTAAAATGCGGGAATAATTTTAAGTTCTAGGGCGCCCACCAGTAAAATGCGGGAATACATTTAAGTTCTAGGTCGCCCACCAGTACAATGCGGGAATACTTTTAAGTTCTAGGTCGCCCACCAGTAAAATGCGGGAATACATTTAAGTTCTAGGTCGCCCACCAGTAAAATGCGGGAGTACATTTAAATTCTAGGTCGCCCACCAGTAAAATGCGGGAATACTTTCTGTTCTAGGTCGCCCACCAGTAAAATGCGGGAATACATTCTGTTCTAGGTCGCCCACCAGTAAAATGCGGGAATACATTTCAGTTCTAGGTCGCCCACCAGTAAAATGCGGGAATACATTTCAGCTCTAGGTCGCCCACCAGTAAAATGCGGGAATACATTTAAGTTCTAGGTCGCCCACCAGTAAAATGCGCGAATACATTTAAGTTCTAGGTCGTCCACCAGTAAAATGCGGGAATACTTTTAAGTTCTAGGTCGCCCACCAGTAAAATGCGGGAATACATTTAAGTTCTAGGTCGCCCACCAGTAAAATGCGGAAATACATTTAAGTTCTAGGTCGCCCACCAGTAAAATACGGGAATACATTTAAGTTTTAGGTCGCCCACCAGTAAAATACGGGAATACATTTAAGTTCTAGGTCGCCCACCAGTAAAATGCGGGAATACTTTTAAGTTCTAGGTCGCCCAGCAGTAAAATGCGGGAATACATTTAAGTTCTAGGTGGCCCACCAGTAAAATGCGGGAATACTTTTAAGTTCTAGGTCGCCCACCAGTAAAATGCGGGAATACATTTAAGTTCTAGGTCGCCCACCAGTAAAATGCAGGAATACTTTCTGTTCTAGGTCGCCCACCAGTAAAATGCGGGAGTACATTCTGTTCTAGGTCGCCCACCAGTAAAATGCGGGAATACTTTTAAGTTCTAGGTCGCCCACCAGTAAAATGCGGGAATACATTTAAGTTCTAGGTCGCCCACCAGTAAAATGCGGGAATACATTTAAGTTCTAGGTCGCCCACCAGTAAAATACGGGAATACATTTATGTTCTAGGTCGCCCACCAGTAAAATACGGGAATACATTTAAGTTCTATGTCGCCCACCAGTAAAATGCGGGAATACTTTTAAGTTCTAGGTCGCCCACCAGTAAAATGCGGGAATACATTCTGTTGTAGGTCGCCCACCAGTAAAATGAGGGAATACATTTCAGTTCTAGGTCGCCCACCAGTAAAATGCGGGAATACATTTCAGCTCTAGGTCGCCCACCAGTAAAATGCGGGAATACATTTAAGTTCTAGGTCGCCCACCAGTAAAATGCGGGATTACATTTAAGTTCTAGGTCGTCCACCAGTAAAATGCGGGAATACTTTTAAGTTCTAGGTCGCCCACCAGTAAAATGCGGGAATACATTTAAGTTCTAGGTCGCCCACCAGTAAAATGCGGAAATACATTTAAGTTCTAGGTCGCCCACCAGTAAAATACGGGAATACATTTAAGTTTTAGGTCGCCCACCAGTAAAATACGGGAATACATTTAAGTTCTAGGTCGCCCACCAGTAAAATGCGGGAATACTTTTAAGTTCTAGGTCGCCCAGCAGTAAAATGCGGGAATACATTTAAGTTCTAGGTGGCCCACCAGTAAAATGCGGGAATACTTTTAAGTTCTAGGTCGCCCACCAGTAAAATGCGGGAATACATTTAAGTTCTAGGTCGCCCACCAGTAAAATGCGGGAATACTTTCTGTTCTAGGTCGCCCACCAGTAAAATGCGGGAGTACATTCTGTTCTAGGTCGCCCACCAGTAAAATGCGGGAATACTTTTAAGTTCTAGGTCGCCCACCAGTAAAATGCGAGAATACATTTAAGTTCTAGGTCGCCCACCAGTAAAATGCGGGAATACATTTAAGTTCTAGGTCGCCCACCAGTAAAATACGGGAATACATTTATCTTCTAGGTCGCCCACCAGTAAAATACGGGAATACATTTAAGTTCTAGGTCGCCCACCAGTAAAATACGAGAATACTTTTAAGTTCTAGGTCGCCCACCAGTAAAATGCGGGAATACATTTAAGTTCTAGGTCGCCCACCAGTACAATGCGGGAATACTTTTAAGTTCTAGGTCGCCCACCAGTAAAATGCGGGAATAAATTTAAGTTCTAGGTCGCCCACCAGTAAAATGCGGGAGTACATTTAAGTTCTAGGTCGCCCACCAGTAAAATGCGGGAATACTTTCTGTTCTAGGTCGCCCACCAGTAAAATGCGGGAATACATTCTGTTCTAGGTCGCCCACCAGTAAAATGCGGGAATACATTTCAGTTCTAGGTCGCCCACCAGTAAAATACGGGAATACATTTAAGTTCTAGGTCGCCCACCAGTAAAATACGGGAATACATTTAAGTTCTAGGTCGCCCACCAGTAAAATGCGGGAATACTTTTAAGTTCTAGGTCGCCCACCAGTAAAATGCGGGAATACATTTAAGTTCTAGGTCGCCCACCAGTACAATGCGGGAATACTTTTAAGTTCTAGGTCGCCCACCAGTAAAATGCGGGAATACATTTAAGTTCTAGGTCGCCCACCAGTAAAATGCGGGAGTACATTTAAATTCTAGGTCGCCCACCAGTAAAATGCGGGAATACTTTCTGTTCTAGGTCGCCCACCAGTAAAATGCGGGAATACATTCTGTTGTAGGTCGCCCACCAGTAAAATGCGGGAATACATTTCAGTTCTAGGTCGCCCACCAGTAAAATGCGGGAATACATTTCAGCTCTAGGTCGCCCACCAGTAAAATGCGGGAATACATTTAAGTTCTAGGTCGCCCACCAGTAAAATGCGCGAATACATTTAAGTTCTAGGTCGTCCACCAGTAAAATGCGGGAATACTTTTAAGTTCAAGGTCGCCCACCAGTAAAATGCGGGAATACATTTAAGTTCTAGGTCGCCCACCAGTAAAATGCGGAAATACATTTAAGTTCTAGGTCGCCCACCAGTAAAATACGGGAATACATTTAAGTTTTAGGTCGCCCACCAGTAAAATACGGGAATACATTTAAGTTCTAGGTCGCCCACCAGTAAAATGCGGGAATACTTTTAAGTTCTAGGTCGCCCAGCAGTAAAATGCGGGAATACATTTAAGTTCTAGGTGGCCCACCAGTAAAATGCGGGAATACTTTTAAGTTCTAGGTCGCCCACCAGTAAAATGCGGGAATACATTTAAGTTCTAGGTCGCCCACCAGTAAAATGCAGGAATACTTTCTGTTCTAGGTCGCCCACCAGTAAAATGCGGGAGTACATTCTGTTCTAGGTCGCCCACCAGTAAAATGCGGGAATACTTTTAAGTTCTAGGTCGCCCACCAGTAAAATGCGGGAATACATTTAAGTTCTAGGTCGCCCACCAGTAAAATGCGGGAATACATTTAAGTTCTAGGTCGCCCACCAGTAAAATACGGGAATACATTTATGTTCTAGGTCGCCCACCAGTAAAATACGGGAATACATTTAAGTTCTATGTCGCCCACCAGTAAAATGCGGGAATACTTTTAAGTTCTAGGTCGCCCACCAGTAAAATGCGGGAATACATTCTGTTGTAGGTCGCCCACCAGTAAAATGAGGGAATACATTTCAGTTCTAGGTCGCCCACCAGTAAAATGCGGGAATACATTTCAGCTCTAGGTCGCCCACCAGTAAAATGCGGGGATAAATTTAAGTTCTAGGTCGCCCACCAGTAAAATGCGCGAATACATTTAAGTTCTAGGTTGTCCACCAGTAAAATGCGGGAATACTTTTAAGTTCTAGGTCGCCCACCAGTAAAATGCGGGAATACATTTAAGTTCTAGGTCGCCTACCAGTAAAATGCGAAAATACATTTAAGTTCTAGGTCGCCCACCAGTAAAATGCGCGAATACATTTAAGTTCTAGGTCGTCCACCAGTAAAATGCGGGAATACTTTTAAGTTCTAGGTCGCCCACCAGTAAAATGCGGGAATACATTTAAGTTCTAGGTCGCCCACCAGTAAAATGCGGGAGTACATTCTGTTCTAGGTCGCCCACCAGTAAAATGCGGGAATACATTCCGTTGTAGGTCGCCCACCAGTAAAATGCGGGAATACATTTCAGTTCTAGGTCGCCCACCAGTAAAATGCGGGAATACATTTCAGCTCTAGGTCGCCCACCAGTAAAATGCGGGAATACATTTAAGTTCTAGGTCGCCCACCAGTAAAATGCGCGAATACATTTAAGTTCTAGGTCGTCCACCAGTAAAATGCGAGAATACTTTTAAGTTCTAGGTCGCCCACCAGTAAAATGCGGGAATACATTTAAGTTCTAGGTCGCCCACCAGTAAAATGCGGAAATACATTTAAGTTCTAGGTCGCCCACCAGTAAAATACGGGAATACATTTAAGTTTTAGGTCGCCCACCAGTAAAATACGGGAATACATTTAAGTTCTAGGTCGCCCACCAGTAAAATGCGGGAATACTTTTAAGTTCTAGGTCGCCCAGCAGTAAAATGCGGGAATACATTTAAGTTCTAGGTGGCCCACCAGTAAAATGCGGGAATACTTTTAAGTTCTAGGTCGCCCACCAGTAAAATGCGGGAATACATTTAAGTTCTAGGTCGCCCACCAGTAAAATGCAGGAATACTTTCTGTTCTAGGTCGCCCACCAGTAAAATGCGGGAGTACATTCTGTTCTAGGTCGCCCACCAGTAAAATGCGGGAATACTTTTAAGTTCTAGGTCGCCCACCAGTAAAATGCGGGAATACATTTAAGTTCTAGGTCGCCCACCAGTAAAATGCGGGAATACATTTAAGTTCTAGGTCGCCCACCAGTAAAATACGGGAATACATTTATGTTCTAGGTCGCCCACCAGTAAAATACGGGAATACATTTAAGTTCTATGTCGCCCACCAGTAAAATGCGGGAATACTTTTAAGTTCTAGGTCGCCCACCAGTAAAATGCGGGAATACATTCTGTTGTAGGTCGCCCACCAGTAAAATGCGGGAATACATTTCAGTTCTAGGTCGCCCACCAGTAAAATGCGGGAATACATTTCAGCTCTAGGTCGCCCACCAGTAAAATGCGGGAATACATTTAAGTTCTAGGTCGCCCACCAGTAAAATGCGCGAATACATTTAAGTTCTAGGTCGTCCACCAGTAAAATGCGGGAATACTTTTAAGTTCTAGGTCGCCCACCAGTAAAATGCGGGAATACATTTAAGTTCTAGGTCGCCCACCAGTAAAATGCGGAAATACATTTAAGTTCTAGGTCGCCCACCAGTAAAATACGGGAATACATTTAAGTTTTAGGTCGCCCACCAGTAAAATGCGCGAATACATTTAAGTTCTAGGTCGTCCACCAGTAAAATGCGGGAATACTTTTAAGTTCAAGGTCGCCCACCAGTAAAATGCGGGAATACATTTAAGTTCTAGGTCGCCCACCAGAAAAATGCGGAAATACATTTAAGTTCTAGGTCGCCCACCAGTAAAATACGGGAATACATTTAAGTTTTAGGTCGCCCACCAGTAAAATACGGGAATACATTTAAGTTCTAGGTCGCCCACCAGTAAAATGCGGGAATACTTTTAAGTTCTAGGTCGCCCAGCAGTAAAATGCGGGAATACATTTAAGTTCTAGGTGGCCCACCAGTAAAATGCGGGAATACTTTTAAGTTCTAGGTCGCCCACCAGTAAAATGCGGGAATACATTTAAGTTCTAGGTCGCCCACCAGTAAAATGCAGGAATACTTTCTGTTCTAGGTCGCCCACCAGTAAAATGCGGGAGTACATTCTGTTCTAGGTCGCCCACCAGTAAAATGCGGGAATACTTTTAAGTTCTAGGTCGCCCACCAGTAAAATGCGGGAATACATTTAAGTTCTAGGTCGCCCACCAGTAAAATGCGGGAATACATTTAAGTTCTAGGTCGCCCACCAGTAAAATACGGGAATACATTTATGTTCTAGGTCGCCCACCAGTAAAATACGGGAATACATTTAAGTTCTATGTCGCCCACCAGTAAAATGCGGGAATACTTTTAAGTTCTAGGTCGCCCACCAGTAAAATGCGGGAATACATTCTGTTGTAGGTCGCCCACCAGTAAAATGAGGGAATACATTTCAGTTCTAGGTCGCCCACCAGTAAAATGCGGGAATACATTTCAGCTCTAGGTCGCCCACCAGTAAAATGCGGGGATAAATTTAAGTTCTAGGTCGCCCACCAGTAAAATGCGCGAATACATTTAAGTTCTAGGTCGTCCACCAGTAAAATGCGGGAATACTTTTAAGTTCTAGGTCGCCCACCAGTAAAATGCGGGAATACATTTAAGTTCTAGGTCGCCCACCAGTAAAATGCGAAAATACATTTAAGTTCTAGGTCGCCCACCAGTAAAATGCGCGAATACATTTAAGTTCTAGGTCGTCCACCAGTAAAATGCGGGAATACTTTTAAGTTCTAGGTCGCCCACCAGTAAAATGCGGGAATACATTTAAGTTCTAGGTCGCCCACCAGTAAAATGCGGGAGTACATTCTGTTCTAGGTCGCCCACCAGTAAAATGCGGGAATACATTCCGTTGTAGGTCGCCCACCAGTAAAATGCGGGAATACATTTCAGTTCTAGGTCGCCCACCAGTAAAATGCGGGAATACATTTCAGCTCTAGGTCGCCCACCAGTAAAATGCGGGAATACATTTAAGTTCTAGGTCGCCCACCAGTAAAATGCGCGAATACATTTAAGTTCTAGGTCGTCCACCAGTAAAATGCGAGAATACTTTTAAGTTCTAGGTCGCCCACCAGTAAAATGCGGGAATACATTTAAGTTCTAGGTCGCCCACCAGTAAAATGCGGAAATACATTTAAGTTCTAGGTCGCCCACCAGTAAAATACGGGAATACATTTAAGTTTTAGGTTGCCCACCAGTAAAATACGGGAATACATTTAAGTTCTAGGTCGCCCACCAGTAAAATGCGGGAATACTTTTAAGTTCTAGGTCGCCCAGCAGTAAAATGCGGGAATACATTTAAGTTCTAGGTGGCCCACCAGTAAAATGCGGGAATACTTTTAAGTTCTAGGTCGCCCACCAGTAAAATGCGGGAATACATTTAAGTTCTAGGTCGCCCACCAGTAAAATGCAGGAATACTTTCTGTTCTAGGTCGCCCACCAGTAAAATGCGGGAGTACATTCTGTTCTAGGTCGCCCACCAGTAAAATGCGGGAATACTTTTAAGTTCTAGGTCGCCCACCAGTAAAATGCGGGAATACATTTAAGTTCTAGGTCGCCCACCAGTACAATGCGGGAATACTTTTAAGTTCTAGGTCGCCCACCAGTAAAATGCGGGAATAAATTTAAGTTCTAGGTCGCCCACCAGTAAAATGCGGGAGTACATTTAAGTTCTAGGTCGCCCACCAGTAAAATGCGGGAATACTTTCTGTTCTAGGTCGCCCACCAGTAAAATGCGGGAATACATTCTGTTCTAGGTCGCCCACCAGTAAAATGCGGGAATACATTTAAGTTCCAGTTCGCCCACCAGTAAAATGCGGAAATACATTTAAGTTCTAGGTCGCCCACCAGTAAAATACGGGAATACATTTAAGTTTTAGGTCGCCCACCAGTAAAATACGGGAATACATTTAAGTTCTAGGTCGCCCACCAGTAAAATGCGGGAATACTTTTAAGTTCTAGGGCGCCCACCAGTAAAATGCGGGAATACATTTAAGTTCTAGGTCGCCCACCAGTACAATGCGGGAATACTTTTAAGTTCTAGGTCGCCCACCAGTAAAATGCGGGAATACATTTAAGTTCTAGGTCGCCCACCAGTAAAATGCGGGAGTACATTTAAATTCTAGGTCGCCCACCAGTAAAATGCGGGAATACTTTCTGTTCTAGGTCGCCCACCAGTAAAATGCGGGAATACATTCTGTTGTAGGTCGCCCACCAGTAAAATGCGGGAATACATTTCAGTTCTAGGTCGCCCACCAGTAAAATGCGGGAATACATTTCAGCTCTAGGTCGCCCACCAGTAAAATGCGGGAATACATTTAAGTTCTAGGTCGCCCACCAGTAAAATGCGCGAATACATTTAAGTTCTAGGTCGTCCACCAGTAAAATGCGGGAATACTTTTAAGTTCTAGGTCGCCCACCAGTAAAATGCGGGAATACATTTAAGTTCTAGGTCGCCCACCAGTAAAATGCGGAAATACATTTAAGTTCTAGGTCGCCCACCAGTAAAATACGGGAATACATTTAAGTTTTAGGTCGCCCACCAGTAAAATACGGGAATACATTTAAGTTCTAGGTCGCCCACCAGTAAAATGCGGGAATACTTTTAAGTTCTAGGTCGCCCAGCAGTAAAATGCGGGAATACATTTAAGTTCTAGGTGGCCCACCAGTAAAATGCGGGAATACTTTTAAGTTCTAGGTCGCCCACCAGTAAAATGCGGGAATACATTTAAGTTCTAGGTCGCCCACCAGTAAAATGCAGGAATACTTTCTGTTCTAGGTCGCCCACCAGTAAAATGCGGGAGTACATTCTGTTCTAGGTCGCCCACCAGTAAAATGCGGGAATACTTTTAAGTTCTAGGTCGCCCACCAGTAAAATGCGGGAATACATTTAAGTTCTAGGTCGCCCACCAGTAAAATGCGGGAATACATTTAAGTTCTAGGTCGCCCACCAGTAAAATACGGGAATACATTTATGTTCTAGGTCGCCCACCAGTAAAATACGGGAATACATTTAAGTTCTATGTCGCCCACCAGTAAAATGCGGGAATACTTTTAAGTTCTAGGTCGCCCACCAGTAAAATGCGGGAATACATTTAAGTTCTAGGTCGCCCACCAGTACAATGCGGGAATACTTTTAAGTTTTAGGTCGCCCACCAGTAAAATGCGGGAATAAATTTAAGTTCTAGGTCGCCCACCAGTAAAATGCGGGAGTACATTTAAGTTCTAGGTCGCCCACCAGTAAAATGCGGGAATACTTTCTGTTCTAGGTCGCCCACCAGTAAAATGCGGGAATACATTCTGTTCTAGGTCGCCCACCAGTAAAATGCGGGAATACATTTCAGTTCTAGGTCGCCCACCAGTAAAATGCGGGAATACATTTCAGCTCTAGGTCGCCCACCAGTAAAATGGGGGAATACATTTAAGTTCTAGGTCGCCCACCAGTAAAATGCGCGAATACATTTAAGTTCTAGGTCACCCACCAGCAAAATGCGGGAATACATTTCAGTTCTAGGTCGCCCACCAGTAAAATGCGGAAATACATTTAAGTTATAGGTCGCCCACCAGTAAAATGTGGAAATACATTTAAGTTCTAGGTCGCCCACCAGTAAAATACGGGAATACATTTAAGTTTTAGGTCGCCCACCAGTAAAATACGGGAATACATTTAAGTTCTAGGTCGCCCACCAGTAAAATGCGGGAATACTTTTAAGTTCTAGGTCGCCCAGCAGTAAAATGCGGGAATACATTTAAGTTCTAGGTCGCCCACCAGTAAAATGCGGGAATACATTTAAGTTCTAGGTCGCCCACCAGTACAATGCGGGAATACTTTTAAGTTCTAGGTCGCCCACCAGTAAAATGCGGGAATAAATTTAAGTTCTAGGTCGCCCACCAGTAAAATGCGGGAGTACATTCTGTTCTAGGTCGCCCACCAGTAAAATGCGGGAATACTTTTAAGTTCTAGGTCGCCCACCAGTAAAATGCGGGAATACATTTAAGTTCTAGGTCGCCCACCAGTAAAATGCGGGAATACATTTAAGTTCTAGGTCGCCCACCAGTAAAATACGGGAATACATTTATGTTCTAGGTCGCCCACCAGTAAAATACGGGAATACATTTAAGTTCTATGTCACCCACCAGTAAAATGCGGGAATACTTTTAAGTTCTAGGTCGCCCACCAGTAAAATGCGGGAATACATTTAAGTTCTAGGTCGCCCACCAGTACAATGCGGGAATACTTTTAAGTTCTAGGTCGCCCACCAGTAAAATGCGGGAATAAATTTAAGTTCTAGGTCGCCCACCAGTAAAATGCGGGAGTACATTTAAGTTCTAGGTCGCCCACCAGTAAAATGCGGGAATACTTTCTGTTCTAGGTCGCCCACCAGTAAAATGCGGGAATACATTCTGTTCTAGGTCGCCCACCAGTAAAATGCGGGAATACATTTAAGTTCCAGTTCGCCCACCAGTAAAATACGGGAATACATTTAAGTTCTAGGTCGCCCACCAGTAAAATACGGGAATACATTTAAGTTCTAGGTCGCCCACCAGTAAAATGCGGGAATACTTTTAAGTTCTAGGGCGCCCACCAGTAAAATGCGGGAATACATTTAAGTTCTAGGTCGCCCACCAGTACAATGCGGGAATACTTTTAAGTTCTAGGTCGCCCACCAGTAAAATGCGGGAATACATTTAAGTTCTAGGTCGCCCACCAGTAAAATGCGGGAGTACATTTAAATTCTAGGTCGCCCACCAGTAACATACGGGAATACTTTCTGTTCTAGGTCGCCCACCAGTAAAATGCGGGAATACATTCTGTTGTAGGTCGCCCACCAGTAAAATGCGGGAATACATTTCAGTTCTAGGTCGCCCACCAGTAAAATGCGGGAATACATTTCAGCTCTAGGTCGCCCACCAGTAAAATGCGGGAATACATTTAAGTTCTAGGTCGCCCACCAGTAAAATGCGCGAATACATTTAAGTTCTAGGTCGTCCACCAGTAAAATGCGGGAATACTTTTAAGTTCTAGGTCGCCCACCAGTAAAATGCGGGAATACATTTAAGTTCTAGGTCGCCCACCAGTAAAATGCGGAAATACATTTAAGTTCTAGGTCGCCCACCAGTAAAATACGGGAATACATTTAAGTTTTAGGTCGCCCACCAGTAAAATACGGGAATACATTTAAGTTCTAGGTCGCCCACCAGTAAAATGCGGGAATACTTTTAAGTTCTAGGTCGCCCAGCAGTAAAATGCGGGAATACATTTAAGTTCTAGGTGGCCCACCAGTAAAATGCGGGAATACTTTTAAGTTCTAGGTCGCCCACCAGTAAAATGCGGGAATACATTTAAGTTCTAGGTCGCCCACCAGTAAAATGCAGGAATACTTTCTGTTCTAGGTCGCCCACCAGTAAAATGCGGGAGTACATTCTGTTCTAGGTCGCCCACCAGTAAAATGCGGGAATACTTTTAAGTTCTAGGTCGCCCACCAGTAAAATGCGGGAATACATTTAAGTTCTAGGTCGCCCACCAGTAAAATGCGGGAATACATTTAAGTTCTAGGTCGCCCACCAGTAAAATACGGGAATACATTTATGTTCTAGGTCGCCCACCAGTAAAATACGGGAATACATTTAAGTTCTATGTCGCCCACCAGTAAAATGCGGGAATACTTTTAAGTTCTAGGTCGCCCACCAGTAAAATGCGGGAATACATTTAAGTTCTAGGTCGCCCACCAGTACAATGCGGGAATACTTTTAAGTTTTAGGTCGCCCACCAGTAAAATGCGGGAATAAATTTAAGTTCTAGGTCGCCCACCAGTAAAATGCGGGAGTACATTTAAGTTCTAGGTCGCCCACCAGTAAAATGCGGGAATACTTTCTGTTCTAGGTCGCCCACCAGTAAAATGCGGGAATACATTCTGTTCTAGGTCGCCCACCAGTAAAATGCGGGAATACATTTCAGTTCTAGGTCGCCCACCAGTAAAATGCGGGAATACATTTCAGCTCTAGGTCGCCCACCAGTAAAATGGGGGAATACATTTAAGTTCTAGGTCGCCCACCAGTAAAATGCGCGAATACATTTAAGTTCTAGGTCACCCACCAGCAAAATGCGGGAATACATTTCAGTTCTAGGTCGCCCACCAGTAAAATGCGGAAATACATTTAAGTTATAGGTCGCCCACCAGTAAAATGTGGAAATACATTTAAGTTCTAGGTCGCCCACCAGTAAAATACGGGAATACATTTAAGTTTTAGGTCGCCCACCAATAAAATACGGGAATACTTTCTGTTCTAGGTCGCCCACCAGTAAAATGCGGGAATACTTTCTGTTCTAGGTCGCCCACCAGTAAAATGCGGGAATACATTCTGTTCTAGGTCGCCCACCAGTAAAATGCGGGAATACTTTCTGTTCTAGGTCGCCCACCAGTAAAATGCGGGAATACATTCTGTTCTAGGTCGCCCACCAGTAAAATGCGGGAATACATTTCAGTTCTAGGTCGCCCACCAGTAAAATGCGGGAATACATTTCAGCTCTAGGTCGCCCACCAGTAAAATGGGGGAATACATTTAAGTTCTAGGTCGCCCACCAGTAAAATGCGCGAATACATTTAAGTTCTAGGTCACCCACCAGCAAAATGCGGGAATACATTTCAGTTCTAGGTCGCCCACCAGTAAAATGCGGAAATACATTTAAGTTATAGGTCGCCCACCAGTAAAATGTGGAAATACATTTAAGTTCTAGGTCGCCCACCAGTAAAATACGGGAATACATTTAAGTTTTAGGTCGCCCACCAGTAAAATACGGGAATACATTTAAGTTCTAGGTCGCCCACCAGTAAAATGCGGGAATACTTTTAAGTTCTAGGTCGCCCAGCAGTAAAATGCGGGAATACATTTAAGTTCTAGGTCGCCCACCAGTAAAATGCGGGAATACATTTAAGTTCTAGGTCGCCCACCAGTACAATGCGGGAATACTTTTAAGTTCTAGGTCGCCCACCAGTAAAATGCGGGAATAAATTTAAGTTCTAGGTCGCCCACCAGTAAAATGCGGGAGTACATTCTGTTCTAGGTCGCCCACCAGTAAAATGCGGGAATACTTTTAAGTTCTAGGTCGCCCACCAGTAAAATGCGGGAATACATTTAAGTTCTAGGTCGCCCACCAGTAAAATGCGGGAATACATTTAAGTTCTAGGTCGCCCACCAGTAAAATACGGGAATACATTTATGTTCTAGGTCGCCCACCAGTAAAATACGGGAATACATTTAAGTTCTATGTCACCCACCAGTAAAATGCGGGAATACTTTTAAGTTCTAGGTCGCCCACCAGTAAAATGCGGGAATACATTTAAGTTCTAGGTCGCCCACCAGTACAATGCGGGAATACTTTTAAGTTCTAGGTCGCCCACCAGTAAAATGCGGGAATAAATTTAAGTTCTAGGTCGCCCACCAGTAAAATGCGGGAGTACATTTAAGTTCTAGGTCGCCCACCAGTAAAATGCGGGAATACTTTCTGTTCTAGGTCGCCCACCAGTAAAATGCGGGAATACATTCTGTTCTAGGTCGCCCACCAGTAAAATGCGGGAATACATTTAAGTTCCAGTTCGCCCACCAGTAAAATACGGGAATACATTTAAGTTCTAGGTCGCCCACCAGTAAAATACGGGAATACATTTAAGTTCTAGGTCGCCCACCAGTAAAATGCGGGAATACTTTTAAGTTCTAGGGCGCCCACCAGTAAAATGCGGGAATACATTTAAGTTCTAGGTCGCCCACCAGTACAATGCGGGAATACTTTTAAGTTCTAGGTCGCCCACCAGTAAAATGCGGGAATACATTTAAGTTCTAGGTCGCCCACCAGTAAAATGCGGGAGTACATTTAAATTCTAGGTCGCCCACCAGTAACATGCGGGAATACATTCTGTTCTAGGTCGCCCACCAGTAAAATGCGGGAATACATTTCAGTTCTAGGTCGCCCACCAGTAAAATGCGGGAATACATTTCAGCTCTAGGTCGCCCACCAGTAAAATGCGGGAATACATTTAAGTTCTAGGTCGCCCACCAGTAAAATGCGCGAATACATTTAAGTTCTAGGTCGTCCACCAGTAAAATGCGGGAATACTTTTAAGTTCTAGGTCGCCCACCAGTAAAATGCGGGAATACATTTAAGTTCTAGGTCGCCCACCAGTAAAATGCGGAAATACATTTAAGTTCTAGGTCGCCCACCAGTAAAATACGGGAATACATTTAAGTTTTAGGTCGCCCACCAGTAAAATACGGGAATACATTTAAGTTCTAGGTCGCCCACCAGTAAAATGCGGGAATACTTTTAAGTTCTAGGTCGCCCAGCAGTAAAATGCGGGAATACATTTAAGTTCTAGGTGGCCCACCAGTAAAATGCGGGAATACTTTTAAGTTCTAGGTCGCCCACCAGTAAAATGCGGGAATACATTTAAGTTCTAGGTCGCCCACCAGTAAAATGCAGGAATACTTTCTGTTCTAGGTCGCCCACCAGTAAAATGCGGGAGTACATTCTGTTCTAGGTCGCCCACCAGTAAAATGCGGGAATACTTTTAAGTTCTAGGTCGCCCACCAGTAAAATGCGGGAATACATTTAAGTTCTAGGTCGCCCACCAGTAAAATGCGGGAATACATTTAAGTTCTAGGTCGCCCACCAGTAAAATACGGGAATACATTTATGTTCTAGGTCGCCCACCAGTAAAATACGGGAATACATTTAAGTTCTATGTCGCCCACCAGTAAAATGCGGGAATACTTTTAAGTTCTAGGTCGCCCACCAGTAAAATGCGGGAATACATTTAAGTTCTAGGTCGCCCACCAGTACAATGCGGGAATACTTTTAAGTTTTAGGTCGCCCACCAGTAAAATGCGGGAATAAATTTAAGTTCTAGGTCGCCCACCAGTAAAATGCGGGAGTACATTTAAGTTCTAGGTCGCCCACCAGTAAAATGCGGGAATACTTTCTGTTCTAGGTCGCCCACCAGTAAAATGCGGGAATACATTCTGTTCTAGGTCGCCCACCAGTAAAATGCGGGAATACATTTCAGTTCTAGGTCGCCCACCAGTAAAATGCGGGAATACATTTCAGCTCTAGGTCGCCCACCAGTAAAATGGGGGAATACATTTAAGTTCTAGGTCGCCCACCAGTAAAATGCGCGAATACATTTAAGTTCTAGGTCACCCACCAGCAAAATGCGGGAATACATTTCAGTTCTAGGTCGCCCACCAGTAAAATGCGGAAATACATTTAAGTTATAGGTCGCCCACCAGTAAAATGTGGAAATACATTTAAGTTCTAGGTCGCCCACCAGTAAAATACGGGAATACATTTAAGTTTTAGGTCGCCCACCAGTAAAATACGGGAATACATTTAAGTTCTAGGTCGCCCACCAGTAAAATGCGGGAATACTTTTAAGTTCTAGGTCGCCCAGCAGTAAAATGCGGGAATACATTTAAGTTCTAGGTCGCCCACCAGTAAAATGCGGGAATACATTTAAGTTCTAGGTCGCCCACCAGTACAATGCGGGAATACTTTTAAGTTCTAGGTCGCCCACCAGTAAAATGCGGGAATAAATTTAAGTTCTAGGTCGCCCACCAGTAAAATGCGGGAGTACATTCTGTTCTAGGTCGCCCACCAGTAAAATGCGGGAATACTTTTAAGTTCTAGGTCGCCCACCAGTAAAATGCGGGAATACATTTAAGTTCTAGGTCGCCCACCAGTAAAATGCGGGAATACATTTAAGTTCTAGGTCGCCCACCAGTAAAATACGGGAATACATTTATGTTCTAGGTCGCCCACCAGTAAAATACGGGAATACATTTAAGTTCTATGTCACCCACCAGTAAAATGCGGGAATACTTTTAAGTTCTAGGTCGCCCACCAGTAAAATGCGGGAATACATTTAAGTTCTAGGTCGCCCACCAGTACAATGCGGGAATACTTTTAAGTTCTAGGTCGCCCACCAGTAAAATGCGGGAATAAATTTAAGTTCTAGGTCGCCCACCAGTAAAATGCGGGAGTACATTTAAGTTCTAGGTCGCCCACCAGTAAAATGCGGGAATACTTTCTGTTCTAGGTCGCCCACCAGTAAAATGCGGGAATACATTCTGTTCTAGGTCGCCCACCAGTAAAATGCGGGAATACATTTCAGTTCTAGGTCGCCCACCAGTAAAATGCGGGAATACATTTCAGCTCTAGGTCGCCCACCAGTAAAATGGGGGAATACATTTAAGTTCTAGGTCGCCCACCAGTAAAATGCGCGAATACATTTAAGTTCTAGGTCACCCACCAGCAAAATGCGGGAATACATTTCAGTTCTAGGTCGCCCACCAGTAAAATGCGGGAATACATTTAAGTTCTAGGTCGCCCACCAGTAAAATGCGGGAATACTTTTAAGTTCTAGGTCGCCCAGCAGTAAAATGCGGGAATACATTTAAGTTCTAGGTCGCCCACCAGTAAAATGCGGGAATACATTTAAGTTCTAGGTCGCCCACCAGTAAAATGCGGGAATACATTTAAGTTCTAGGTCGCCCACCAGTAAAATGCGGGAATACTTTTAAGTTCTAGGTCGCCCACCAGTACAATGCGGGAATACATTTAAGTTCTAGGTCGCCCACCAGTAAAATGCGGGAATACTTTCTGTTCTAGGTCGCCCACCAGTAAAATGCGGGAATACATTCTGTTCTAGGTCGCCCACCAGTAAAATGCAGGAATACTTTTATGTTCTAGGTCGCCCACCAGTAAAATGCGGGAATACATTTAAGTTCTAGGTCGCCCACCAGTAAAATGCGGGAATACATTTAAGTTCTAGGTCGCCCACCAGTAAAATACGGGAATACATTTAAGTTCTAGGTCGCCCACTAGTAAAATACGGGAATACATTTAAGTTCTAGGTCGCCCACCAGTAAAATGCGGGAATACTTTTAAGTTCTAGGTCGCCCACCAGTAAAATGCGGGAATACATTTAAGTTCTAGGTCGCCCACCAGTACAATGCGGGAATACTTTTAAGGTTCTAGGTCGCCCACCAGTAAAATGCGGGAATACATTTCAGTTCTAGGTCGCCCACCAGTAAAATGCGGGAATACATTTCAGCTCTAGGTCGCCCACCAGTAAAATGCGGGAATACATTTAAGTTCTAGGTCGCCCACCAGTAAAATGCGCGAATACATTTAAGTTCTAGGTCGCCCACCAGTAAAATGCGGGAATACTTTTAAGTTCTAGGTCGCCCACCAGTAAAATGCGGGAATACATTTAAGTTATAGGTCGCCCACCAGTAAAATGCGGAAATACATTTAAGTTCTAGGTCGCCCACCAGTTAGAAACGGGAATACATTTAAGTTTTAGGTCGCCCACCAGTAAAATACGGGAATACATTTAAGTTCTAGGTCGCCCACCAGTAAAATGCGGGAATACTTTTAAGTTCTAGGTCGCCCAGCAGTAAAATGCGGGAATACATTTAAGTTCTAGGTCGCCCACCAGTAAAATGCGGGAATACATTTAAGTTCTAGGTCGCCCACCAGTAAAATGCGGGAATACATTTAAGTTCTAGGTCGCCCACCAGTAAAATGCGGGAATACTTTTAAGTTCTAGGTCGCCCACCAGTAAAATGCGGGAATACATTTAAGTTCTAGGTCGCCCACCAGTAAAATGCGGGAATACTTTTAAGTTCTAGGTCGCCCACCAGTAAAATGCGAGAATACATTTAAGTTCTAGGTCGCCCACCAGTAAAATGCGGGAATACATTTAAGTTCTAGGTCGCCCACCAGTAAAATGCGGGAATACTTTTAAGTTCTAGGTCGCCCACCAGTAAAATGCGGGAATACATTTAAGTTCTAGGTCGCCCACCAGTAAAATGCGGGAATACATTTCTGTTCTAGGTCGCCCACCAGTAAAATGCGGGAATACATTCTGTTCTAGGTCGCCCACCAGTAAAATGCGGGAATACTTTTAAGTTCTAGGTCGCCCACCAGTAAAATGCGGGAATACATTTAAGTTCTAGGTCGCCCACCAGTAAAATGCGGGAATACATTTAAGTTCTAGGTCGCCCACCAGTAAAATACGGGAATACATTTAAGTTCTAGGTCGCCCACCAGTAAAATACGGGAATACATTTAAGTTCTAGGTCGCCCACCAGTAAAATGCGGGAATACTTTTAAGTTCTAGGTCGCCCACCAGTAAAATGCGGGAATACATTTAAGTTCTAGGTCGCCCACCAGTACAATGCGGGAATACTTTTAAGTTCTAGGTCGCCCACCAGTAAAATGCGGGAATACATTTAAGTTCTAGGTCGCCCACCAGTAAAATGCGGGAGTACATTTAAGTTCTAGGTCGCCCACCAGTAAAATGCGGGAATACTTTTAAGTTCTAGGTCGCCCACCAGTAAAATGCGGGAATACATTTAAGTTCTAGGTCGCCCACCAGTACAATGCGGGAATACTTTTAAGTTCTAGGTCGCCCACCAGTAAAATGCGGTAATACATTTAAGTTCTAGGTCGCCCACCAGTAAAATGCGGGAGTACATTTAAGTTCTAGGTCGCCCACCAGTAAAATGCGGGAATACTTTTAAGTTCTAGGTCGCCCACTAGTAAAATGCGGGAATACATTTAAGTTATAGGTCGCCCACCAGTAAAATGCGGAAATACATTTAAGTTTTAGGTCGCCCACCAGTAAAATACGGGAATACATTTAAGTTTTAGGTCGCCCACCAGTAAAATACGGGAATACATTTAAGTTCTAGGTCGCCCACCAGTAAAATGCGGGAATACTTTTAAGTTCTAGGTCGCCCAGCAGTAAAATGCGGGAATACATTTAAGTTCTAGGTCGCCCACCAGTAAAATGCGGGAATACATTTAAGTTCTAGGTCGCCCACCAGTAAAATGCGGGAATACATTTAAGTTCTAGGTCGCCCACCAGTAAAATGCGGGAATACTTTTAAGTTCTAGGTCGCCCACCAGTAAAATGCGGGAATACATTTAAGTTCTAGGTCGCCCACCAGTAAAATGCGGGAATACATTTAAGTTCTAGGTCGCCCACCAGTAAAATGCGGGAATACATTTAAGTTCTAGGTCGCCCACCAGTAAAATGCGGGAATACTTTTAAGTTCTAGGTCGCCCAGCAGTAAAATGCGGGAATACATTTAAGTTCTAGGTCGCCCAGCAGTAAAATGCGGGAATACATTTAAGTTCTAGGTCGCCCACCAGTAAAATGCGGGAATACATTTAAGTTCTAGGTCGCCCACCAGTAAAATGCGGGAATACTTTTAAGTTCTAGGTCGCCCATCAGTAAAATGCGGGAAAACATTTAAGTTCTAGGTCGCCCACCAGTAAAATGCGGGAATACTTTCTGTTCTAGGTCGCCCACCAGTACAATGCGGGAATACATTTAAGTTCTAGGTCGCCCACCAGTAAAATGCGGGAATACATTTAAGTTCTAGGTCGCCCACCAGTAAAATGCGGTAATACATTTAAGTTCTAGGTCGCCCACCAGTAAAATGTGGGAATACATTTAAGTTCTAGGTCGCCCACCAGTAAAATGCGGGAATACATTTAAGTTCTAGGTCGCCCACCAGTAAAATGCGGGAATACATTTAAGTTCTAGGTCGCCCACCAGTAAAATGCGGGAATACATTTAAGTTCTAGGTCGCCCACCAGTAAAATACGGGAATACATTTAAGTTCTAGGTCGCCCACTAGTAAAATACGGGAATACATTTAAGTTCTAAGGTCGCCCACCAGTAAAATGCGGGAATACTTTTAAGTTCTAGGTCGCCCACCAGTAAAATGCGGGAATACATTTAAGTTCTAGGTCGCCCACCAGTACAATGCGGGAATACTTTTAAGTTCTAGGTCGCCCACCAGTAAAATGCGGGAATACATTTCAGTTCTAGGTCGCCCACCAGTAAAATGCGGGAATACATTTCAGCTCTAGGTCGCCCACCAGTAAAATGCGGGAATACATTTAAGTTCTAGGTCGCCCACCAGTAAAATGCGCGAATACATTTAAGTTCTAGGTCGCCCACCAGTAAAATGCGGGAATACTTTTAAGTTCTAGGTCGCCCACCAGTAAAATGCGGGAATACATTTAAGTTATAGGTCGCCCACCAGTAAAATGCGGAAATACATTTAAGTTTTAGGTCGCCCACCAGTAAAATACGGGAATACATTTAAGTTTTAGGTCGCCCACCAGTAAAATACGGGAATACATTTAAGTTCTAGGTCGCCCACCAGTAAAATGCGGGAATACTTTTAAGTTCTAGGTCGCCCAGCAGTAAAATGCGGGAATACATTTAAGTTCTAGGTCGCCCACCAGTAAAATGCGGGAATACATTTAAGTTCTAGGTCGCCCACCAGTAAAATGCGGGAATACATTTAAGTTCTAGGTCGCCCACCAGTAAAATGCGGGAATACTTTTAAGTTCTAGGTCGCCCACCAGTAAAATGCGGGAATACATTTAAGTTCTAGGTCGCCCACCAGTAAAATGCGGGAATACTTTTAAGTTCTAGGTCGCCCAGCAGTAAAATGCGGGAATACATTTAAGTTCTAGGTCGCCCAGCAGTAAAATGCGGGAATACATTTAAGTTCTAGGTCGCCCACCAGTAAAATGCGGGAATACATTTAAGTTCTAGGTTGCCCACCAGTAAAATGCGGGAATACTTTTAAGTTCTCGGTCGCCCACCAGTAAAATGCGGGAATACATTTAAGTTCTAGGTCGCCCACCAGTAAAATGCGGGAATACTTTCTGTTCTAGGTCGCCCACCAGTAAAATGAGGGAATACATTCTGTTCTAGGTCGTCCACCAATAAAATGCGGGAATACTTTTAAGTTCTAGGTCGCCCACCAGTAAAATGCGGGAATACTTTTAAGTTCTAGGTCGCCCACTAGTAAAATGCGGGAATACATTTAAGTTTTAGGTCGCCCACCAGTAAAATACGGGAATACATTTAAGTTCTAGGTCGCCCACCAGTAAAATGCGGGAATACTTTTAAGTTCTAGGTCGCCCGGCAGTAAAATGCGGGAATACATTTAAGTTCTAGGTCGCCCACCAGTAAAATGCGGGAATACTTTTAAGTTCTAGGTCGCCCAGCAGTAAAATGCGGGAATACATTTAAGTTCTAGGTCGCCCACCAGTAAAATGCGGGAATACATTTAAGTTCTAGGTCGCCCACCAGTAAAATGCGGGAATACATTTAAGTTCTAGGTCGCCCACCAGTAAAATGCGGGAATACTTTTAAGTTCTAGGTCGCCCACCAGTAAAATGCGGGAATACATTTAAGTTTTAGGTCGCCCACCAGTAAAATACGGGAATACATTTAAGTTCTAGGTCGCCCACCAGTAAAATGCGGGAATACTTTTAAGTTCTAGGTCGCCCACCAGTAAAATGCGGGAATACATTTAAGTTCTAGGTCGCCCACCAGTAAAATGCGGGAATATATTTAAGTTCTAGGTCGCCCACCAGTAAAATGCGGGAATACATTTAAGTTCTAGGTCGCCCACCAGTAAAATGCGGGAATACTTTTAAGTTCTAGGTCGCCCACCAGTAAAATGCGGGAATACATTTAAGTTCTAGGTCGCCCACCAGTAAAATGCGGGAATACATTTAAGTTCTAGGTCGCCCACCAGTAAAATGCGGGAATACATTTAAGTTCTAGGTCGCCCACCAGTAAAATGCGGGAATACATTTAAGTTCTAGGTTGCCCACCAGTAAAATGCGGGAATACTTTTAAGTTCTAGGTCGCCCACCAGTAAAATGCGGGAATACATTTAAGTTCTAGGTCGCCCACCAGTAAAATGCGGGAATACTTTTAAGTTCTAGGTCGCCCAGCAGTAAAATGCGGGAATACATTTAAGTTCTAGGTCGCCCAGCAGTAAAATGCGGGAATACATTTAAGTTCTAGGTCGCCCACCAGTAAAATGCGGGAATACATTTAAGTTCTAGGTTGCCCACCAGTAAAATGCGGGAATACTTTTAAGTTCTAGGTCGCCCACCAGTAAAATGCGGGAATACATTTAAGTTCTAGGTCGCCCACCAGTAAAATGCGGGAATACTTTCTGTTCTAGGTCGCCCACCGAGGAAACAATTTCAATACATCTAAGTTCTAGGTCGCCCACCAGTAAAATGCGGGAATACTTTTAATTTCTAGGTCGCCCACCAGTAAAATGCGGGAATACATTTAAGTTCTAGGTCGCCCACCAGTAAAATGCGGGAATACATTTAAGTTCTAGGTCGCCCACCAGTAAAATACGGGAATACATTTAAGTTCTAGGTCGCCCACCAGTAAAATACGGGAATACATTTAAGTTCTAGGTCGCCCACCAGTAAAATGCGGGAATACTTTTAAGTTCTAGGTCGCCCACCAGTAAAATGCGGGAATACATTTAAGTTCTAGGTCGCCCACCAGTAAAATGCGGGAATACTTTCTGTTCTAGGTCGCCCACCAGTAAAATGCGGGAATACATTCTGTTCTAGGTCGCCCACCAGTAAAATGCGGGAATACATTTCAGTTCTAGGTCGCCCACCAGTAAAATGCGGGAATACATTTCAGCTCTAGGTCGCCCACCAGTAAAATGCGGGAATACATTTAAGTTCTAGGTCGCCCACCAGTAAAATGCGCGAATACATTTAAGTTCTAGGTCGCCCACTAGTAAAATGCGGGAATACTTTTAAGTTATAGGTCGCCCACCAGTAAAATGCGGAAATACATTTAAGTTCTAGGTCGTCCACCAGTAAAATACGGGAATACATTTAAGTTTTAGGTCGCCCACCAGTAAAATACGGGAATACATTTAAGTTCTAGGTCGCCCACCAGTAAAATGCGGGAATACTTTTAAGTTCTAGGTAGCCCACCAGTAAAATGCGGGAATACATTTAAGTTCTAGGTCGCACACCAGTAAAATGCGGGAATACATTTAAGTTCTAGGTCGCCCACCAGTAAAATGCGGGAATACTTTTAAGTTCTAGGTCGCCCACCAGTACAATGCGGGAATACATTTAAGTTCTAGGTCGCCCACCAGTAAAATGCGGGAATACTTTCTGTTCTAGGTCGCCCACCAGTAAAATGCGGGAATACATTCTGTTCTAGGTCGCCCACCAGTAAAATGCGGGAATACTTTTAAGTTCTAGGTCGCCCACCAGTAAAATGCGGGAATACATTTAAGTTCTAGGTCGCCCACCAGCAAAATACGGGAATACATTTAAGTTTTAGGTCGCCCACCAGTAAAATACGGGAATACATTTAAGTTTTAGGTCGCCCACCAGTAAAATGCGGGAATACTTTTAAGTTCTAGGTCGCCCACCAGTAAAATGCGGGAATACATTTAAGTTCTAGGTCGCCCACCAGTACAATGCGGGAATACTTTTAAGTTCTAGGTCGCCCACCAGTAAAATGCGGGAATACATTTAAGTTCTAGGTCGCCCACCAGTAAAATGCGGGAGTACATTTAAGTTCTAGGTCGCCCACCAGTAAAATGCGGGAATACATTTAAGTTCTAGGTCGCCCACCAGTAAAATACGGGAATACATTTAAGTTCTAGGTCGCCCACCAGTAAAATGCGGGAATACATTTAAGTTCTAGGTCGCCCACAAGTAAAATGCGGGAATACTTTTAAGTTCTAGGTCGCCCACCAGTAAAATGCGGGAATACATTTAAGTTCTAGGTCGCCCACCAGTAAAATGCGGGAATACATTTAAGTTCTAGGTCGCCCACCAGTAAAATGTGGGAATACTTTTAAGTTCTAGGTAGCCCACCAGTAAAATGCGGGAATACATTTAAGTTCTAGGTCGCCCACCAGTAAAATGCGGGAATACATTTAAGTTCTAGGTAGCCCACCAGTAAAATGCGGGAATACATTTAAGTTCTAGGTCGCCCACCAGTAAAATGCGGGAATACATTTAAGTTCTAGGTCGCCCACCAGTAAAATGCGGGAATACTTTTAAGTTCTAGGTCGCCCACCAGTACAATGCGGGAATACATTTAAGTTCTAGGTCGCCCACCAGTAAAATGCGGGAATACTTTCTGTTCTAGGTCGCCCACCAGTAAAATGCGGGAATACATTCTGTTCTAGGTCGCCCACCAGTAAAATGCGGGAATACTTTTAAGTTCTAGGTCGCCCACTAGTAAAATACGGGAATACATTTAAGTTCTAGGTCGCCCACCAGTAAAATGCGGGAATACTTTTAAGTTCTAGGTCGCCCACCAGTAAAATGCGGGAATACATTTAAGTTCTAGGTCGCCCACCAGTACAATGCGGGAATACTTTTAAGTTCTAGGTCGCCCACCAGTAAAATGCGGGAATACATTTCAGTTCTAGGTCGCCCACCAGTAAAATGCGGGAATACATTTCAGCTCTAGGTCGCCCACCAGTAAAATGCGGGAATACATTTAAGTTCTAGGTCGCCCACCAGTAAAATGCGGGAATACATTTAAGTTCTAGGTCGCCCACCAGTAAAATGCGGGAATACATTTAAGTTCTAGGTCGCCCACCAGTAAAATGCGGGAATACTTTTAAGTTCTAGGTCGCCCACCAGTAAAATGCGGGAATACATTTAAGTTCTAGGTCGCCCACCAGTAAAATGCGGGAATACATTTAAGTTCTAGGTCGCCCACCAGTAAAATACGGGAATACATTTAAGTTCTAGGTCGCCCACCAGCAAAATACGGGAATACATTTAAGTTTTAGGTCGCCCACCAGTAAAATACGGGAATACATTTAAGTTTTAGGTCGCCCACCAGTAAAATGCGGGAATACTTTTAAGTTCTAGGTCGCCCACCAGTAAAATGCGGGAATACATTTAAGTTCTAGGTCGCCCACCAGTACAATGCGGGAATACATTTAAGTTCTAGGTCGCCCACCAGTAAAATGCGGGAATACATTTAAGTTCTAGGTCGCCCACCAGTAAAATACGGGAATACATTTAAGTTCTAGGTCGCCCACTAGTAAAATACGGGAATACATTTAAGTTCTAGGTCGCCCACCAGTAAAATGCGGGAATACTTTTAAGTTCTAGGTCGCCCACCAGTAAAATGCGGGAATACATTTAAGTTCTAGGTCGCCCACCAGTAAAATGCGGGAATACTTTTAAGTTCTAGGTCGCCCACCAGTAAAATGCGGGAATACATTTAAGTTCTAGGTCGCCCACCAGTAAAATGCGGGAATACTTTTAAGTTCTAGGTCGCCCACCAGTAAAATGCGGGAATACATTTAAGTTCTAGGTCGCCCACCAGTAAAATGCGGGAATACATTTAAGTTCTAGGTCGCCCACCAGTAAAATACGGGAATACATTTAAGTTTTAGGTCGCCCACCAGTAAAATACGGGAATACATTTAAGTTTTAGGTCGCCCACCAGTAAAATGCGGGAATACATTTAAGTTCTAGGTCGCCCACCAGTAAAATGCGCGAATACATTTAAGTTCTAGGTCGCCCACCTGTAAAATGCGGGAATACTTTTAAGTTCTAGGTCGCCCACCAGTAAAATGCGGGAATACATTTAAGTTATAGGTCGCCCACCAGTAAAATGCGGAAATACATTTAAGTTCTAGGTCGCCCACCAGTTAAATACGGGAATACATTTAAGTTTTAGGTCGCCCACCAGTAAAATACGGGAATACATTTAAGTTCTAGGTCGCCCACCAGTAAAATACGGGAATACATTTAAGTTTTAGGTCGCCCACCAGTAAAATGCGGGAATACTTTTAAGTTCTAGGTCGCCCACCAGCAAAATACGGGAATACATTTAAGTTTTAGGTCGCCCACCAGTAAAATGCGGGAATACATTCTGTTCTAGGTCGCCCACCAGTAAAATGCGCGAATACATTTAAGTTCTAGGTCGCCCACCAGTAAAATGCGGGAATACTTTTAAGTTCTAGGTCGCCCACCAGTAAAATGCGGGAATACATTTAAGTTATAGGTCGCCCACCAGTAAAATGCGGAAATACATTTAAGTTTTAGGTCGCCCACCAATTAAAATACGGGAATACATTTAAGTTTTAGGTCGCCCACCAGTAAAATACGGGAATACATTTAAGTTCTAGGTCGCCCACCAGTAAAATGCGGGAATACTTTTAAGTTCTAGGTCGCCCAGCAGTAAAATGCGGGAATACATTTAAGTTCTAGGTCGCCCACCAGTAAAATGCGGGAATACATTTAAGTTCTAGGTCGCCCACCAGTAAAATGCGGGAATACATTTAAGTTCTAGGTCGCCCACCAGTAAAATGCGGGAATACTTTTAAGTTCTAGGTCGCCCACCAGTAAAATGCGGGAATACATTTAAGTTCTAGGTCGCCCACCAGTAAAATGCGCGAATACTTTTAAGTTCTAGGTCGCCCAACAGTAAAATGCGGGAATACATTTAAGTTCTAGGTCGCCCACCAGTAAAATGCGGGAATACATTTAAGTTGTAGGTTGCCCACCAGCAAAATACGGGAATACATTTAAGTTTTAGGTCGCCCACCAGTAAAATACGGGAATACATTTAAGTTTTAGGTCGCCCACCAGTAAAATGCGGGAATACTTTTAAGTTCTAGGTCGCCCACCAGTAAAATGCGGGAATACATTTAAGTTCTAGGTCGCCCACCAGTACAATGCGGGAATACTTTTAAGTTCTAGGTCGCCCACCAGTAAAATGCGGGAATACATTTAAGTTCTAGGTCGCCCACCAGTAAAATGCGGGAGTACATTTAAGTTCTAGGTCGCCCACCAGTAAAATGCGGGAATACTTTCTGTTCTAGGTCGCCCACCAGTAAAATGCGGGAATACATTCTGTTCTAGGTCGCCCACCAGTAAAATGCGGGAATACATTTCAGTTCTAGGTCGCCCACCAGTAAAATGCGGGAATACATTTCAGCTCTAGGTCGCCCACCAGTAAAATGCGGGAATACATTTAAGTTCTAGGTCGCCCACCAGTAAAATGCGCGAATACATTTAAGTTCTAGGTCGCCCACCAGTAAAATGCGGGAATACTTTTAAGTTCTAGGTCGCCCACCAGTAAAATGCGGGAATACATTTAAGTTATAGGTCGCCCACCAGTAAAATGCGGAAATACATTTAAGTTTTAGGTCGCCCACCAGTAAAATACGGGAATACATTTAAGTTTTAGGTCGCCCACCAGTAAAATACGGGAATACATTTAAGTTCTAGGTCGCCCACCAGTAAAATGCGGGAATACTTTTAAGTTCTAGGTCGCCCAGCAGTAAAATGCGGGAATACATTTAAGTTCTAGGTCGCCCACCAGTAAAATGCGGGAATACATTTAAGTTCTAGGTCGCCCACCAGTAAAATGCGGGAATACATTTAAGTTCTAGGTCGCCCACAAGTAAAATGCGGGAATACTTTTAAGTTCTAGGTCGCCCACCAGTAAAATGCGGGAATACATTTAAGTTCTAGGTCGCCCACCAGTAAAATGCGGGAATACATTTAAGTTCTAGGTCGCCCACCAGTAAAATGCGGTAATACTTTTAAGTTCTAGGTCGCCCACCAGTAAAATGCGGGAATACATTTAAGTTCTAGGTCGCCCACCAGTAAAATGCGGGAATACATTTAAGTTCTAGGTCGCCCACCAGTAAAATACGGGAATACATTTAAGTTCTAGGTCGCCCACTAGTAAAATACGGGAATACATTTAAGTTCTAGGTCGCCCACCAGTAAAATGCGGGAATACTTTTAAGTTCTAGGTCGCCCACCAGTAAAATGCGGGAATACATTTAAGTTCTAGGTCGCCCACCAGTACAATGCGGGAATACTTTTAAGTTCTAGGTCGCCCACCAGTAAAATGCGGGAATACATTTAAGTTCTAGGTCGCCCACCAGTAAAATGCGCGAATACATTTAAGTTCTAGGTCGCCCACCTGTAAAATGCGGGAATACTTTTAAGTTCTAGGTCGCCCACCAGTAAAATGCGGGAATACATTTAAGTTATAGGTCGCCCACCAGTAAAATGCGGAAATACATTTAAGTTCTAGGTCGCCCACCAGTTAAATACGGGAATACATTTAAGTTTTAGGTCGCCCACCAGTAAAATACGGGAATACATTTAAGTTCTAGGTCGCCCACCAGTAAAATACGGGAATACATTTAAGTTTTAGGTCGCCCACCAGTAAAATGCGGGAATACTTTTAAGTTCTAGGTCGCCCACCAGCAAAATACGGGAATACATTTAAGTTTTAGGTCGCCCACCAGTAAAATGCGGGAATACATTCTGTTCTAGGTCGCCCACCAGTAAAATGCGCGAATACATTTAAGTTCTAGGTCGCCCACCAGTAAAATGCGGGAATACTTTTAAGTTCTAGGTCGCCCACCAGTAAAATGCGGGAATACATTTAAGTTATAGGTCGCCCACCAGTAAAATGCGGAAATACATTTAAGTTTTAGGTCGCCCACCAATTAAAATACGGGAATACATTTAAGTTTTAGGTCGCCCACCAGTAAAATACGGGAATACATTTAAGTTCTAGGTCGCCCACCAGTAAAATGCGGGAATACTTTTAAGTTCTAGGTCGCCCAGCAGTAAAATGCGGGAATACATTTAAGTTCTAGGTCGCCCACCAGTAAAATGCGGGAATACATTTAAGTTCTAGGTCGCCCACCAGTAAAATGCGGGAATACATTTAAGTTCTAGGTCGCCCACCAGTAAAATGCGGGAATACTTTTAAGTTCTAGGTCGCCCACCAGTAAAATGCGGGAATACATTTAAGTTCTAGGTCGCCCACCAGTAAAATGCGCGAATACTTTTAAGTTCTAGGTCGCCCAACAGTAAAATGCGGGAATACATTTAAGTTCTAGGTCGCCCACCAGTAAAATGCGGGAATACATTTAAGTTGTAGGTTGCCCACCAGCAAAATACGGGAATACATTTAAGTTTTAGGTCGCCCACCAGTAAAATACGGGAATACATTTAAGTTTTAGGTCGCCCACCAGTAAAATGCGGGAATACTTTTAAGTTCTAGGTCGCCCACCAGTAAAATGCGGGAATACATTTAAGTTCTAGGTCGCCCACCAGTACAATGCGGGAATACTTTTAAGTTCTAGGTCGCCCACCAGTAAAATGCGGGAATACATTTAAGTTCTAGGTCGCCCACCAGTAAAATGCGGGAGTACATTTAAGTTCTAGGTCGCCCACCAGTAAAATGCGGGAATACTTTCTGTTCTAGGTCGCCCACCAGTAAAATGCGGGAATACATTCTGTTCTAGGTCGCCCACCAGTAAAATGCGGGAATACATTTCAGTTCTAGGTCGCCCACCAGTAAAATGCGGGAATACATTTCAGCTCTAGGTCGCCCACCAGTAAAATGCGGGAATACATTTAAGTTCTAGGTCGCCCACCAGTAAAATGCGCGAATACATTTAAGTTCTAGGTCGCCCACCAGTAAAATGCGGGAATACTTTTAAGTTCTAGGTCGCCCACCAGTAAAATGCGGGAATACATTTAAGTTATAGGTCGCCCACCAGTAAAATGCGGAAATACATTTAAGTTTTAGGTCGCCCACCAGTAAAATACGGGAATACATTTAAGTTTTAGGTCGCCCACCAGTAAAATACGGGAATACATTTAAGTTCTAGGTCGCCCACCAGTAAAATGCGGGAATACTTTTAAGTTCTAGGTCGCCCAGCAGTAAAATGCGGGAATACATTTAAGTTCTAGGTCGCCCACCAGTAAAATGCGGGAATACATTTAAGTTCTAGGTCGCCCACCAGTAAAATGCGGGAATACATTTAAGTTCTAGGTCGCCCACAAGTAAAATGCGGGAATACTTTTAAGTTCTAGGTCGCCCACCAGTAAAATGCGGGAATACATTTAAGTTCTAGGTCGCCCACCAGTAAAATGCGGGAATACATTTAAGTTCTAGGTCGCCCACCAGTAAAATGCGGTAATACTTTTAAGTTCTAGGTCGCCCACCAGTAAAATGCGGGAATACATTTAAGTTCTAGGTCGCCCACCAGTAAAATGCGGGAATACATTTAAGTTCTAGGTCGCCCACCAGTAAAATACGGGAATACATTTAAGTTCTAGGTCGCCCACTAGTAAAATACGGGAATACATTTAAGTTCTAGGTCGCCCACCAGTAAAATGCGGGAATACTTTTAAGTTCTAGGTCGCCCACCAGTAAAATGCGGGAATACATTTAAGTTCTAGGTCGCCCACCAGTACAATGCGGGAATACTTTTAAGTTCTAGGTCGCCCACCAGTAAAATGCGGGAATACATTTCAGTTCTAGGTCGCCCACCAGTAAAATGCGGGAATACATTTCAGCTCTAGGTCGCCCACCAGTAAAATGCGGGAATACATTTAAGTTCTAGGTCGCCCACCAGTAAAATGCGCGAATACATTTAAGTTCTAGGTCGCCCACCAGTAAAATGCGGGAATACTTTTAAGTTCTAGGTCGCCCACCAGTAAAATGCGGGAATACATTTAAGTTATAGGTCGCCCACCAGTAAAATGCGGAAATACATTTAAGTTCTAGGTCGCCCACCAGTTAAATACGGGAATACATTTAAGTTTTAGGTCGCCCACCAGTAAAATACGGGAATACATTTAAGTTCTAGGTCGCCCACCAGTAAAATGCGGGAATACTTTTAAGTTCTAGGTCGCCCAGCAGTAAAATGCGGGAATACATTTAAGTTCTAGGTCGCCCACCAGTAAAATGCGGGAATACATTTAAGTTCTAGGTCGCCCACCAGTAAAATGCGGGAATACATTTAAGTTCTAGGTCGCCCACCAGTAAAATGCGGGAATACTTTTAAGTTCTAGGTCGCCCACCAGTAAAATGCGGGAATACATTTAAGTTCTAGGTCGCCCACCAGTAAAATGCGGGAATACTTTTAAGTTCTAGGTCGCCCAGCAGTAAAATGCGGGAATACATTTAAGTTCTAGGTCGCCCACCAGTAAAATGCGGGAATACATTTAAGTTCTAGGTCGCCCACCAGTAAAATGCGGGAATACATTTAAGTTCTAGGTCGCCCACCAGTAAAATGCAGGAATACATTTAAGTTCTAGGTCGCCCACCAGTAAAATGCGGGAATACTTTTAAGTTCTAGGTCGCCCACCAGTAAAATGCGGGAATACATTTAAGTTCTAGGTCGCCCACCAGTAAAATGCGGGAATACATTTAAGTTCTAGGTCGCCCACCAGTAAAATGCGGGAATACTTTTAAGTTCTAGGTCGCCCACCAGTAAAATGCGGGAATACATTTAAGTTCTAGGTCGCCCACCAGTAAAATGCGGGAATACATTTAAGTTCTAGGTCGCCCACCAGTAAAATACGGGAATACATTTAAGTTCTAGGTCGCCCACCAGTAAAATACGGGAATACATTTAAGTTCTAGGTCGCCCACCAGTAAAATGCGGGAATACTTTTAAGTTCTAGGTCGCCCACCAGTAAAATGCGGGAATACATTTAAGTTCTAGGTCGCCCACCAGTACAATGCGGGAATACTTTTAAGTTCTAGGTCGCCCACCAGTAAAATGCGGGAATACATTTAAGTTCTAGGTCGCCCACCGGTAAAATGCGGGAGTACATTTAAGTTCTAGGTCGCCCACCAGTAAAATGCGGGAATACTTTCTGTTCTAGGTCGCCCACCAGTAAAATGCGGGAATACATTCTGTTCTAGGTCGCCCACCAGTAAAATGCGGGAATACATTTCAGTTCTAGGTCGCCCACCAGTAAAATGCGGGAATACATTTCAGCTCTAGGTCGCCCACCAGTAAAATGCGGGAATACATTTAAGTTCTAGGTCGCCCACCAGTAAAATGCGGGAATACATTTAAGTTCTAGGTCGCCCACCAGTAAAATACGGGAATACATTTAAGTTCTAGGTCGCCCACCAGTAAAATGCGGGAATACTTTTAAGTTCTAGGTCGCCCACCAGTAAAATGCGGGAATACATTTAAGTTCTAGGTCGCCCACCAGTAAAATGCGGGAATACTTTCTGTTCTAGGTCGCCCACCAGTAAAATGCGGGAATACATTCTGTTCTAGGTCGCCCACCAGTAAAATGCGGGAATACTTTTAAGTTCTAGGTCGCCCACCAGTAAAATGCGGGAATACATTTAAGTTCTAGGTCGCCCACCAGTAAAATGCGGGAATACATTTAAGTTCTAGGTCGCCCACCAGTAAAATACGGGAATACATTTAAGTTCTAGGTCGCCCACCAGTAAAATACGGGAATACATTTAAGTTCTAGGTCGCCCACCAGTAAAATGCGGGAATACTTTTAAGTTCTAGGTCGCCCACCAGTAAAATGCGGGAATACATTTAAGTTCTAGGTCGCCCACCAGTAAAATACGGGAATACATTTAAGTTCTAGGTCGCCCACCAGTAAAATACGGGTATACATTTAAGTTCTAGGTCGCCCACCAGTAAAATGCGGGAATACTTTTAAGTTCTAGGTCGCCCACCAGTAAAATGCGGGAATACATTTAAGTTCTAGGTCGCCCACCAGTAAAATGCGGGAATACATTTAAGTTCTAGGTCGCCCACCAGTAAAATGCGGGAATACTTTTAAGTTCTAGGTCGCCCACCAGTACAATGCGGGAATACATTTTAAGTTCTAGGTCGCCCACCAGTAAAATGCGGGAATACTTTCTGTTCTAGGTCGCCCACCAGTAAAATGCGGGAATACATTCTGTTCTAGGTCGCCCACCAGTAAAATGCGGGAATACTTTTAAGTTCTAGGTCGCCCACCAGTAAAATGCGGGAATACATTTAAGTTCTAGGTCGCCCACCAGTAAAATGCGGGAATACATTTAAGTTCTAGGTCGCCCACCAGTAAAATGCGGGAATACATTTAAGTTCTAGGTCGCCCACCAGTAAAATGCGGGAATACATTTAAGTTCTAGGTCGCCCACCAGTAAAATGCGGGAGTACATTTAAGTTCTAGGTCGCCCACCAGTAAAATGCGGGAATACTTTCTGTTCTAGGTCGCCCACCAGTAAAATGCGGGAATACATTCTGTTCTAGGTCGCCCACCAGTAAAATGCGGGAATACATTTCAGTTCTAGGTCGCCCACCAGTAAAATGCGGGAATACATTTCAGCTCTAGGTCGCCCACCAGTAAAATGCGGGAATACATTTAAGTTCTAGGTCGCCCACCAGTAAAATGCGCGAATACATTTAAGTTCTAGGTCGCCCACCAGTAAAATGCGGGAATACTTTTAAGTTCTAGGTCGCCCACCAGTAAAATGCGGGAATACATTTAAGTTATAGGTCGCCCACCAGTAAAATGCGGAAATACATTTAAGTTTTAGGTCGCCCACCAGTAAAATACGGGAATACATTTAAGTTTTAGGTCGCCCACCAGTAAAATACGGGAATACATTTAAGTTCTAGGTCGCCCACCAGTAAAATGCGGGAATACTTTTAAGTTCTAGGTCGCCCAGCAGTAAAATGCGGGAATACATTTAAGTTCTAGGTCGCCCACCAGTAAAATGCGGGAATACATTTAAGTTCTAGGTCGCCCACCAGTAAAATGCGGGAATACATTTAAGTTCTAGGTCGCCCACCAGTAAAATGCGGGAATACATTTAAGTTCTAGGTCGTCCACCAGTAAAATGCGGGAATACTTTTAAGTTCTAGGTCGCCCACCAGTAAAATGCGGGAATACATTTAAGTTCTAGGTCGCCCACCAGTAAAATGCGGGAATACTTTTAAGTTCTAGGTCGCCCAGCAGTAAAATGCGGGAATACATTTAAGTTCTAGGTCGCCCACCAGTAAAATGCGGGAATACATTTAAGTTCTAGGTCGCCCACCAGTAAAATGCGGGAATACATTTAAGTTCTAGGTCGCCCACCAGTAAAATGCGGGAATACTTTTAAGTTCTAGGTCGCCCACCAGTAAAATGCGGGAATACATTTAAGTTCTAGGTCGCCCACCAGTAAAATGCGGGAATACTTTCTGTTCTAGGTCGCCCACCAGTAAAATGCGGGAATACATTCTGTTCTAGGTCGCCCACCAGTAAAATGCGGGAATACTTTTAAGTTCTAGGTCGCCCACCAGTAAAATGCGGGAATACATTTAAGTTCTAGGTCGCCCACCAGTAAAATGCGGGAATACATTTAAGTTCTAGGTCGCCCACCAGTAAAATACGGGAATACATTTAAGTTCTAGGTCGCCCACCAGTAAAATACGGGAATACATTTAAGTTCTATGTCACCCACCAGTAAAATGCGGGAATACTTTTAAGTTCTAGGTCGCCCACCAGTAAAATGCGGGAATACATTTAAGTTCTAGGTCGCCCACCAGTACAATGCGGGAATACTTTTAAGTTCTAGGTCGCCCACCAGTAAAATGCGGGAATACATTTAAGTTCTAGGTCGCCCACCAGTAAAATGCGGGAGTACATTTAAGTTATAGGTCGCCCACCAGTAAAATGCGGGAATACTTTCTGTTCTAGGTCGCCCACCAGTAAAATGCGGGAATACATTCTGTTCTAGGTCGCCCACCAGTAAAATGCGGGAATACATTTCAGTTCTAGGTCGCCCACCAGTAAAATGCGGGAATACATTTCAGCTCTAGGTCGCCCACCAGTAAAATGCGGGAATACATTTAAGTTCTAGGTCGCCCACCAGTAAAATGCGCGAATACATTTAAGTTCTAGGTCGCCCACCAGTAAAATGCGGGAATACTTTTAAGTTCTAGGTCGCCCACCAGTAAAATGCGGGAATACATTTAAGTTATAGGTCGCCCACCAGTAAAATGCGGAAATACATTTAAGTTCTAGGTCGCCCACCAGTAAAATGCTGGAATACTTTAAAGTTCTAGGTCGCCCAGCAGTAAAATGCGGGAATACATTTAAGTTCTAGGTCGCCCACCAGTAAAATGCGGGAATACATTTAAGTTCTAGGTCGCCAACCAGTAAAATGCGGGAATACATTTAAGTTCTAGGTCGCCCACCAGTAAAATGCGGGAATACTTTTAAGTTCTAGGTCGCCCACCAGTAAAATACGGGAATACATTTAAGTTCTAGGTCGCCCACCAGTAAAATGCGGGAATACTTTTAAGTTCTAGGTCGCCCAGCAGTAAAATGCGGGAATACATTTATGTTCTAGGTCGCCCACCAGTAAAATGCGGGAATACATTTAAGTTCTAGGTCGCCCACCAGTAAAATGCGGGAATACATTTAAGTTCTAGGTCGCCCACCAGTAAAATGCGGGAATACTTTTAAGTTCTAGGTCGCCCACCAGTAAAATGCGGGAATACATTTAAGTTCTAGGTCGCCCACCAGTAAAATGCGGGAATACATTTAAGTTCTAGGTCGCCCACCAGTAAAATGCGGTAATACTTTTAAGTTCTAGGTCGCCCACCAGTAAAATGCGGGAATACATTTAAGTTCTAGGTCGCCCACCAGTAAAATGCGGGAATACATTTAAGTTCTAGGTTGCCCACCAGTAAAATGCGGGAATAAATTTAAGTTCTAGGTCGCCCATCAGTAAAATGCGGAAATACATTTAAGTTCTAGGTCGCCCACCAGTAAAATGCTGGAATACTTTAAAGTTCTAGGTCGCCCAGCAGTAAAATGCGGGAATACATTTAAGTTCTAGGTCGCCCACCAGTAAAATGCGGGAATACATTTAAGTTCTAGGTCGCCAACCAGTAAAATGCGGGAATACATTTAAGTTCTAGGTCGCCCACCAGTAAAATGCGGGAATACTTTTAAGTTCTAGGTCGCCCACCAGTAAAATACGGGAATACATTTAAGTTCTAGGTCGCCCACCAGTAAAATGCGGGAATACTTTTAAGTTCTAGGTCGCCCAGCAGTAAAATGCGGGAATACATTTATGTTCTAGGTCGCCCACCAGTAAAATGCGGGAATACATTTAAGTTCTAGGTCGCCCACCAGTAAAATGCGGGAATACATTTAAGTTCTAGGTCGCCCACCAGTAAAATGCGGGAATACTTTTAAGTTCTAGGTCGCCCACCAGTAAAATGCGGGAATACATTTAAGTTCTAGGTCGCCCACCAGTAAAATGCGGGAATACATTTAAGTTCTAGGTCGCCCACCAGTAAAATGCGGTAATACTTTTAAGTTCTAGGTCGCCCACCAGTAAAATGCGGGAATACATTTAAGTTCTAGGTCGCCCACCAGTAAAATGCGGGAATACATTTAAGTTCTAGGTTGCCCACCAGTAAAATGCGGGAATAAATTTAAGTTCTAGGTCGCCCATCAGTAAAATGCGGGAATACATTTAAGTTGTAGGTCGCCCACCAGTAAAATGCGGGAATACTTTTAAGTTCTAGGTCGCCCACTAGTAAAATGCGTGAATACATTTAAGTTCTAGGTCGCCCACTAGTAAAATGCGGGAATACATTTAAGTTCTAGGTCGCCCACCAGTAAAATGCGGGAATACTTTTCAGCTCTAGATTTTGGAATCAGTAACCCCACCTGAAGACGGAAGGTTACAACAGAGATCCCCAAGCAGGAAACAATAAAATCCCCAGCACCAAGAAGCAGAAGGCTGCAAAGGCAAGCGTGCGATTCAAAATGAAGAAGGAACGCGTCTCAAAAGAAGCAATTTGGGAACGTTATAGCATGCCCAACATAACAATTTTGATGAAGAAAGCCATACCACTGAAGAAACCATTGAAAGGTTTAAAGAAGACAGCCATGTTCCCAGCAGATCAAGCGAAGTGATGAAAACCGGCATTCAGAAAAGGCGAAGGACCAGTATCATCCCCCAAGCTCACAAAATAAAGGCATCGGAGGAAAGCGTTAGCCGACAAGAAAGCAAGGCAACAAGAACAAGTTGAATATAGATGAGACCTCATGATCCATAGTCTAGCTTAGCTTCTTGTTTTTCCTTTCAGAACAATGTAACAAGGAGATCGGCGAGCGGTATCATCCTGTAGCAGCATGCAACAGCGCACAACAGCAGCGAGCACTACAGTCACACGGTAGTCCCAGCTACCAAAATTTCCCGAACTACATTGACCTGATTCCTGTTCAGCCCAGGATATGTAGGAAACCTCTGAAGCAAAGGTTCGGTCAAACCTTTTTCAAAAAAATGCTTCACACGGAGTATTCGGACGGTCAAAAATCGCTCGCTTTATCTTTGCGCAAAAACCCTTCATGTCTTCGTGCAAAGAGGGGCAGCTGTAAGCACGTGATTTTTGCTTCACGGACAATCACTCCAAAAGAAAACAAAAATAGTGACAAATGGCCTCGCTGTGCAATTTGTCGTTTTTCCGTGACATGTGTTGTTAGTCATTTGTGGGTCTGTCCATTTTGCATTTAATCTTACCGATCAAAATACAAAGCATGTATGTCAGGGTAATTAAAACCATAATTCGGTCATTAAAAAGAAAGAAAATTCACAAAAAATATGTGTGCATTTTTATTTCAGGTTGTGATTTAACCATTTAGAATTTTTTTTAGTATGTGTGCAAATGATTGTGTCAAGTATTGATTAAGTTGGATGTGGCAAGTTCATTTTAATTTAGTTGTATTTTTAAAATTGGAAAACAAAAGAAAAAGAATTCAAGTGGTGTAGCAAATCGGACTTGGGCCTATTTTTGAATTGAGGCCCAAGTTCAGGCCATCAGCCACGTCCAAGGACACAAGTCCAGTCCAAACATGACCTGCCCAGGCACCTCCCGAAACGACGCCGCATCAAGCGTCTGATCTGAGCCGTTCAACCATACCCATCCAACGGTCCACATCCGCACCCGTAACCCGACCTGTTTAGCCGGTCCAACCCAACCCCCCACTTAAATCCAAACGACCCCGTTTTAATGTCAAACGACCTCGTCTCACCCCTCACCATCAGATCCAAGCCGTTGAGATCATCTGATCTAATGGCTCAGATCCAATCCTCTACTCCGTATATACGCCTTCCCTCACACCCCACGCCCCCTATCCGAACCCCACCTTTCCTCATCGTCTTCACCAAACACTGAAACCCCCCCAAACCCTAGCAACCGCCCTGATTTCCCTCTCACCAGAACCCGGCGGCATGAACGCCGGTGACCACCCCTTTCACACCCCTGAAACATCCAACCACCCTGAGCACGAATCCACTAACCATGTACCTCGAATCACCTCCCATCGTCTCGAATCTGGATTTGAACATTCGAGACAAAACTCGATCTATACCAAACCTCACCATCTTCGTACCAGACACTCCCATGACCTCCCTCGTGACCAAACCAAGCTTGGTTTGGTCCGAATCTACCTACAACTCCTAAAAAACCAGATATGAAGATCCAAAACCTAGAACACGAGTAGCCTTGGAATCCGGCCGGTCTTAACAGGGGTTTGAGGTCTAATAGACCTTAATCAAGGTGTTCTCATGTGAGAACACCCTGATTAAAGTTTGTTCGGCCTCAAATGGTCAAAGTTAAGTCGGATTTGGGTCAGTTTGGTTCAAACTTTTACGGTAAGTTTTCCCTTCTCTTTGTTTTAGTTTTGATTGAGTTGTTAGCATGCTTTGTTGTGACTGTTTGTTATTGTCTGATAGTTTTCTTAATTTCTTCCATCTCTGTCAAAGATCTTTTTATTTGGTCGATTGTTTTCTGTGTATGATTTGAACGTATCCTGTGATAAACATGTCCGATTAGGATAGTCGTCGTATAAATAATTTATATAGGTTCCCAGTGATTGACCAAAGTTGTCTGAAGCCCTTTAGGTCCCTATATGTATTTGTTTATATGAACGACTGATTGTTACCTGTTATAATTAGTATAGTCGACTTGATAAATATCGTCGATTAACTTCCTACGACTGAATGCTCAAATATTCTAATTCGTACAACTTCACGTAAGTGAATGAACCTGTTGATTGTTAATTGGATGCTTGACATTAGCTGTGACTACTAGCTTATAACTGCATTGTAAACAAATTAAAAGAATCAGGCTAGGGCAGTCTTGAATTTGAACTTCCAGAAGTTCAAAAGGCCCTGATACTGCAATGATGCAGGACAGTAATAATCAAGGTTTAACAGGGGTAGTCTGGGGTTTGAAAAGAAGAGAAAAGCTTAGTTTAAATGAGCTGACAAGTAGGGTACTAAATTGGGATTAAACTAATGCCAATGGGGAACAAGACACAAGAGTATGGGGTTTAAAATGAATACTTAAATGAACCCATAACTCTTGAACAAAAGGAATAAGCCAGGCGTGGGGAACAAATGGCTGGCATCAAAAAGATGCTTAGGCATGGGATTTAATAGGTATGGGCAGTCTGCAATTGGCAGAATCCAGGCAGCTTGACTGCACTGGTTGTTTGGCTTATAAATAGGTTATTTTCAGAACTTAAAAAGGGTGGAAATTTTAGTCTTGAAGAGAGGTCTTGTGAGTTGAAGAAAACTGAAAAAAAAACAGAAAGAAATTTCTAGAAATACTGTAACTGAACACTGTCCAAAAATTGCACAAAGAAACCAAGTTGGTTATCCTAACTGGGATTGTTATTTGTTCCATTAAGAGAAGTCTGTGTTCTTCTGCTGTGATTGTTACTACATTGAGCTTTCTGTGTGCTGTTGGTTTGAGTTTTAGTCTCCTTGATTGTCGAAACTGTGCTGGTTATTTGCTGAGCCTTGGTGGTTATTGAACTTCTGTGGCTATAGCACAAAATATTCTGTTTCCTTTCTCGACTGGTTTTGTTTCCTATCCTGTCTTCCTGGGATTATTAGTCTGTTGCTCGACCAACGTGTGAACTTCATCTTTGTGTTTGTTTGGTTGTTGTTGTGTTGTGCCATTTATCTGCTGCTGTTGTGCTTGCTGCGTACCACTCAGCTAATCATTTCCTTCTTCTTTTGTTTCTCTATACCAGGTACATGACTAATACACTGTCAAATGTAATTGGAAAGATGAGCATGAATACAAAAGAAAAGACCCGAAGAGTGACTTTTATACCTAGATTGTTACATTAGATATCATGTACTATATAATAATTTTCATTCCTGTTTTGATAATGGAAGTAGCATGTATGCCCAGTATATATCAATGTAGATTAGCTGAATATTAGTTTATATATGTATGCTGTTAGGTGAAAATATTCCCAATGTAATAGGTTGTATCTTAGACTTAGTTTAACTGTGTAGTATATTCTTTAATGTAGGCCAAGCATGAAAACTATCCACTACTAGTTAAGTTCTTTCCCTTTAATAGACGATCCCTTTATAACTGATAAACCACGCCAATAGAACCCAGAACAAGTTCACGACCTCAACCTCACAGGGGTCGAGCCCAGGTCAGAACAGACCCAGCAGTCCCGCATCGAACAAACAATGGCCCAGGTTCGGCCCATCACGCATGAGCTGGATTTGGGCCCTTAATATTTGCTCGGCTGACTGTGTACGTGGCCGCGCTTTTGATTTTGCGCAAGCACTCGGAATTCTGTTATAGATAACTTGCAAGCATGTAATTAACTAGGGCTATCTACTGTTTTCAATTAGTAGAGACAAACGTGACAAGAAACGTAGTTGCAATAGGATATTCTTTTAAAATGAGGACGAGATGAGCCTCGACAAAAATAAAGAAAAACGCACAAATTGCGGGGCCCTCGTTAAATGTATATATTGAAGCATTCAATCCCCAAGGTGGGTCGTTTAGCAAATCTCACGACCCTCCCGGAATAATAACGCGATAGCCTCTTTAAGCGCGTATTTAATAATTTTACCTTCTTATATTCGGGCGCGCATTTATGTGACCCAAATCCAAATCCCGACGGATTCGAGATGTGTTTCTAATCACGGGTACATTGATTGTGACGTGGTTCGAGATGCGTGTCCACGACATCGCAAATTCCTTTTAAAAAAAACAAGAATGAGACGAGCCTCGACAAACAAAATGTACAAAAGTTGCGGGGCCCTCTAATGTATGTATATATCAAAGTATTTAGAATTCGGGATGTGCCGTTTAACGAATTTTTACGACCTTCCACAAAATAACAAGAAGCTAGCTGCTTTAGGCGCGCCTCTAATAATTTATTTTCCTTAATTCGGGTGCACATTTATGTGACCCAAATCCAAATCTCAATCGAGTCAAGATATATCGATAGCCACGGGTGCATTGATGTAACGTGGTTCGAGATATGTTTTCACGACGTTGCAATTCTTATAAAATAATAATAACGACAAAAGCGGTTAAAAGTTAAAATTTGCACATATGTTCAATTTGTATAAAAATCAGATAATCAAGCCGAATATAACAGTTGAGCGACCGTGCTAGAACCACGGAACTCAGGAATGCCTAACACCTTCTCCCGGGTTAACAGAATTCCTTATCTGGATTTCTGGTACGCAGACTATAATATAGAGTCATTCTTTTCCTCGATTCGGGATTAAAATTGGTGACTTGGGACACCCTAAATCTCCCAAGTGGCGACTCTGAAATAAATAAACCCATCCTGTTTCGATTGTCCTTTAATTGGAAAAAACTCCCTTGCTCCCTCGTGGGTGCGTAAAAAGGAGGTGTGACACTATCGATTCAACCTCAGGACATGACTAGTCTCGGGGCCCTCGGTCTGTCCCACGAAAAGGCCCCGAAGGGCCGATGTCGGAACGAAAAAACAAAAAAGCAGGGAGAAGGGCTGACAGAATAAAAGCTCTTTTTATACATTGGCAAAGAGAAAAAAATGTCTTTACACTATTCATTTCCCGGGAGGAACACATGAATCAAAAAGGAAGGCATATAAAAAGGACTCGGAGACTACTCATCGCCACTATCGTCTTCACCCTTATCAGAGGTAATCAAGAGCGCCAATCTTCCCTCCGCTGCACGAGCCTCCCTTAGATAAGCGGACAGCTCGAATCCTCTGGCCTCAAGTTCTTCCAGCGTATCCCTCTTCGCCTCCGCTTTGGCATGCTCGACGGCTTAGATTAGTTTCTGCTCAACTGCCATGGATATGTCATGAACTATTGTATGCGTTGTGGCCGCATCCTCCTGATAAGTGGAAACATCTCGTTCGGCCTCAGACTTAGCCGCGGCCAAAGCAACAATCTCCATGTGAGTGTCCATGAGAATATCCCGGAATGTCACCAATTCCCCTGCCTCAATCTCGTTTCGCTCTTTCAGCCCGGAGATCTCCGCTTTCAACTGACTAATCCGCGAGTCACACTTTTTGACCTACAGGAGAAGGGCAGGTCAATGAATATATGAATCCAAAACATGTGTGAATACGAGGTAAAATGTCGGGTATGAGCGAGGCAGAATACCTGAGCAGCAAGATTGGCTTCTCTCGGAGTGCCGCCTCCAAAGTGACCCGAAGTTCTCCCAGCTCTTTATCTCCCCGGGCAGAGCAAGCCTCCGAGTCCTATAACTTCAAAGCAATTTTCTTACACTCCTATTTGTGGCAAGAGAAATCCCCATGGAGCCAAAGAATGCCATGGTCATACATCTCCTTACACTGCGGCACAACAGGAAAGTTAGAAAGACGATGAATAATGCATGAGAACGAAGGAAGTACGCGAGGGAAAACTATCACCTGTTGTATGGACTTCTCCTCCGCTTTAACGGCGCCAAAAATATCGAGATCAGCCCTGTTGATTATGCCATCAAAAATGTTGGCAATAAAGTCTCCCCTTTGGGAGAAGTCCCAGCTGTGGCACCGATCATACTTTCGGCATCCCTCAGTTCCCCTGATAAAACCAGAAAGTTTGAAATGAAGTCATTCGGTTCGCCGATTTCTCCAGGTGGCAACCTACGTTCCTGGAAGGCCCGAGCTCCGATCCCTCAGGATCAATGCCAACGGTCCTCCTAGCAGAAGCTACACTGAATCCAGCCGCACGATTCGAAGCTACATCAGCATCCTCTTCAAGGACCCCCAGCTCACTAGCTCAGCCGGAGCCAGCCGTTTCGGGCTCACCATCCTCTGACCGGGGCGCCTACAAATCTCTCGTACTAGACCATGTTCTCCTCCTCAACAGACATCCATCATCATCATCCCCTTCGATATTAGGATTCAATACGGAGGTTAGAGCAACAGTCCTATCAGGACGGGCAACAGTTGCCCTGCTTTTCGTTTTCTTGTTCATGCCAGGCTCCAAGGACTCTGCTTTACCAATAGGGGGCGGACACATCTGCATATTCTCGCTAAGACCTGCACCAGCACAATAACCACGATATGTTCTTGCTAAGATCTTAGAAGGAAACACAAAATATGAAGCATAGGCCGTAAAAGAACCTCACTTTGATTCTTGGCCACCCAACGCTCCTTACCCAGGATGGTCCAAGACCGAATGCGTACGGAAATTTCTCGCTCAACCGCCTGATCCATCCCAATAAGTTGGGACCACCTCCGTATGCCAAGCAGTGGCTAAAGAAATCACAAAGAGGTTATTATGACGAACGAAAGAGTAGTCAAAAAGTGGCTAAAGGGAAAATTGCTTACGTCGGGCATTCCACTCCTCCGGAAAATTGCTTACGTCGGCCGTGATGATGTCCGAGGTCCTCACACGGATAAACTTGCTCATCCACACTCTGTCCTTCCCTTCATCAGCACTCGTGAAACAAGACTTTTTGGACCGATGGCGGAGCTTGATCAAGCCTCGATATAGTCGAGGGCGATACACTATGATCAGATGATTAAGGGAAAAAGCCTCGCCTTCAAATCCTTCGGTGAAATGTTTAAGCATCAACACTATTCTCCAAAAAAAAGGGTAGATCTAACCAAGTGTCACCTGGTATCGATCGCAGAAGTCAAGAATAACCGGGTTAATTTCTAAAGGATGAGATTCGACGGATTTATCAAGACCCAGGGTGAAAGGATATGTGTATATATAAAGGAAGACATCCTTGAAGTCAGTAATATTATCGTTGGAGCCGGGAATCTCCATCTCCACTGCCTTGCTCCATCGATAGTCCTCCCTCACCTTTCTAACATAGGTCACGACGTTAACGTATCGAGACACGTGCTCACACTCGCCCTGTGTAGACGAGGGAGTCTCGATGTCAAAATCCTTCAACGTGTCAAGATCGGGTGGAGTACATTGTTCCAAAGAGGGAACCGATCTAGTTTCTTCCTCAGGTAATCGGGATGACGATGCAGTGTGGTTCTGTCAGGGAACCGTCCTAGAAGTCCTAGCCATGTAAAATGGTAAACACCATTCTGTAAAAAGAGGAAAAAGTGTCAAATAGCAAAATTCTTACTCGTAGGCTTATAATTAGGGTGGAGATGGGAAGTATCTAGCAACCGGTGCATTTATAGGAATCATTGGGGAAGTAGAAAAGACGAGCCAATGGCAGTTCGTGGGTTTCTCGATTACCGCATCTGATGGCGGCCCTGCACAGTTTTCTGGGGCATGGAATTTAATGCTCTTAGACGGTTGACGTCATGGAAATAACAGCCTTGAGACGACTGTTTAATATCATTTCCTATTACTTCATCTTGGGAAACGCGTAGACTATATGTATGCGGTGAAATCAGGGCGGTTTATTTCCCCCTATTAAGGTACATTCGGGAAGCCATGTCAGCATCTCGAGGCTGCAGTATTACAATCGAGCTCCCTCCCTCGAGGATCGTCCGCGACCCAGCAGAGATTCTAAGGATAAGGAATTTGTCCGCGACCAAACGAAGGTTCCGAGGACGGGGGATTCTCGAAGCGAGCGGCTAGAGTCAGTAAACACTAGTACCATGCCTAGCCATCCCATCCCCATGCCTTTACATTCAATACACTCTGTACTATATGGTATTCCCTCTTCTATATAAGGGGAATCCATGCCACTTTGTAGAGGACTGGTGTTGCCCATTTTCTATGGAAGTGCAATAATCTCTCTCTCTCTCTCTCTACTTTCTAAACTTCCTCGTTCTAACTGGCCAGAGGCCGCTTTAATATTTATCACTTTCTTGTTCTTCATTATATTGCTCGGTATTGGCCATAAAGAGTCGTGTTCAATCAAATATATAACTATTATTCCATTCCCGACTATCCCTGATAGCTCGAGCTCGACCCTGTCCTCGACCCCGAGGCCCCTCATCGACCGGTCCTACATCCGGGCAGCAGGCTCCTCGGCACGTTCAACTCCTAGTTTTAGCCTGTATCCCCTTGATAAAACAAACACGGGCAGTAAGCCTTCATGTTTGATTATTGCCTCGCTTTAGCTTGCATTTCATCATTAAATTCCATACTCTTAGCATCATCTGCTCAAAACAACTAGCTCGAAAATAGATCATGCATTTTTAGAATCCCATTTATACAAATTTAATTGTTGTTACCATTTTCAGGGTAACCACCAACTATGAGTCGGGTTCGAATCCCATAGAGAACAATATGTAGGCGATTAGGCAAGTAAGAGAATCATCGCTTATAATACTAAGCCAAACACTAATAAATATTTTGAGATAATATTATAACGAAATACAAAGATATAAACTATCATAGAAAGCAAGTAAAATGATCAATGACTACTATAATGGATATATAGAATTATACTCAAGTAATGATCCCATGTATTTCATGATTTTACAAATATGAGCGAGTTTATGTTTATTAGCCTCGGATAATAATTTTATATTAGCTTCTTCCAAAGACTAACAAGGCTTCCTAATTGAATTACCCTAACAATTAAGAGATTAAGTGCATCCGAATATGGATACAAGTAGTTCAATCCTATCCCTTAGTAAAATCTATAAAGTGAGGGTTAACACATCAAATTATTGCTAATTAATCTTCTCCAACCAAAAGTTACCTTTCTCAAGATTAATTCAAAGTTAATGGGTGAGTCCTAGAGTTCGCTAATCCCTTTGGAAACACTAAAGAATAAGAATAATTAAGGAAATAATTAACTCACTTCAATATTAATAAAAATCATTCAATACGTAAGCATAACAAGAGATTTAATCAAAACTTTCACAATGAATATGTCATGCTAGCCTAGGGTTGCGATAGATAACTGACAATAAGTGTCAATCATGACTAAACTTGCTGATCATCTACTAATCATTAATATAAATGGATAAATTGAACAAGCATAAGCATAGCTGATAAGAATTGTACAATCTAGAAAGCTGACAAGGCTAAGACAAGCTGACATATAAAAATATACTAACTACACAGGTGCATATCTATAGGCCTCCAGGAGTGTTGAACTGCAAAAGTACTGGACAGGATAGGGCACCATCATACCCAAACTAGCTGACTATACAAATACCAAAATATAAGTAACTCCAATGGTGTCACGACCATAAAACTGACCTGGTCGTGAGGGTGTCTATCGTGAAACTAGGCCAGCCGACACAACTCTCGAGTTAACCATTTAATCAATAATAATTCGTTTTTAAGATTTTAATTAATCAAATATCTCAAAATGTAAGTCTAAATGAACAGTGTGAAAATAATATAGAAGACTGACATTGGGATGTCACAAGTCACAAGAATCTACTAAGGTCTGAGTACAACAAGAGTCTAGGATATACTAAATACAGTCCAAGGAAGATGAGAGGGAGAAAAGCAGTGCTACAAACATCGGGCAGCTACTTCGCTTACTCCAATGACTCTGACACTGAGCAATCAACACCCCCTATCGGGTTTAGAACTACCTGAATCTACACACAAGGTGCAGGGAGTAATGTGAGTACGCCAACTCAGTGAGTAATAAAAGGAAAGGAAGCTGAGTGATAAGAAAACAAGTAAAACACAGCAAGATGCGACAAAGAGGAAGTGTAAAACCAATACAGAGTAGTAAAACATTGAAAAACTTATGAAAACACCTTAATTCAGTATAAGCTTCTCTAAATCATCTTTTAACAGTTAAACAAGTGAATGAAAAGTAGTGAGAAAAGATAAACACATAAAACCAGCCCCTCGGGCAATATACCAACAGAATTAGCCCCTCGGGCAATAACATGGAACAGCATCAGCCCCACAGCTATATCATATCACAAACTGGGTACCCGCACACACTAGGGTGTACAAACTCCAGGAAGGGTCCCTTACGACCCAAGCGCAATATCAACCCATCTCGTGGCATAATCAAATAGGCTCTCAGCCTTAAATCAACCCACCTCGTGGCATAACAACTCAGACCCTCAACCTCATAATTATAAATCAATGCAACACTGTTGTGGTGTGCAGCCCGATCCCATAATAACCTCAAAACACAAGCTCTCGGCCCTACTCAGTCAGAAATCTCTAAAAGCCACTCAGGCACAGTAAAATATGATGCTCAACCCAAATTATCATTTAATATGACAAATCAGAGTAAACATGACTGAGTTATGAAAATAGTATAATATAGCATGACTGAGTACAAGTATAAAGTCAAAATAGTGAGGAATAGTAGTAAAAATCCCCTAAGGGTCCAAAACAGTGGGCACGAGGCCCAAATATGGCATTCAGCACAAAACATGATGATAGTAAACAGTTTTCAATTCAAATACGCAGTAAAAAAGTCATTCAGGGCGGACTAAGTCACAATCCCCAATAGTGCACGACCCCACGCTCGTCATCTAGCATGTGCGTCACCTCAAAATAGCACAACAATGTGAAATCCGGGGTTTCATACCGTCAGGACAACATTTACAAACATTACTCACCTCAATCCGGTCAAAACTCCAGCTCGTGATGCCTTTGCCCCTAGAATCGGCCTCTAGATGCTCTAAATTTATCCAAAAATAGGTTTATACCATCAAAATATGCTAGGGAAACAAAGCCCACTCTAAATTAACCAATTTATATCAAAAATCACAAAATTGGCCAAACCTGACCCCTGGGCCCATTCCTCAGAATCCAATAAGAATCACATCAATAAAATCCTTATCCTCCCACGAGTCCATACATACCAAGAACATCGAAATCGGACATCAAATGGCCCCGCAAATCCCCAGTTTACACTCTCCAATTTCAAGCCATAATTCCCCAATTTTTAGGCTTTAATTTCCACAAATTTCATGTTTAAACAAGTGAGAATCAACATAGGATCGAGTATTGAGTTCAAAAATCTTACCTCCAAGTGTTTCCATTCGATTCCCTCTTCAATCCTTTTCAAAAAGCTCCAAAATCGCTCAAGAATGGTGAAAGATGGACCAAAAATCGCGAACATGGATATTTAAACATTCTGCCCAGGCCAAAAATTCTTTTTTCGCGAGCGTGGTCAAAGCCTCGGGTTCGCGAAGCACAAATAATTCACAGCTCAAATTCCTCTTATGAGAACACGAACACTACCCTCGTGAACATGATGCCTTACTTAGCTCAGCCTACGCGAACACATTTCTTCAGTCGCAAATGCGATGCTTTAGGGCCTGGGGCCCAAGTCTGCTTCACCCTTCTACGCGAACGTGAACCATGCCACGCGTTCGCGAAGCAAAAATAGACTCAACCTTTGTGAATGCGGGACGAACATTTTGATCGCGAAGGGTAACTGTCCTGCCTCACTTAACATCTCTTCGCGAACGCGAGGGCCCTCTCGCGAAAGCAAAGAGCAAAACTCTACAATACTGATCTGAAGAAATATGCAACTTTCAAAACAAGAATTTGATCCGTTTAACAACCCAAAACTCACCCGAGGCCTTTGGGACCTCCACGAAATATGCCAACATATCCCTTAACATCATTCAAACCTATTCCAACCTTCAGAACGCTCAAGACAACATCAAAATACCAAAATTACATCGGATTCAAGCCTAAGAATTCCAAAAACTTCCAGATTCCTCTTTCGATCAAAAATTCTATCAAACCTGGTCCGAATGACCTGAAATTTTGCATACACGTCACGAATGACACAGCAGGCCTACTCCATCTTCCGGAATTGCATTCTGACCCCTATCAAAATCTCACATATCAACCGGAAAACACCAAAATCTCAATTTCGCCAATTCAAGCTTAAACATTCCGCGTACCTCCAAAATAAATTCCGATCACACTCCTAAGTCCCAAATCACCTAATGTAACGAACCAAATCATAAAAAAAACAATCGTAGATCATATACTAATAAGTCAAACCTTCCAAATTTTAAGCTTCAAACTGAGAACTGTTCTTCCAAATTCCTTCTGATTACCCTAAAAACCAAAACAAACGGTTTACATAAGTTTTAACACATCATACGGGGCTAGCCATTCCCGAGAACTGGTGAGCGAAGTTCAAAAGCTCAAAACGACCGATCAGGTCGTTACATTCTCCCCTACTTAAACAAACGTTCATCCTCGAACATGTCTAGAGTTGTTGTGAAAACAATCAACTCGCTATGAAACCTTACCATGCACATACCCGGGGGTGATCCCACGTCACCCTATCTCATATAGGTCCGATAACACAGTGTAACTAAAATTTTACAATCCAACGTAGTCCATAAACCTTATAACCACATTCCACTTCTAAAATCATCTACAAGATCAGAATCTCACATCTATACTCTGAATAAGCTCGAACAAGTAGTAACAAACCATATCCCGCAGACTCAAATGCCATTACATGATATGCCACATAACTCCAACACTCGTATAGATAACTTGTAATCGTAGCAATTGCTCAACATTAGAATTTCGATAATAAGCCTTTTATCAAATAAAGCCTCATTCCAACACTTCTGTATACTACAAATGATAAATGAAACACGTAGAAATCATAAACATTCCCCAGATCAACCAGTTATGGAGTTCCCTCTCCTCCGGCAACGACCCTAGTAAATTTCTAAGCCGAAACCCGATATTATCCTTCCAACATCCTGGAATCGAATTCGATAGTATTCACCCTAGTGTCCAATGACCTCGTCTCATCCAACACGATTACTCTACTGACATGACACCTCAACGCAATCTAAAGCCACAACTCGTGCAATCCGCACACCAATAAGCAACAATCTGAACGTACTCAAATCATGAAAAAGGACTCAAATAAGAGAGTTGTACCGCAAGCTCACCAGTACCACCACACACAATGCTGAGAACCCATGACATATCGTAGAAACAGAAACACATATCTAACCCGAAGGATCATACCTCCATATAACTTCGCTGCAATGCGCGACCCTATCCAAACATTGGTCCACATGAAACATCTCAAGTTGCAATGCTCAAAAGCCACAACCACACACAATATGATGTGTAGTACCAAGATAAAATCATCATAACCATAGAAAAGCAATGACTTAACACCACAAAAACCCGAAAGGACACAACCAATACGCCATCCACCAATCAATACCCAATACTCTTCCCGCTCAAATTCCACTATGAGACCCCAATAGAACCGCACCATATGTGCCTATAACCAACAACTCATAACGCCTCACAACACAGAAAAGTAACTCATAGATCACCCGAGAACACTAATAAGCTCAATAACGATCGAACCAACACATCCCTCAACAATACAACTTAGAGTCAACCAAGCTGACTCAATGTAGAACACACATCCATATTGGCCTACCAATGAACCCCTTATTAAGGATTTCCTGATGCTACACCTTCAACTCCTTTAACTCTGTCGGTGGCATGCTCGGTAGCAGGTAACACATCCGGAAAATCCCTCACCATTGGAACTGAATCAATGGTAGAGTCTCTGCATTGACATCCATCACAAAGTCCAAATAAGAAAGACAACCCTTCCCAGCCATCCACTGGGTCTTCAAAAATGAAACCACCCTACTAGGAACATAATCAGTTGAACCTCGCCACTCAATCTGTGGCATTCCTAGCATAGCACACGTCGTCATCCTAGCACAACAGCACAGGATAACATGACACGAAGACAACCAGTCCATACCCAATATCAGATAAAAATCTAGCATACTAAGTAACAAGGATCCACTCGGGTCTCCAAACCCCTAATAGTTACCACAAAAGACCGATATACGCTGTCCACAACCACGACCTAACCTAATTATGAGAACTCCCAGTCTCCAAATCCATACAACGCTCAAATAACCATATCCGATCTCAATTCCGCTGTTGGAATACATACCACACCTCTAATACCCAATCATTCCTTGAGAGATACTCAAAAAATTCTTCTGTGCCGCCAAGCCAACTCGAATATCAGCAGTCGATCCAACAAGAGAGTGCCGCAATACCACTGAATTATCCTCAGCTCCAACATTTTCCCTTTTTCTGAAAATACATACTCTCATCAAGCCATATCAGTCAATGATCTCATTTATCTAGCCATCTGAAACTGTTCATGCTACCCAAGAATTGTAACCTTTCTTTCAAAACTGAACCGTGACCTTACACATGCAAACCTCAATCTTACACAACATACCGCAAATAACATACCATCCTAGGATAAATATGAGAACTTCATACCCATTCTGAGCCACAAGCAACTACGTACTAAACTAGCCAAGAACTTTCTATTGGTCCCATCTAGAAGAAAATCGATATACATCACATGCTCCTCACACTAGAAAAAAAATATACATCTCTAATCGTGGTAGAAACCACCAAGAACTCTCTGAATTTCATTTGCACAAAACTAACCCATCAAGACTGAATCTTTTTAACTCAACCAAGCTACGCAGGCCACTAAAACCCAAGAGCATTGCCGTGAAACACTTGTATAAACACATTACCTCATAAGCATACAAAGAACTAATCATATCCTTACCATGTAGATCCGGCCTACTACCAAGCTATCCCATCTATCCAAGTTCCTTCTGATTTACCTTCAACTCGATACTTCTTCTTGTTATAACACCACAATTCCTCAACCCAAACTCACTACACGAGACCCAAGCATAAAACCACATTGTCTAAGGCTCATAAGCCACTGGATAACCTCTTAAATATTCCCAAATGCAACACATTCAAAATACTTACCCTGAAGTGACTCCCTGCGAACCCAAAGCCATTACCTTCACTTTCCTGATACTGATATATAGAATCTCACAATGATATAGAGATACCACGTGACTTGACACCTCCAATGCAAACCTCAGTTTCTAGCCAAATATACAACTTGAAAATCTCCAATTATTACCTGTAAAGTCTTGAACCCATTAGAACCATTCTCGAGATTCATCCACTCTACTCAAACCGCAATTAGACCGATCGAATGGCCCGGACCACCTGTGCTCCAATAGCACTACAACACCGCAGAATGTAACCTCACCTTAATGCAAACAAGCAACTTCATGTTCTATGCTCCATACATACTTTACCTATAACAACTCAAATCATTCCATGATTCTCATACACCCATAAAGCATAACATAACCTTTATTGAAATTTCCTTTACTCGAGCCACCCTCGGTCTCAACCTCCATAAGCCATAACTGATTCACCAATACGCCTAAAACTGGAACTAACATAGCACATAACCATACAATCATCTAATTAATAGAAGACTCCCCCACTTGGCTCAACGCCGTAGATCAAAACACGTAATAACCCATAATGAATATACTCTATTACTGCCATAATACCATAGTGAGATTAAACTTAATCCTTTATAACCTCGTGAAACACAGACCATCTAGTACTTTAAATCTTCTACAAATCTCGCACTCACCCTCGTAACAGTCAAGCCCACTCTCTTAAGCTACCCAAATTCAAATTGCAACACATATATTGCACTGGTAACAAAGATCTTCCAATTAATAACATAAAGGATTATGCAAACTTCAGAACACTCCGTAGGAGATAACCCACGTGTTTTGCCTCAAACTAGCATCTCTTTATACCCTTCCACCATCATAAATATTACGCAGTCACTTAATCTTCCTGAGTTTGAACTCATATCACAAAGTAAAATTTACTTCACTTCCCAACTAAGCAATATGAAAAATATCCTTCAACACGCCCACAACTCGGGCTACACATCAAATCACGATGGAAACAAGGCACCAGATAGTTCTTACTACCCCCAAGTAGACCCATCTTGTCTCGTTTAGACCATGTGAACTCATCTTATAGTCACATCATACTTATCACATAGCTATCTAGTCATCACTCCCACTAATCGGGATACTATTAGACATACAAATCCAAAAGCACGTGCTCACACAATCAATGCCTCCGTGCTCAAGCTATAGGCAAAACCTGGCCTCAAGTCCTCCATACTGGCTGAACATCAACACCCAGAAATCACATCTCGCCCCTCGATTAGGGAATCACAAGCCATCGATGCACATCTCATACTGAGCGCTCATGCGCACACACAAATGCATGGAAGGAATTCAAAGAGTTACATTTCAAGCTGAATCAAGGACGCACAATAAGAATTCAAGAATTGTGAAGTTTTTTCCTAAAGGTTCTGCAGCCTCCTGAGGAAAAGTACAGACGTCTCCGTACCGATCCGCGAGACTCTACTAAACCTGCTCATGACTCGTGAGACTTATGTAACCTCGGCTCTAATACCAACTTGTCATGACCCTAAAACCGATCTGGTCGTGATGGCGCCTATCGTGAAACTAGGCCAGCCAACACAACTCCCACGTTAACTATTTAATCAATAGTAATTAGTTTTTAAGCTTTTAATTAATCAAATATCTCAAAATGTAAGTCTAAATGAATAGTGGAGAAATAATATACAAGCCCGACATCGGGGTGTCACAAGTCACGAGCATCTACTAAGGTCTGAGTACAACAAGAGTCTAAGAATATACTAAATACAGTCTAAGGAAGATAAGAGGGAGAAAACCAGCGCTGCGAACGTCGGGCAGCTACCTTACTAAAGCCAATGACTCTGCCACTAAGCAATCAACACCCGCTACCGAGTTCAGAACTACCTAAATCTGCACACAAGGTGTAGGGAGTAATGTGATACGCCAACTTAGTGAGTAATAAAAGTAAAGGAAGCTGAGCGATAATAAAACACATAAAACACAGCAAGATGCTACAAAGAGGCAGTGTAAAACCAATAGAGTGTAGTATAACAGTGAAAAACTTATGAAAAACACCTTAATTCAATATAAGCTTCTCTAAATCATCTTTTAACAGCTAAACGAGTGAATGAAAAGCAGTAAGAAAAGATAAACACATAAAACCAGCCCCTCGGGCAATATACCAACAGAATCAGCCCCTCGAGCTATCTCACAATCACTTGTTTCAGCCCCTCAGGCAATAACATAGAACAACAATAGCCCCTCGGGCTATATCATATCACAAACTAGGTACCCACACTCACTGGGATGTACAGACTCAGGGAGGGGCCCCTTACGGCCCTAGCATAATATCAAGCCATCTCGTGGCATAATCAAATAGGCTCTCAGCCTCACATCAAGCCACCTCATAGCATAACAACTCATGCCCTCAGCCTCATAATCATAAATTAGTACAACACTGCTGCGGCGTGTAGCCCAATCCTATAATAACCTCAAAATACAGGCCCTCGACCCTACTCAGTCAGAAATCTCTAAAAGCCACTCGGGCATAGTAAAATATGATGCTCAGCCCAAATTATCATTTAAGATGTCAAAATAGAGTAAACATGGTTGAGTTATGAAAACAGTATAATATAGCATGACTGAGTACAAGTATAAAGTCAAAATAGTAAGGAATAGTAGTAAAAATCCCCTAAGGGTCCAAAACAGTGGGCACGAGGCCCAAATATGGCATTCAGCCCAAAACATGATGATAGCAAACAATTTTCAATTCAAATACACAGTAAAGCAGTCATTCGGGGTGACTAAGTCACAATCCTCAATAGTGCACGACCCCACGCTCGTCATCTAGCGTGTGTGTCACCTCAAAATAGCACAACGATATAAAATCCGGGGTTTCATACCCTCAGGTCAACATTTACTCCAAACTCCAGCCTGCGATGCCTTTGCCCCTTGAATCGGCCTCTAGATTCTCCAAATCTATCCAAAAACAGGTTTATATCATCAAAATATGCTGGGGGATCAAAGCCCACTCGAAATTAGCCAATTTATATAAAAAATCCCAAAATTGGCCAAACCTAAACTCCGTGCCCACGCCTCGGAATCTGATAAAAATTACATCAATAGAATCCTTATCCTCCCACGAGTCCATACATACCAAAAACATTGAAATTGGATATCAAATGACCCCTCAAATCCCCAATTTACACTCTCCAATTTCAAGCCCTAATTCCCCAAAATATAGGCTTTAATTCCCAAATATTTCATGTTTAAACAAGTAGAATTAACATAGGATCGAGTATTGAGTTCAAAAATCTTGCCTCCAAGTATTTCCCTTTGATTCCCTCTTCAATCCTTCTCAAAAAGCTCCAAAATCGCTTAAAAATGGTGAAAGATAGACCAAAAATCGTGAACGTGGGTATTTAAACATTGTGCCCAAGCCAAAAATTCATTCTTCGCGAACGCGGTCAAAGCCTCGCATTCGCGAAGAACAAATAATTCATAGATTAAATTAATCTTATGTGGACGTGAACACTACCCTCGCGAACGCGATGCCTTAATTAGCTCAGCCTACTCGAAGGGAATGCTTTAGGGCCTGGAGCCCAAGTCTGCTTCACCCTTCTACGCGAATGCGAACCATGCCATGCGTTCGCCATGCACAAATAGACCCAACCTTCGCGAATGCGGGACCAACATCGAGAATGTGAAGGGTAATTGGCCTTCCTCACTCAACATATCTTCACGAACGAGAGGGCCCTCTCGCGAACGCGAAGAGCAAAACTCTGCATTACTGATCGGAAGAAATCTGCAACTTTCAAAACAAGAACTTGATCCGTTTAACTACTCGAAACCCACCCGAGGCTTTTAGGACCTCCACCAAACATGCCAACATATCCCATAACATCATTCAAACCTGTTCCAACCTTCAGAACGCTCAAGACAACATCAAAACACCAAAATTACATGGGATTCAAGCCTAAGAATTCCAAAAACTTCCAGATTCCTCTTTCGATCAAAAAGTCTATCAAACCTTGTCCGAATGACCTAAAATTTTGCATACATGTCACCGGACCTACTCCAACTTTTGGAATTCCATTTTGACCCCTATATCAAAATCTCACCTATCAACCAAAAAATGCCAAAATTTCAATTTCACTAATTCAAGCCTAAAACTTCCGCGGACCTCCAAAATACATTCCGCTCACACTCCTAAGTCCCAAATCACCTAACGGAGCTAACAAAATCATAAAAATTCCAATCCGGGATCATATACTAACAACTCAAAACTTGGTCAAACCTTCAAAATTTTAAGCTTTAAACTGAGAACTGCTCTTCCAAATTCATTCCGATTACCCTAAAAACCAATACCGATGATTTACATAAGTCATAACACATCACACGGGGCTAGTCATGCCCGAGAACTGGCAATCGAAGTGCAAAGCTCAAAATGATTGGTCGAGTCATTACAGGTGGTAAGCGGAGTGACTCCAATAGCTGGTAAATGGCCTACTAATGTGGCTCAAATGTTGAAGTACTTGTACCTACGTGGCAAGAAGCGGCGCTCCCCAACATATAATCAATACGCCTCGCTCGCATTATAGGCTATCTCCCCGCAACATATAATCAATAGGCATCACTTGTATTATGTGATATATCCCTTGGCATTGTCAATGTAAGCATGTATGAGGCATAACACATGTGGCAACATCATATGGACTCAAGAGATCATAAAAGAAACCATAAACGGAATCACAAACATAATTTGACGCTCGTCGTCCATAAGTTGGATGGAGGAGCCTATCCCCATTTTTGGGAGGAACTGAGTATGTACATGAGATGCTAATGTTAATTAACTCATTAGTATCCCTCTATAATCAATTTAGAACCAAGGAACTCAAGATTTGTCCAACTCTTTGATTTTCCAAAAAGTTCGGCAGAGTTTCCCCTAAAACTGGATGATCCCAAAAACAACTGGAAGAACCACAATATACATGGGAATGGATACCCAGATTAGATGATAACATCAAAATAAAGGAGATCTATATATCCACAATAGTGTGAAACGATCGATAGAACAGAATTATTAATTTAATGTCGACTCACAGTGGCTAACTTGTGACATGAAAGCCTAAATATGATTTAGGAATAATCTAAGAATCAACACATGACAATTAAGCTTATATAATCTTAAATTAAGCTATTAGGATCATATGGGGGTTAGGTATACATAAAAACATTAAAGGAACGAAACAAACGGAAGTCTGGATGGCATAGGCCAAAAGTTTTGTTGATATTTGAAGTTCAAACCTAAACTAGTTTCTTCCATAACAAACATATTGAATCGAATAATATACAAGGATACAATAAATTCTAATATTTTCCATGAACAACCCTTAAAAGATCAAGAAGAAGGGCTAGAACATAGCTAAACCAAATCATGCCGAAAATGAAATGGAAACCCTACATACCTCTTTTGTTCTTGAACCTTGTTCCCTTTGATTCACACCCTTAATTATGCTTATATAACTAAAATACAAAGGTGAAAAGATTCCTTATCCATGAATCTCTTTCCAAAATAGAGTTATAAGGAGAAAGGGGTATGGCAAAGTCTTACCTATGTCGTAAGTATCGCGTTGATGAGTTTGCATCTTGATATAGCCAACGAGAGCGTAGGTGCGGTTATGGGGATCTCCTATAGTAGGAGCTCTGCCTTTGCCTCGACCACGACTGTTACATCTCGCATTTTCATACGTTAAAGTTTCGTCTTCAGCTAATCGGCGTAGACTCAGGGATGAGATTATCTTGAGATTAATGTATTTATGCTATTTATAAGAAACGATAAGTAAGTGTTCTGAAGGTTAAAGTGAACACGAATTAAAGAAAATGAGTTTCGTTGAAGGTTGCCGATTTAGGATAAAATACGGGTCGAGCGATAATACCCGATATTTATGCACTTGTACCATACAAGGTACCATATGACCACAGTAGTATGATGTATAAAGTATATTAAAAATAAGTAGAATTTTAAGTTATTTGGGGCATTTTTAAAATTATGCAGGTAATTGGTTAAATACCGGGTAATGGGATATGGGAAAAAGATTATGGCGTTATATACGCAACACCACCTGATTAGTTGGTATATGTTGATGATGTTGCCCACAGTGGCCGAATATGATGGGATGCCCTCAGTGGCTTGATGATGTTATGTACACCTATACCCATGCATGACACGACATTTATATACATGTCCATGACATTATAAATGTTTCAAAATTTACAAAGTTATTTAGATTTACAGATGGTTTTCTTTATTCCATGTTTCATCTACGTCATTTACATACTAATTTTCATGCCTTACATACTCTGTACATTTTTTGTACTGACGCCCTATTCCATGGGGCATGCGTTTCATACCCGCAGGTGCAGTTAGGCAAGCTGATGATCCCCATTCTTAGGATCCTTGATCAGCGAGAGTTGGCGTGCTCCACTTGATCCGGAGCTGCTTTTGATTTAAGTACAATATGCTTGTACATGTATATATGGGTATGACGTGGCTCAGTCCCGTCTTTGTACAGTTGTATTTCTATTAGAGGTTTGTTGACAGTATGTCTAGTTGGGTTGTGTGTGGCCTTGTCGACTTTCAGTTTTAGATGTATAGTTTTCTATAGCAGCCTTGTCGGCTCGCCCACTATATTCTGCATGTATACGTACATATGCCTTTTATGGAAGGTTTCCCTCATGTATAATATTCTAGTAATTCAATAGATATTATTCAAGTTCATGTCTTAGACGCACGCTTAATGGTGTTTGATAGGTAGGACTCGGGAATCCATCGCGACCCATCGGTTTGAGTCACGACAACGGCCCACTAATGTTTGAGGAAATTACCCTTGCAGGCATGTTGGTGCTAAAAGATCTGCAACTTATGTCACTTGCTGAGTTGCACCACTACCACCCTAGACAGGCAAACATGCATCTACACCCAACAAGCATCGGCCCAAATGGCGCCTACCACAATTATAATACCTAGGGTAAAGCGAACCACCCTAACTAGCTCTAGATTATGGGGGTCAATGAGATCTCAGCCCCTGAAATCGTGAAGGAGTACTAGTTGTTAGCTGCGTAACACTTTGTTGTCTAGTAGCACTAGATGTCTCACTAAATGAACCTAAAAATCTGCATCTCTTGCTTGAGCTTCTATCTCTGTCAGCCCTCTGTTTTGTTTTTCTTTTCTCAAGTGCTAAGGCGAATGACTGGATACGTGCAATGTCTATACCCGACTACATAGATACAGTCATACAATCATTTACTAAGTGAGGGCCAAGTCCCGTTACATATGTGTGTACCTTCTCCTCCATGTCTGATATAACTGCAGGAGCAAACCTCACCAAAGAATTAAAGCGTAGTTTGTATTCTACAACACTCATACCCCTCATCTCAATGCTAGGAACTGATCCAATCATGTTCTACATGTCTCCTAAGTAAGTAATGGCAGAGGAATGCCTCAGAGAACTCTCACCTTATACCTGGAGAAGCATTTACTCCCCTAGACATCTCCCAAGTGGTATACCAAATGGCTGTTAGATCTTGTAATCTATATTATGCCAATTCACCTGACTCTCTATCTATGGCATGCATAACTCTGCGGGCTTTGGCTACTCTGTGTAGGAAGTCCTAGGGTTCATCTGTTGTACTAAATCTCGTGAAAACTAGAGGCTCTAATTAGAGGAAACATGAATCCTGGAACTCATATGGTCACCGTGAGGATATGTATGCTGCCGCCTAGCTTGAGTAGTTGCAATACTAGTCAACAATCTAACGGCCTCCCTCATGTCACCGTATTGAGGAACTAGAGGTGTGGTAGTTGGAGCACTCCTAACCTCTCCTTAAACAGACGGAGTTTGTGAAACTCCGGATGGAACCTCATGGTCATCTAACTCATGGGGTACTCTGGTAGTACCCTGGTGGCAATAGCTTTGTCCTTCTGGGAAGCTGCGAGTCTCTTCAACTACATCGCTACATTTAAATCGTTTCTTAAGAAGGTTGAATTCTTATAGCATAGCTCTATCGCATGATGTAGAGAAGAATGGAGGACAATAATCCTATAATGCCATGTAGCATGATATTTATAAGTGTGGCACGTAACACACCCATAAACAAGACTCTACTAGACATGGCCTGTAGATACCCTGGGACCGAACTGCTCTGATACCATTTTTTTTTTTGAACCAGCCTAGGTCCGCAATGGATAACTGACACCAAGTGCCGATCATCACTAAAATTGTTGATAATCTACTAATCATGAATATAAATGGATAAATTGAACAAGCACAAGCATAGCTGATAAGAACTAGAAAATCTAGAAAGCTGACAAGGCTAACACAAGATGACATATAAAAACATACTAACTACAAAGGGGCATATCTACAGGCCTCTAGGAGAGTGGAACTGAACAAGTGCTGGATGGAATAAGGCCCTGTCATACCCAAACTAGTTTACCGTACACACACCAAAAGATAAGTAACTCCAGGAGTAAGCGAAGTGACTCCAACAACTGGTGGATGGCCTACTGATGTGGCTCAAATGTTGATCTACTTGTACATTCACAACATGAAATGCAGCGCCCCATAAGGGACATGGGTAAGATATATGCAAAGTATGTACGATGGAAAGTATATGTAAAGCATACTAAAGCATGATTGTAAGATGGAAATCTGAATATAAGCTGAAAGCTAAACAAGATTCTGAACTAGCAACTGATTTGGATATGAACCAAAGTTTAAGGTAGAACTGAACAACTATCTGAACTGGTACCTGTCTGGTGTTATGGGCCATATACCATCAATTAGTTAACGGTAAAACTGAACTAGCCTTATATATAGTCATGTAATGCTAACTATAGCTATATACGAGTATATAACATGTTTTCCTAGTGTTACGGGCTATACCCCCCTAGTAGGAAAATATATAATCAACAAGCCCGGCCGGTGCTATGGGCAATCTCCCCCAGCATATAATCAATCGGCCTCGCTGACATTAGGGAATATCTCCCCCTATAATATAATCAATAGGCATTGCTGGTGTTATAGGATATATCCCCTAGCATAATAAATGTAAGCATGTATGAGGCATAATACATGTGGCAACATCATATGGACAAAAGAGATCATGAAAGAAACCAAAACGTAATCTGACGCTCGTCGTCTATAAGTTGGACGGAGGAGCCTATCCCCATTTTAGAGAGAACTAAGTATGTACATGAGATAATAAGGTTAATTAACTCATTAGGATCCCTCTATAATCAATTTTGAACCAAGGAACTTAAGATTTGTCCAACTCTTTGATTTTCCAAAAATATTGGCAGAGCCTTCCCTAAAACTGGATTATCCCCAAAAACAAAGGCAAGCACCACAATATATATGGGAGTGGATACATGGCCAGATTATAACATAAAACTAAAGGAGATCCATATATTCATAATAGTGTCAAACGATCGACAAAACGACATTGCGAATGTAATGTTGACTCACAGTGGCTAACTTGTGACATGAAAGCCCAAATATGATTTAGGAATTATCTAAGAATCAATACATGAAAATTAATCTTATATAATATTAAATTAAAATATTAGGATCATATATGTATTAGGTAAACATAAAAACAATGAAGGAACGGAACAAACAGAAGTCCAGATGTCATAGGCCAAATTGGGGATTTACCCTTTTGTTTTTGTTGTGTTTTGATGTTCCAACCTAAACTAGTTTCTTCCATAATTCACATATGGAATTGAAAAATAGACAAGGATACAATAAATTCTGATATTTCCCTTTAACAAACCTTAAAATATCAAGAAGAAGGGCTAGAACATAGCTAAACCAAATTATAATGAAAACGAAACGAAAACCTACATACCTCTTGTGTTCTTGAACCTTGTTCCATTTGATCCACACCCTTAATTATGCTTATATAACTAAAATACAAAGGTGAAAATATTCCTTATCCATGTATCTCTTTCAATAATACGAGTTATAAGGAGAAAGGGGTATGGCTAAGTCCTACCTATATCGTAAGTATCGCGTTGATGAGTTTGCGTCTTGATTTTGAGTTGCGGATGGTGAAATTGATTCAAAACCCAACGGATGTGTTTAGGAGACATAGAGAGAGTTTGTAGGTCTGATTTTGTTTGAAATGATGCTTAGACATGAAGTCTACAACTTTATATATCAAGGTAATCCACAACTAACCTTGTGGGTCCCAAAGGGAGCTGCTTGCGCAGTCTTGCAAAAATGTGAATATCTATCAACTACGATATTGTATAGATGAACAGTTTAATGCATTGTAAACTAGACTCATAGATCTTCAATTTGGTGGGTATATCACCCCATAGTAAATTGAGTAAATCTGAATTAAAGTAGACCTACATTTTAAAAATATTTATGGACGTAACTTGTGACAACTTTTGTCGACTTTTGTTTCATAACGCATTTGACTTCAAAACTTAACACACGATGATAATACGACTAAAATACCTTATAACTTAACCTCCTTATAATGTTAAGTACCATATTATCACCCCAAAAGTATGGGTTATAACATCCTAACTTCCCGACATTCGGTGGAACTTATTTTCTTCAATTCGTTAACTTCTAAACCTTCCAATCCTCTTGTTGCTTGCAGATCATGATCTTAAATATTTGTAGCCTCTAAGGTAACATGATTAACTTACTTTATGTATTTTCAAAGATGACTACCATGACCTAAATCCTAACCCATCATGATGGCGCCTATTGTGGTACTATGTGTGAGCACGTGATTTTTGTTTCGCGCGACAATCGCTCCAAAAGAAATAAAAAAAATAATAACAATTGGTCCTGCTGTATAATTTTTGCATTTTTACATGGAACTTGGTTAATTATTTGCGATTTTTGCCCATTTTATTTTATTAAAACAAAATACAAAAAATGTATGTGCCATGCGTAATTTGAACCGTAATCCGGTTGTTAAATAGAAAATCATAAATAGGCAACTTTGTTCGTGATTTTTGTTTTGTTTGATTTTACCTGTTTTAAATATTTTGATATATGTGTGCAAATAATTGTATTAAGTGTTTATTTAATTTTAATTTGATTTACTTAGGTTTTGTTATAAAATAAAAATATAAAAAAATATAATAAAAGAGAGAGTGCAAAATTGGGTTTGAAAATCAGTTTGGGCTGATTTTCATTCAAAGCCCAAACAAACTCAGCCCAAACCCCATGTAAACCCGGTCCAGATCAGCTGACCTCAGGAGGCGTTCCAAACGACGCCGTTTTGATCCAGTCTGATCTGGGCCGTTGATCTCAGATTTATCAACGGCCAATATCTCTCACCCCAAACCCACTAATGGACCCGACCCGTCTCACCCAGACCGACCCCAACCCTTTACCCTTGAAACGACGCCGTTCCCTGTTAGTCGAAGGATCCTGGCCCTTCATCACATCTCATCCAACGGCCAGGATCCACCTACCCACTAACTATATAAACTCATAACATTACCCTGCCCCCCTATCCGAACCCCAGCCTTCATCGTCTTCAACCCCAAACCCTAGAGCCGCCTCTGTACACCTTCACCATGAAAGCCGGCGGCATGAACGCCGATGACCTTCACCTTAACACCCTAAAACCACCTTGACACCCTGAACATGGATCTGTAGTCTGTTTAGTTCGAATCATCCTCTAGGTCCTTGAATCTTCATTTGAAGATTCGAGCAAAACTCGATCTACACCGATCTGCCCTAGATTCGTACCAGACAATCACCGGACCCCCCTCGTGACCAAACCATGATTGGTTTGGTCTGAATCTAACCTTGGAAGCCCAAATCCCAAATCTACCATCCACGAACCCTAGAAGCTCCAAGCCTAGTCCGTGACTGTTTAAGCCAAGAGATTAGGGTCTAATGGACCTTAATCGAAGTGTTTCTCATCCGAGAAACACTTCGTTTAAAGTTCGTTCAACCTTAAAGAAGGTCTATTCAAACACAAGCTGATTTTCTATTTCTTCTTTCAAAGTTTTAAGGTAAGTTTGTTTTCTCCTTGTTATTCAGTACGTGTGTGGTTTCAAGGTCTGTTCATATTTTGTGTAATTTATTTCGAATTTTATCAACTGTGTCCTGTCCACTTTGCCTAAACCTCGTTGTCTTGAGTCCTTCTTCTATTTGTTCTGATAATGCGTATGTATTTATATGTTGTGCAATTAGCTGATTTTCAAATTTGAACTGACTAACTGATTCCTCGAGTACAATTCTGTTTGGTCAGTACAATTCAAACCTTGTGTGATACTGTTAAATGCCTGATTTTTGGTTACGATTGTATGTGTTATAACTAGTATAGTCGAGTCGACATATGTCGTCAATTAGTTTCAGTTGTCCGAACAATAACAAATCGACTTACTTCTGTTAAGCATTTGTTTGAATCAATTAGGAACTGAGTTTGTTTACTTATAGTTGTTAATTTGAATCAGAAATGTAAAAGGAATGTTTTGTTTAAGTTCTGAATTGGAGGGCATGTGCACTTGTGCACAGCATGTGCATTTGTGCACCACAGGTGCATTTGTGCACAGCCTGGTTCCTGCATAGAGGGCTTTTTGATTTAAAAATAGTTTGACAGCATATGCTGTCAGATATATTCTGCTGCCCATACTTTGCTTTAGTTTCAGAAATAATAAACCTTACTAAAAGTGAAGCCTGCCAAGGAAATGTGATGGGGGTTAATACTTAAATAGCTAAGTGGAAACTGAAAAAAGATAGATAGCACATGGGAGGTGGGCTGATTGTTTAACAGGCTGTAAAAGGGTGGAATTTAAGCTATAAAAGGGGGAACTTCCATCAGAAAGAAGAGATCTGATATGAGGGGGGAGGCACATTGAGAGATACAGAGACAACAAAAAACACACAGAGGGAACTCAGACTGGACTGGGGGCTGGGATTTTCAGAATAGATAGAGAGGGAGATAAAGGAAGGATACACATACAGAGAGGATTGAAAAAGGATAGAACTGATTTTAGGAAAACACAGATAGAGAGAGGTTAAGAGATAGAAAGCATACAGTCAACAATCAGAAACTGTTTCTTCCTATTGTTGTTTGGGTTTCATTTGTTCAACCTGTTCAATCAATTCTGATTCTTTGAAGTTCCAATTGAGTCTACTAGTCGAGTGTTTTCATTGGTTTACTACTGGTTTTGGTCTGCCTGGAGTTCTGATTCTACTCCACTGTGTGCTGCTGTCATTTGGCTACTCTTTCTATCGGCTATAGTTGCATTCTTGCACTCGAGCCTGTTCTGCTGTGTTGCTTTGTTTGCTGCTGTTACTTTGTTCCTGCTGCTGCTGATTTTCTCTATCTTCTTCCTCTTCTTCTGTTGTATTCAACATCCAGGTACACAATTTCATACTGATGTAACCATGAAAGGCATGAATTGAAAGATCTGAAGAATGTCTAATCATCTGTTGCCTTACTTACAGCTTTTGCGAACATTGTTAAAGTTGTATAAATTCTTTTATTTGTAGTCCAATAGAAAACACATTAGTAAGTTTGTACTTAATTGAAAATATTCTAGTCTAAAACTACGATATGGTTGTTGGCAGTACACGTGATGTAGTCATATAATTTATGGAATGTGCTATCATTTGGTAGAATTGTTAATTCAAACTCTTCTTCCAGTTATGTTTTGAGTATGTAGGGTGAATGATTGCTTGAAAAATCTTGCCGAGTACAACACAGTTTTAAGTTTAGGAGCTTCAGTTTCGGTAGGCAGTTTTAGGTTGAGTTCTGAATTTTTTTATCCTGTTAAAATAAATTCAAAGTTTAACTCGAGGAGTATTTGGGGCTAAGTGTAGTGTTTCATCAATCTCGTGTATAATTCTTCTACTCAATTAAAAGCACGTTCCATGAGGTATAACGCTTCTTCACTTCGTAAATGATTAAGCAGATAATTAATAAAATCCGGATTTGGCCAAAGCACATAATTGAATTAGCACGTATTTTTTTTATTTTTAGAAACAAACACATTAGAAATGTAGTCGTTTTAGGATATCCTCTTCTAAAATAATGAGACGAGCCTCGCTAAATAAAAAATACAAATTGCGGGGCCCTCAACAACTAATCATAATATTTAGAATTCAGGCTAGGCCGTTTAGTGAATCTCATGGCCTTCTCAAAAAAACAATAAACCGTTAGACTCTTTAGGCGCGGCTTAATTAAATTACATTCTTAAACTTGGGTGCGCATTGATGTGACCCGAATCCAAATCTCAACGGAGTCGAAGTGTGTTTAGCAATTACGGGTGCATTGATTGCGACGTAATCCGAGATACATTTTCATGACGTTGCAATTCTATAAAAATAAATGGTAATAATAAAAGCGGTTTTAAACTTAATAAAAGCACATAAGTCACAACATGTATTTAAATCCGACATTTAGCCATTATAACAATTTAAGCGACCGTGCTAGAACCACGGGATTCGAGGGTGCCTAACACCTTCCCTCGGGTCAACAGAATTCCTTACTTAGAATTTCTGGTTCGCAGACTTCATTTGGAAAAGTCGAAAATTTCCTCGATTTGGGATTCAAGATAAACCGGTGACTTGGGACACCAAAAGCCAAACCTTTCCCAAGTGGCGACTCTGAATTAAATAAATAATCCCATTTCGAATATTGTCACTTAAATTGAAAAAACTCCCCTCGCGCATTTTAACCCTTTGGGGCGGGCGCGCAAAAAGGAGGTGTGACAGCTCTGGCGACTCTGCTGGGGAAATTTACCCAGAACCACTGGTTCAGGGTTCAAGAATTCGAGCTTAGAATAATTGTTATATTTGGCTTTATTATCTGATCTTTATTACATGTTTTTGCATAACATGCTAAATGTTGTCTTTTACCGCTTTGATATTATCTGAACTGTATATAAACTGTGCCGAAACCCTTCTCTTCTTACCTCCGGGGAGAAGCTCGCTGGTCGAGACTCCCTATTCTGTTAGTGTCAATACCTGAAATAAGAAAGAGGTCAGACAAGTTACAAAGCCGGACGATCTCGCGGGTCCCCGGTACATAGCCCCCTCCTCGACTCGAGTTGTCCGCTCGGGTACACAGTCTAGAACAAATACCCAGGTTACGAACCTAGAATAACTTGACTTCATGCCGGATCCCTAGTAGGAACGCTTATTTGCATCATGTTGCATTTGACTTAGGGGACTCAACAGAGGGGTTGGGTCCGTCTAGGACAGGCAACCTGAAATGAAAAGACCACCCTGCTGCATCCTATTTGTTTTGCGCATTTATTTGCCTCGGTTCCGCATGCTGACCGGTTTTGAAAAAAAAAGAAGAAAAATAGCGGCATAGGGAGATAATTACTTATTTTGGAAAAATAGAACCAATGTCCGAGTAGTGTCGAAACCTCGCCGGAATTTCTTCTAAAATATATATATATAAAAAAAAAGAGATTGTCTTCTAGTTCGATTTAAAAAAAATATATATAAAAATTTTCTTTTTATCATTTTCAAAATAAAAAAAAAGAAGGTATTTATTTAAAAAGTAAAAAAAAAACAGAAAATTCATAATTCAAAAAAAATGTTGTTTTTTTTGTAGTACCCCTTTTATAAATTCAGACTAATAATCCAAATATTTCCTAAAAAAAAAATAATAATAATAAATATTTTCTTTAGTCTTTATCTCTTTTCAAAATAATAAAAATATGTATTCTTGATTTCTAGGTTTATTTGATTTTCTCTATTCATGATATGCCCGAACTACGCCGGTTTGATTCTCACCGGATGTGAGATACGTAGGCAACCCTCGTCGGTTCAACCCCATTTTGCTAAAATAGCCAAAATCAATAAATAAATAAATAAAAAAAAAAGAGATGTGTCAAATTTTTTAAAGAGTCATAAATAAGTCAGGTGACGCTGTTTTGTCATAAATAGCCGAATGATTCTGAAAAGGGACGCCGGAAGGCTGACTTTGCATAAACAGCCACCTTTGGGTCTTGTTTAGCATTTTTGTCCAGTTGACCCACACAGCCTTAAAATCTTCGTCTCCGAAGTGTTTAAAGGCCGTGTTCGAAACTTGATCCCCTCTGTAAAATATTTTTAGTCAAGTCATTTTTTGTTAAAATCACCTTAATAAATGTGCAGGATGAGCACGATGCAAAATGAACATTTTTCAATAATGACCAAAATCCCCGTCAAGTTACGGCTATGGTGGAATGATCTAGGTGTTGAAGGACAAAATGAGGTTAAGAAATATCTGAAAGGTCTTGTGGGTTTGTTGGAAATCCAGCCTCGGGGAGATATCATAAGAGCTTTGGTTACCTATTGGGACCCGGCGCACAATGTTTTCCATTTCTCTGATTTTGAACTCACCCCGACTTTGGAAGAAATGGCCGGATACATCGGGAATACTGAACTTCCCTTGAGGGAAAAATACTTGGTCGCCCCAAGAGTCGTCACGGTACATCGGTTCCTAGATTCATTGAAGATACCTAGAACAGTCCACAACCCGGATCTGGCAGCCGAATTTTGTACTCCATGCTTCATATATGATAGGTACGGTCATGAGGGGGGATTCAATAATCCAATCAACAAACTGTGCAGCAAAGGAGTTCGTCAGAAGTGGGACAAGCACAGACGGGTAGCGTTCATGATGATGTTCCTGGGCCTTCTAGTATTTCCAAGGAAAGACGGAAACATTGATTTGAAGATATCCGGGGTCGTCAGCACTTTACTCACGCAAAGTGACAGTACTCTCACGCCTATGGTGGTATCTGACATCTTTCGAGCTCTTACAGCTTGTAAAGCTGGGGGAAATTTCTTCGAAGGTTGTAACTTGCTCCTACAGATATGGATGACCGAGCACCTCTGCCATCATTCCGAGATTTTGAGCCATGGTTCCCCGGAAAAGACCTGCATAGAAGAATCTTACACGAGAACCAAAGAGATCAGTTTGCCCAAAGGAGTCCTGGCATGGACCTCGTTCTTTCAAGCTCTTACTGCCAGCCAAATACAATGGACGTTGGGATGGTTGCCTGTTGATGATATCCTATATATGTCTGCAGCTAAAACTCATTTCTTACTAATGGGGCTTAAGAGCATTCAACCTTACGCACCCTGCCGAGTTTTGAGACAGTTCGGAAGATGCCAAACAGTACCTCATGAGGAAGATCTTAGCACTCAAGCAGTTGAGATAAGTCCTAACGGACAATTCCCAGAAGCAAAGATTCGCCATATCTGGAATGAGTGTCAATATTTGAAATCAGATACTTGCGTGCGGGATCGAGCCAAATGAGAGACAGCGCCAGGTTACCTTGCATGGTATAGAAGGGAATTTGAGCATGAAAGGCCGGCTAAGAGACCCCACATCCGGAATTTTACCGAATCATCGCAAAGGTAGTGGGATTGGTTAGCAAAGGAAAGAGGCTATTGCGCCGAAATCAACAGGTTAAAGCAACAAGTAGAAGGCTTGAAATATGAGCACAACGTGCAAGCTGCTACCAATCTGGGAGAGCGGAACAGGTTAATTCAGGAAAACGAAATGCTCAGAGCCCAGATCAAACAGATAAGGGTGGATGCGGATAAACAGCCAAGGCGTCGATCAGACGAGCAGCTGATAAAAAGGCTAAAAAGTGAAATCAGGGAATGGCAAGATGGTTTGGAGAAATCTGAAAACGTCATAGCAGAGCTCAGGGCACAGTGGGATACAAGAGCAGATGAGCATCGCCGATACCTGAATCAATTGGAAGGCGACCACGAGAAGACTATTGATAAAATGAAGAGAGAGATGGCTACACTTGAGATCAAAGCAGCTAATCAGGCCAAGGATTTCCAAATTGAGAGCAGATACTGGTACGACTCAATAGCAGATAAAGTTGGAAGTACGGCGACCGAAGCATCAGCATATACAGGATGCTCAAGTATTCAAGATATGTAGCGATCAGATAAAACGCCTACTCGTAGAGAAAAAGCAAACCAGAGATAGGATCAAGGCCATTGCCCATGCCATCACCAGACGATGTCTACGATGTGAGAACATGTCCAGCGTTACCGTCCTCTCGGCAGTAATGGGTTATGTCAAGCAGACTATGCATGAGCTGGAGCAACTTGAGAGGGATCTCACGCCTAGGACCGCGGTGAGGCCGAACGATGCCCCGCGGACACCAATTTTCAAAACCATAATGCACTCATAGGTCAAATCTGTATCTTAGCATCTTCTGCTTGTTTTTCCCATCAGGGTGATTTTTAGTCTATTTTGAGTCTAGGTTTATTTGAAAAGTTCGCTTTTTTCTTTTGCAAAATGTAGTTTGTAATAGACCATTTCAACAATAAAGAGGTTGCTTCTTTTACGCTCATTTGTGTTTTTCGAACTACGTAATGATCTGATTCACGTAGGCATCGTGATACGTAGGCAATCCTCATCGGATCCGGTCGCATTTCTTTTACTGCAAAATAAAAAAAAATAATAAAAGAAAAACAAAAAAAAGAAAAAAGAAAAAAAGAAAAAAAAGGGAAAAACTAATAAGAGGAAAAATGCCGGAATGCCGCATGCTCTCGTAGCAAACATATAGTAATCCACTTAACTGTATAGGTGCATCATGCCCAACGTGAGATTAACTATCTGTTATTTGCTGCAAATTAACCGTGCGTTTGTCGATGAGTATTCCAGGGTTTTTGGAAAGACGGTTGGTTTGGTGAAAGTCTGGCCTCGCACTCATACTTCACGAGGTCAAGGAGAAGTGTTCAACTACCTGTTGTTAAGGACCAGAAGCAGTACTCACACTCACTTCACCAGGTCAAAAGGAAGTGTGGAAATGTCTTCAGAAATTCCATTGCAAACAATCCCTGTTTCCGAGGAAAGCTCGATCTCAGCCGTCCTCACACCTGAATCCGCAACTGCGGAGGAAAATAGAATCCTACGGCTCCGCATGCTGGAAATGCTGGACGATTGGAATAATGGGAAAGAGCCGCCAAGTGTCGTCCCCGGATTCCCTGAATTATTCTCCAGGTCAAGTGGGACTTCGAATGTCCCCATAAATTATCCTGCTACCCCATTCGGGTACCCAGCCACCTCAGCCTTCTCTGCTGGATCGCCTTCTGAGCCTCATCCCCGAATGTCATCCACTGATGCAAGCATGAACATCTTTACTGCATCGCCTTGCCCGATTACGGCACAGCCTACCACGTACAAACCAAGCTTTGACTCATCCTCTTTTACATTCCAAGCACCATCGTTCTCAAGAGAACCAACTAGGTTCGCTACCAGCACTAATCCTCTACCGCCTCAGTGCGAACTTGCACCCGGGCAGGATCAAAACCCCAGAATTGCAGAACAAAATGAGATTGCCAAGAGAATGAGAAGCCTTGAACAATGTTTGAAGAATATGCAAGGATTGAGCGGACAGAAGAGCGTCTCTTATGTCGACCTGTGCATGTTCCCTCACGTACACCTGCCAGCAGGTTTCAAGACCCTGAAGTTCGAGAAATACGATGGGCAGGGTGACCCCATTGCACATCTTAAGAAATACTGCAACCAATTGCGGGGAGCCGGCGGAAAAGAAGAACTGCTAATGGCATATTTTGGGGAAAGTCTAGTAGGGATAGCCTCGGAATGGTATATGGACCAGGGAATGTCCCGATGGCATATATGGGATGATCTCTCGAGAGATTTCGTAAAACAATTCCAGTATAACATCGACATTGCGCCAGACCGAAATTCGCTGTCGAATTTGAAGAAGAAACCTTCAGAAAGCTTCAGAGAATATGCTATTAAGTGGCGTGAACAGGCGTCAAGAGTAAAGCCTCCCATGGATGAAGTGGAAATGATCACTACTTTTCTCCAGGCTCAAGAGTCTGACTATTTCCAAAACATGATGTCAGCCATGGGTAAGCCATTCGCGGAAGCGATCAAGATTGGAGAGATAGTAGAAAATGGTCTGAAAACAGGTAGGATTCTGAGTCAAGCAGCCATAAGGACAACCTCCCAGGCCATCCAAAGCGGGTCCGGAGGAATGACCAGAGGGAAGAAGAAAGAAGAAACAAATATGGCAGCCTCAGAAGCAAGGGAGTATCGTCATCCCAGGCCCCGTTTCCCGGAAAGAACCCCACAACACTATTTCCCCCACTCCAATTTGGCATATGCTCATCAGCCTTATATGGTCATGAATGCCCAACCTTATGCCCATCCACCACAACAAGCCAACCGAGGCCCAGCTCCACCTCCCAGAAATCAGCCTCCTTACCGCAACTACTATAACCCACAACCCCCGCAGAATAACTTTCGCCCTCAGGAGCCACCTCGACGACGGACTTTCACGCCCATCGGTGAGCAATACTCTACTTTGTTCCCTAAGCTAGTCCAATTGGGTTTCTTGCAACCAATCCCTCAAACAAGGCAAAACCCGACGTCACCTTCTTACAAAGCTGGAGTCAGATGCGCCTATCATTCAGGGGCCGAGGGACATGATACAAATGATTGCTGGTCGTTGAAAAGAGTGGTCGAGAATTTGATAGAGCAAGGGAAAATAGTGCTAAGGGACGAAGAGATCCCAAATGTGACTAACAATCCATTGCCTGCTCACAATAATGGGCCGCTGATCGAAATGATTTGCGAAGACAAAGAATTCGACCCTGCTCTGAAAGCCATAATTGCCATTGTCGACATGGGGAAGAGGCCCGACACAGACTAGAAACCAGGAAAGGGGGAGGAGGCCAAGGCTATAAAGAAAGAACTTGAAAAGAAGGTGGAGAAGAAAGTGGTACCGGCAAGGGATGGAGTTCTTTACATACCACGAGGTCAAGCTGAGAAGACGCAGAACTTCGCAATTAAAAAGACAAAACCTATGTACGTGCCGAAAGGGGCCTATGTGGTCCGGGGGACGATTCAACCACCTCGGCTGAATGAGCCAGTGGTTATCGGACGCGCGCCACAAAAGCCAATGACCAACCCGTCCACAGTGCCGTGGAATTATCAAAAGACTTTGGTAATGTACAAAGGTAAAGAGGTCATGGGAGAACTTCCAGAAAATACTTTCATTGGAAGGTATTCAAATACCCAAGAACTGAACAACGCCACACAAAGGCGCTTCCCGCCAAAGAAGCCCGTAAGTGTTGAAGAAGCGGAAATGTTCTTCCAACAAATGAAAATGCTGGATTGCGAAGTGATAGATCAACTGCGCAAGTACCCCGAGCAAGTGTCCATGCTATCATTATTGATGAGGTCGGACGAGCATCAAAAGATCTTACTGAAGACCCTGAATGAAGCATATGTGCCAGTTGAAACCTCAGTTGAACAACTAGAGCGGATGACAGAAAGATTCTTCACCGTCAACCAAATCTCTTTCAGCAAGAATGATTTACCCCCGGAAGGAGCGACACACAACAAGCCTTTGCATCTAACAGTTAAATGCGAAGACTATTATGTCAAGCGGGTAATGTTGGATGGGGGTTCGGGTGTTGACATTTGCCCGCTCTCCACGCTGTAAAGAATGGAAATTGGGACCGAAAGAATCCGACCCAACAATGTCTGCGTAAGAGCTTTCGACGGCATCAAGAGAGATACCATGGGAGAAATAGACCTGTTGTTGGTCATAGGACCAGTCGAATTTCAAGTAACCTTCCAGGTGCTCGACATGGATACATCCTACAATTTTCTCCTTGGCAGACCTTGGATCCATGCGGCAGGAGCCGTGCCTTCCACTCTTCACCAGATGGTGAAGTTCGAGTACGAAGACAGAGAGATCATGGTCCATGAGGAAGATGAGCATGTTATTTATCGGGACCCATCCACCCCATATCTGGAACCGAGAGAAGGGAGCGAACATACGGTCTATCAAGCTTTTGAGATTGTACTGGCAGAGCAGCACGAAGAGGGAATACCCTGCCCCCAGCCTTTCTTGTCTAACGCCTCGGTTATGGTGGCCAAAGAGATGATCCGGCATGGATTTAGGCCAGGGAAGGGGCTTGGACAAACCCTTCAGGGAATAACAGAACCCATTACTTTGCCAGTCACCAAGAAACCTTTTGGACTAGGTTTCAAGCCTACTCTAGCAGACGAAGAGTGGGCAAAGAAAAGGAAAAATGAGGTTTGGAAGTTACCTCAACCACTGCCGGATTTATATGCAACTTTCATCAGGCCAAGGTACGTTGAAGAAGAAGATGATGAGGTCTTCACAGCTGAGGAAATCGAGGAGATATGTGGGGTGATGAGGGAAATGCTCTACGAGGTCCACATGGTTCAACCAGGTGAAGGCACAAGCGCTGCTGCAATGCTGTACATGGGGCCGAACTCCCAACTTCAAAACTGGGAGGCCACGCCATTCCCGACTAGACGGAAGCCCGGGTAGATCTGTCCTGCCACCTTTCCTGTGTCACAAGTTATCTCCAAGACATAACTTGAGCGTTTTCTTCCTTTCAATTGTTGTTTTGAATTCCTAAGTTGTAAACATTGTTGTCTTCCAACTTTCCAAAGAAAAAAAAATCATCATTGCTTTCCCATTCTTTCTTTTGTTCTGATTTTTGTTATTTTTCCTTTTACCTTTCTTTTCAGTTATAATAATGCGGCTTTAAATATGACATGCTCGCGGACTTCACGCCCAGGTCACAATGAGATACTTAACTGCGAATTAATGAACCCAGAATCAGAATATGATGTGGAAGAAGCTTTTAGGGAGATAAACCGAGAGTTGGAATATTTCGAGAATAAACCTAAGCCGAATCTGAATGACACTGAACCGGTAAATTTAGGAACCCCAGAAGAAATACGGGAGACCAAGATAAGCATTCACACGGACAAGAAAACGCGAGAGGCGATAATTCAACTTCTTTTTGAATTTAAAGACGTGTTTGCTTGGTCATATGATGACATGCCGGGACTAGGTGTTGACCTAATGGTTCATAAATTGCCGATTCATCCTGATTGTCCTCCAGTTCAACAAAAGCAACGAAAATTCAAAACTGAGGTCAGTGACAAGATTAAAGAGGAGATCACCAAACAACTGAAAACGGGAGTGATTCGGGTAGTCCAATATACAACATGGTTGGCGAATGTGGTTCCAGTACCAAAAAAGGACGGGAAAACTTGGGTATGTGTAGATTACCGAGATCTGAACAGAGCAAGTCCTAAAGATAATTTCCCGCTGCCCAACATCCACATCCTCGTTGATAATTGCGCCAAACACGAGATACAGTCTTTCGTAGATTGTTACGCTGGGTATCTTAAGGTATTGATGGATGAAGAGGATTCCGAGAAGACTGCCTTCACGACGCCTTGGGGCACCTACTGTTACCGGGTCATGCCATTTGGTTTGAAGAATGTTGGGGCTACTTACATGAGGACCATGACTGCCATTTTCCATGACATGATGCATCAGGAAATAGAGGTGTACGTGGACGATGTGATAGTCAAGTCCAGGACGCAGGATAATCACATCCAAGACTTGAGGAAATTCTTTGAGAGATTAAGGAAGTATGACTTGAAGCTGAACCAAGCCAAATGCGCTTTCGGAGTTCCGTCAGGAAAACTTTTGGGCTTCATCGTAAGCAGGAGAGGAATCGAGCTAGATCCAACTAAGATAAAATCCATCAGAGATCTACCACCCCCGAGAACAAAGAAAGACGTGATGAGTCTGTTGGGCAGGTTGAATTACATCAGTCGGTTTATTGCCCAGCTACCAAGCACGTGTGAGCCCATATTCAAGCTGTTAAGGAAAGATGCAGCGATTAAATGGACCACTAAATATCAAGAAGCTTTTGATAAAGTCAAAGAATACCTTTCGAATCCCTCGGTCTTGGTCCCTCTAGAATCGGGAAGGCCACTTTTCTTGTATCTGACAGTCTTGGAGAACTCTTTCGGTTGCGTCCTCGGGCAACACGACGTAACCGGAAAGAAAGAGCAAGCAATCTACTACTTGAGCAAGAAATTCACCGGCTACGAGGCCAAATACACTCTGCTGGAAAGGACATGTTGCGCTCTCACATGGGTTGCTCAAAAGTTGAGACATTATCTCCAATCCCACACTACGCTCCTCATAAGCAGGTTGGATCCTTTGAAGTATATATTTCAGAAACCAATGCCTACTGGGAGACTGGCTAAATGGCAAATCTTGCTTACGGAATTCGACATAGTCTATGTCACTCGCACGACAATGAAAGCCCAGGCGTTAGCAGATCATTTGGCCGAAAATCCGGTCGATGAGGAATACCAGCCATTGGATACCTACTTTCCAGATGAAGAAGTAAACACCGTAGAAGTGGTCTCGGAGGAAGCTCATGTTTGGAAGATGTTCTTTGATGGAGCCGTGAACGCCAAGGGTGTAGGGATTGGGGCAATTTTGATCTCGCCTTCTGGTCAGCATTATCCCGCCACAGCTAGACTTCGTTTCTTTTGCACAAATAATACAGCTGAGTATGAAGCCTGCATCATGGGCATGCATATGGCAATCGATCAGGATGTCGAAGACTTACTGATTATGGGAGATTCTGACCTGATTATCCGGCAAGCTCAAGGCGAATGGGAAACTCGGGATGTCAAACTTATCCCTTACCGACAGCATGTGGAGGACCTCAGCAAGCGCTTTACCTCAATAGAGTTCAGGTATATCCCGAGGTGTCACAATGAACTGGCAGATGCGCTTGCTACTTTGGCTTCAATGCTACCCTACCCGGGCAACGCCCACGTCGATCCTTTGGAAATCCAAATCAAGGAAAGACACGGTTACTGCAATATAATCGAGGAAGGATCAAATACGCAGCCGTGGTACCATGACATCAAAAGGTTCCTAAAGACACAAGAATACCCCGAGCACGCTACTGGAGATCAAAAGAGGACCATTAGGCGACATGCAAGTGGTTTCTTTCTAAGCGGTGAATTGTTGTATAAGAGGACCCCCAAACCTCAATCTTCTAAGATGTGTCGATATCGAGGAGGCAAGAAAGATCATGCACGAAGTACACGCAGGTGTGTACGGACCTCACATGAACGGGTATGTCTTAGCAAAGAAAATCCTTCGAGCAGGTTATTACTGGATGACCATGGAAAATGATTGCTTTAGCTTCGTTCGGAAGTGTCATCAATGTCAGGTGCACGGTGATTTGATTCATGCACCTCCCACGGAGTTGCATCCCATGTCTGCACCTTGGCCATTTGTCGCCTGGGGCATGGACGTCATTGGACCAATCGAACCGAAGGCTTCGAATGGACACAGGTTTATACTGGTTGCCATCGATTACTTCACAAAATGGGTAGAAGCTGTCACTCTCAAGTCGGTACTAAAAAAGCTGTAGTGGATTTTGTACACTCAAATCTTATCTGCCGTTTCGGTATTCCTGTGACTATCATTACAGATAATGCAGCAAACTTGAACAGTCACTTGATGGGAGATGTATGCGAGCAGTTCAAGATAACGCATAGGAATTCTACTCCTTATCGGCCGAAAGCCAATGGTGCTGTGGAAGCGGCAAACAAAAACATCAAGAAGATTTTGAGGAAAACGATCCAAAGTTCCCGACAGTGGCATGAGCAGTTACCCTTTGCATTGTTGGGGTATCGCACTACGGTACGCACATCAGTAGGAGCGACTCTTTATCTTTTGGTTTATGGGACCGAGACTGTAATACCAGCAGAGGTAGAAATTCCTTCACTTCGAATCATTGTCGAAGCGGAAATCGAAGACAGCGAGTGGGTCAAGACTCGGTTAGAGCAATTGACTTTGATTGATGAAAAGCGAATGGCCGCTGTTTGTCACGGACAGTTGTACCAACGAAGGATGGCCCGTGCTTACAACAAAAAAGTCCGACCTAGGAATTTCGAAGTAGGTCAGCTGGTACTGAGGCGTATTCTGCCGCATCATGAGGAAGCAAAAGGGAAGTTTGCTCCAAATTGGAAAGACCCATACATCATAAGGAAGATATTGCCGAGAGGAGCATTGTATTTAGGTGATATCGAAGGAAATGACCCCGACATAGCAGTAAATGCGGATGCAGTCAAGAGATACTACGTCTGAATTATACTCCAGTAGTCTTGACGCATTTGAAATGACGAAGGTTTTATTCCCCACTACTCCCCAAACACTACCCAATTCTCTCTACAAACCTTTGAGCCGCTTAAAAAAAAAAAAAAAAAAAGAACAAAAACATTGATTGAGGCCTGAACTACGTCTGACTTGATTCCGAAAGGATACGTAGGCAGCCTCTCCCTGAGGTTCAGTCACACCAACAATAAAATCCCATTCACCCTGAAATTGAAACCGGGGCACGTCGAGCAGTTTGGAAGTTACTATTATCTGCCTCTCTTTACCAAGCACAAGCTTTCAGATCAATTACCAAAGATAGTGGGAAACCAATAAGCGTCACAAATAGAGACCGGCACACTCTGAATCGAGAAAGAAAAAATGAGAGAGTCTCGTCGGTGAAAACCTTCGGGCACCACGAGGCGACGGGAGTAGAGAAACCAAAATGAGAGAGCTTGTTTAGTAAAAACTCGCAAAGAGTGCTATCAAGCGATGACAGGAAGAGAAATGAGAGAGGTCAGCTGGCGAAAACCCGCAAAGGGCACTGTTGGCCGAAAAAGAATGACTCCACCTCAAGGAGGTCTCGACAAAGCTCCACCGGTTTGGAATCACAGATCCGTTCTGGTTCAGGGAAACGCAAGTTCATGGAAGGTCAGGCGTCCAGTCCAAAGAGCATGTCATGTCATTTAAAGCCAGCGTTATCTTTCTTAGATAAGTCTTTCTCGTCCCAAAAGGGACACTCCCTTCCTGAAATTTGTTTTCTCCTTTCTTTGTTTCTCTTCGAATCCCTTTTATGTTTTAACCCCAAGTTCAGGATACACCGGAAAGGGCAGGTGGCAGGTTTATTTGCACGGAATCCCGTTTCATGAAGGAAAACGCCTCATTTCATTGGTACGATTGCCCAAGCCTGATGAATCATGATGTTTGATGGTGTTTAAAGTAAAGAGGAAAGAGAGAAATCTTCCCCAGCAAGTCCGCCTTCGGACGAATCCCCACAGAGTCTCCCTCTATACAAATCCCCACAGAGTCTCTCTTTGTACAATCTCCCACAGAGTCTCCCCAATATTGAAAAAAAAAATCCCCATTGGAATTTCCCCAGCACATCCCCAGCGAGTCCCTTTGTAAAATTCCCCGAAGATCTTACCCCAACCAAGCCTAGAAAGCCGACTGTGAAACAATTACCCAGCATGCCCCATTGTACAAAGATCAACACAAAGAATTCACTTTGTAAATATTCCCCCATAGGACTTCCTTTTGTACAAATCCCCACAGAATACCCCCAATAAAATCCCCGTTGAGAACCTCCAAGCAAAAACGGGACACAAAAAAAAAACCGTAAAAAAAAAAGAAGGAAAAAAAAGGGGCCTTACGAGGCAAATCATCACAGAACCTGGAAATGCAAACTAGAGCGGTCTAAATGGTTTCAACATGTGAATCAAATCAATGGCGAGACTTGGCAACAGAAATGAACAGGCAACAAAGCAACCGGGAACGATCAAGGTCACCAAACCGACTGTCATTTCCGAACTAACAAATGTTCTTTGTCTGAAAAGTTGAAACAGGTTTAATCCAAGACAACCGTGCAAGAAGCAGGTGTCGCCCAAAGGAGAAGGTACATGCGTACAAGAAATATATTGGCAATAAGGAACTCACTCGAAAGGTAAGTTTCCGCGAAACTCTCTTTTGTTTTTTACTAAAACAAGAAAATTCAAAAAAAAGAGGTCAGTTGTTTGTTCTCGAATTTTGTCCCCAGGTAGTCAGCATTAGGGTTTTAAACCCTAAACTGAATTTTTCCTTTAGTCAGCATTAGGGTTTTAAACCCTAAATTGAATTTTTCCTTTCAGCCAGCATTAGGGTTTTAAACCCTAAACTGAGCTTTTCCATGCAGTCAGCATTAGGGTTTTAAACCCTAAAATGAATTTTTCCTTTAGTCAGCATTAGGTTTTTAAACCCTAAACTGAATTTTTCCTTTCAGCTAGCATTAGGGTTTTAAACCCTAAACTGAGCTTTTCCATGCAGTCAGCATTAGGGTTTTAAACCCTAAACTGAATTTTTCCTTTAGTCAGCATTAGGGTTTTAAACCCTAAACTAAACTTTTTTCCTTTAGTCAGCATTAGGGTTTTAGGCCCTAAACTGAACTTTTTTCCCTTCAGCCAGCATTAGGGTTTTAAACCCTAAACTGAATTTTCCCTTTTAGTCAGCATTAGGGTTTTAAACCCTAAACTGAATTTTTCCTTTCAACCAGCATTAGGGTTTTAAACCCTAAACTGAGCTTTTTCCTTTAATCAGCATTAGGGTTTTACACCCTAAACTGAATTTTCCCTTTTAGTCAGCATTAGGGTTTTAAACCCTAAACTGAACTTTTTTCCTTTAGTCAGCATTAGGGTTTTAAACCCTAAACTGAACTTTTTTCCCTTCAGCCAGCATTAGGGTTTTAAACCCTAAACTGAGCTTTTTCCATGCAATCAGCATTAGGGTTTTAAACCCTAAACTGAATTTTTCCTTTAATCAGCATTAGGGTTTTAAACCCTAAACTGAATTTTTCCTTTAGTCAGCATTAGGGTTTTAAACCCTAAACTGAACTTTTTTCTTCAGCCAGCATTAGGGTTTTAAACCCTAAACTGAATTTTTTTCCCTTCAGCCAGCATTAGGGTTTTAAACCCTAAACTGAGCTTTTTCCATGCAATCAGCATTAGGGTTTTAAACCCTAAACTGAATTTTTCCTTTAATCAGCATTAGGGTTTTAAACCCTAAACTAAATTTTTCCTTTAATCAGCATTAGGGTTTTAAAACCCTAAACTGAATTTTTCCTTTAATCAGCATTAGGGTTTTAAACCCTAAACTAAATTTTCCCTTTTAGTCAGCATTAGGGTTTTAAACCCTAAACTGGACTTTTTCCATTCAGCCAGCATTAGAGTTTTAAACCCTAAACTGAGCTTTTCCATGCAGTCAGCATTAGGGTTTTAAACCCTAAACTAAATTTTCCCTTTAGTCAGCATTAGGGTTTTAAACCCTAAACTGAACTTATTCCATTCAGCCAGCATTAGGGTTTTAAACCCTAAACTGAGCTTTTTCCTTTAATCAGCATTAGGGTTTTAAACCCTAAACTGAATTTTCCCTTTTAGTCAGCATTAGGGTTTTTAACCCTAAACTGAATTTTTCCTTTCAGCCAGCATTAGGGTTTTAAACCCTAAACTGAGCTTTTTCCTTTAATCAGCATTAGGGTTTTACACCCTAAACTGAATTTTCCCTTTTAGTCAGCATTAGGGTTTTAAACCCTAAACTGAACTTTTTTCCTTTAGTCAGCATTAGGGTTTTAAACCCTAAACTGAACTTTTTTCCCTTCAGCCAGCATTAGGGTTTTAAACCCTAAACTGAGCTTTTTCCATGCAATCAGCATTAGGGTTTTAAACCCTAAACTGAATTTTTCCTTTAATCAGCATTAGGGTTTTAAACCCTAAACTGAATTTTTCCTTTAGTCAGCATTAGGGTTTTAAACCCTAAACTGAACTTTTTTCCTTCAGCCAGCATTAGGGTTTTAAACCCTAAACTGAATTTTTTTCCCTTCAGCCAGCATTAGGGTTTTAAACCCTAAACTGAGCTTTTTCCATGCAATCAGCATTAGGGTTTTAAACCCTAAACTGAATTTTTCCTTTAATCAGCATTAGGGTTTTAAACCCTAAACTAAATTTTTCCTTTAATCAGCATTAGGGTTTTAAAACCCTAAACTGAATTTTTCCTTTAATCAGCATTAGGGTTTTAAACCCTAAACTAAATTTTCCCTTTTAGTCAGCATTAGGGTTTTAAACCCTAAACTGGACTTTTTCCATTCAGCCAGCATTAGAGTTTTAAACCCTAAACTGAGCTTTTCCATGCAGTCAGCATTAGGGTTTTAAACCCTAAACTAAATTTTCCCTTTAGTCAGCATTAGGGTTTTAAACCCTAAACTGAACTTATTCCATTCAGCCAGCATTAGGGTTTTAAACCCTAAACTGAGCTTTTTCCTTTAATCAACATTAGGGTTTTAAACCCTAAACTGAATTTTCCCTTTTAGTCAGCATTAGGGTTTTTAACCCTAAACTGAACTTTTTCCATTTAGCCAGCATTAGGGTTTTAAACCCTAAACTGAGCTTTTTCCTTTAATCAGCATTAGGGTTTTACACCCTAAACTGAATTTTCCCTTTTAGTCAGCATTAGGGTTTTAAACCCTAAACTGAACTTTTTTCCTTTAGTCAGCATTAGGGTTTAAACTCTAAACTGAACTTTTTTCCCTTCAGCCAGCATTAGGGTTTTAAACCCTAAACTGAGCTTTTTCCACGCAATCAGCATTACGGTTTTAAACACTAAACTAAATTTTTCCTTTAATCAGCATTAGAGTTTTAAACCCTAAACTGAATATTTCCTTTAATCAGCATTAGGGTTTTAAACCCTAAACTGAATTTTTCCTTTAATCAGCATTAGGGTTTTAAAACCCTAAACTGAATTTTTCCTTTAATCAGCATTAGGGTTTTAAACCCTAAACTAAATTTTCCCTTTTAGTCAGCATTAGGGTTTTAAACCCTAAACTGGACTTTTTCCATTCAGCCAGCATTAGAGTTTTAAACCCTAAACTAAATTTTCCCTTTAGTCAGCATTAGGGTTTTAAACCCTAAACTGAACTTATTCCATTCAGCCAGCATTAGGGTTTTAAACCCTAAACTGAGCTTTTTTCTTTAATCAACATTAGGGTTTTAAACCCTAAACTGAATTTTCCCTTTTAGTCAGCATTAGGGTTTTTAACCCTAAACTGAACTTTTTCCATTTAGCCAGCATTAGGGTTTTAAACCCTAAACTGAGCTTTTTCCTTTAATCAGCATTAGGGTTTTACACCCTAAACTGAATTTTCCCTTTTAGTCAGCATTAGGGTTTTAAACCCTAAACTGAACTTTTTTCCTTTAGTCAGCATTAGGGTTTAAACCCTAAACTGAACTTTTTTCCCTTCAGCCAGCATTAGGGTTTTAAACCCTAAACTGAGCTTTTTCCACGCAATCAGCATTAGGGTTTTAAACACTAAACTAAATTTTTCCTTTAATCAGCATTAGAGTTTTAAACCCTAAACTGAATTTTTTCTTTAATTAGCATTAGGGTTTTAAACCCTAAACTGAATTTTTCCTTTAATCAGCATTAGGGTTTTAAAACCCTAAACTGAATTTTTCCTTTAATCAGCATTAGGGTTTTAAACCCTAAACTAAATTTTCCCTTTTAGTCAGCATTAGGGTTTTAAACCCTAAACTGGACTTTTTCCATTCAGCCAGTATTAGAGTTTTAAACCCTAAACTAAATTTTCCCTTTAGTCAGCATTAGGGTTTTAAACCCTAAACTGAACTTATTCCATTCAGCCAGCATTAGGGTTTTAAACCCTAAACTGAGCTTTTTCCTTTAATCAGCATTAGGGTTTTAAACCCTAAACTGAATTTTCCCTTTTAGTCAGCATTAGGGTTTTTAACCCTAAACTGAACTTTTTCCATTCAGCCAGCATTAGGGTTTTAAACCCTAAACTGAGCTTTTTCCTTTAATCAGCATTAGAGTTTTACACCCTAAACTGAATTTTCCCTTTTAGTCAGCATTAGAGTTTTAAACCCTAAACTGAACTTTTTCCACGCAATCAGCATTAGGGTTTTAAACCCTAAACTGAACTTTTTTCCCTTCAGCCAGCATTAGGGTTTTAAACCCTAAACTGAGCTTTTTCCACGCAATCAGCATTAGGGTTTTAAACCCTAAACTGAATTTTTCCTTTAGTCAGCATTAGGGTTTTAAACCCTAAACTGAACTTTTTTCCTTCAGCCAGCATTAGGGTTTTAAACCCTAAACTGAACTTTTTTCCCTTCAGCCAGCATTAGGGTTTTAAACCCTAAACTGAGCTTTTTCCATGCAATCAGCATTAGGGTTTTAAACCCTAAACTGAATTTTTCCTTTAATCAGCATTAGGGTTTTAAAACCCTAAACTGAATTTTTCCTTTAATCAGCATTAGGGTTTTAAACCCTAAACTAAATTTTCCCTTTTAGTCAGCATTAGGGTTTTAAACCCTAAACTGGACTTTTTCCATTCAGCCAGCATTAGAGTTTTAAACCCTAAACTGAGCTTTTCCATGCAGTCAGCATTAGGGTTTTAAACCCTAAACTAAATTTTCCTTTTAGTCAGCATTAGGGTTTTAAACCCTAAACTGAACTTATTCCATTCAGCCAGCATTAGGGTTTTAAACCCTAAACTGAGCTTTTTCCTTTAATCAGCATTAGGGTTTTAAACCCTAAACTGAATTTTCCCTTTTAGTCAGCATTAGGGTTTTTAACCCTAAACTGAATTTTTCCTTTCAGCCAGCATTAGGGTTTTAAACCCTAAACTGAGCTTTTTCCTTTAATCAGCATTAGGGTTTTACACCCTAAACTGAATTTTCCCTTTTAGTCAGCATTAGGGTTTTAAACCCTAAACTGAACTTTTTTCCTTTAGTCAGCATTAGGGTTTTAAACCCTAAACTGAACTTTTTTCCCTTCAGCCAGCATTAGGGTTTTAAACCCTAAACTGAGCTTTTTCCATGCAATCAGCATTAGGGTTTTAAACCCTAAACTGAATTTTTCCTTTAATCAGCATTAGGGTTTTAAACCCTAAACTGAATTTTTCCTTTAGTCAGCATTAGGGTTTTAAACCCTAAACTGAACTTTTTTCCTTCAGCCAGCATTAGGGTTTTAAACCCTAAACTGAATTTTTTTCCCTTCAGCCAGCATTAGGGTTTTAAACCCTAAACTGAGCTTTTTCCATGCAATCAGCATTAGGGTTTTAAACCCTAAACTGAATTTTTCCTTTAATCAGCATTAGGGTTTTAAACCCTAAACTAAATTTTTCCTTTAATCAGCATTAGGGTTTTAAAACCCTAAACTGAATTTTTCCTTTAATCAGCATTATGGTTTTAAACCCTAAACTAAATTTTCCCTTTTAGTCAGCATTAGGGTTTTAAACCCTAAACTGGACTTTTTCCATTCAGCCAGCATTAGAGTTTTAAACCCTAAACTGAGCTTTTCCATGCAGTCAGCATTAGGGTTTTAAACCCTAAACTTAATTTTCCCTTTAGTCAGCATTAGGGTTTTAAACCCTAAACTGAACTTATTCCATTCAGCCAGCATTAGGGTTTTAAACCCTAAACTGAGCTTTTTCCTTTAATCAGCATTAGGGTTTTAAACCCTAAACTGAATTTTCCCTTTTAGTCAGCATTAGGGTTTTTAACCCTAAACTGAACTTTTTCCATTCAGCCAGCATTAGGGTTTTAAACCCTAAACTGAGCTTTTTCCTTTAATCAGCATTAGGGTTTTACACCCTAAACTGAATTTTCCCTTTTAGTCAGCATTAGGGTTTTAAACCCTAAACTGAACTTTTTTCCTTTAGTCAGCATTAGGGTTTTAAACCCTAAACTGAACTTTTTTCCCTTCAGCCAGCATTAGGGTTTTAAACCCTAAACTGAGCTTTTTCCACGCAATCAGCATTAGGGTTTTAAACCCTAAACTGAATTTTTCCTTTAATCAGCATTAGGGTTTTAAACCCTAAACTGAATTTTTCCTTTAGTCAGCATTAGGGTTTTAAACCCTAAACTGAACTTTTTTCCGTCAGCCAGCATTAGGGTTTTAAACCCTAAACTGAACTTTTTTCCCTTCAGCCAGCATTAGGGTTTTAAACCCTAAACTGAGCTTTTTCCATGCAATCAGCATTAGGGTTTTAAACCCTAAACTGAATTTTTCCTTTAATCAGCATTAGGGTTTTAAACCCTAAACTGAATTTTTCCTTTAGTCAGCATTAGGGTTTTAAACCCTAAACTGAATTTTTCCTTTAATCAGCATTATGGTTTTAAACCCTAAACTAAATTTTCCCTTTTAGTCAGCATTAGGGTTTTAAACCCTAAACTGGACTTTTTCCATTCAGCCAGCATTAGAGTTTTAAACCCTAAACTGAGCTTTTCCATGCAGTCAGCATTAGGGTTTTAAACCCTAAACTAAATTTTCCCTTTAGTCAGCATTAGGGTTTTAAACCCTAAACTGAACTTATTCCATTCAGCCAGCATTAGGGTTTTAAACCCTAAACTGAGCTTTTTCCTTTAATCAGCATTAGGGTTTTAAACCCTAAACTGAATTTTCCCTTTTAGTCAGCATTAGGGTTTTTAACCCTAAACTGAACTTTTTCCATTCAACCAGCATTAGGGTTTTAAACCCTAAACTGAGCTTTTTCCTTTAATCAGCATTAGGGTTTTACACCCTAAACTGAATTTTCCCTTTTAGTCAGCATTAGGGTTTTAAACCCTAAACTGAACTTTTTTCCTTTACTCAGCATTAGGGTTTTAAACCATAAACTGAACTTTTTTCCCTTCAGCCAGCATTAGGGTTTTAAACCCTAAACTGAGCTTTTTCCATGCAATCAGCATTAGGGTTTTAAACCCTAAACTGAATTTTTCCTTTAATCAGCATTAGGGTTTTAAACCCTAAACTGAATTTTTCCTTTAGTCAGCATTAGGGTTTTAAACCCTAAACTGAACTTTTTTCCTTCAGCCAGCATTAGGGTTTTAAACCCTAAACTGAACTTTTTTCCCTTCAGCCAGCATTAGGGTTTTAAACCCTAAACTGAGCTTTTTCCATGCAATCAGCATTAGGGTTTTAAACCCTAAACTGAATTTTCCTTTAATCAGCATTAGGGTTTTAAACCCTAAACTGAATTTTTCCTTTAATCAGCATTAGGGTTTTAAAACCCTAAACTGAATTTTTCCTTTAATCAGCATTAGGGTTTTAAACCCTAAACTAAATTTTCCCTTTTAGTCAACATTAGGGTTTTAAACCCTAAACTGGACTTTTTCCATTCAGCCAGCATTAGAGTTTTAAACCCTAAACTGAACTTATTCCATTCAGCCAGCATTAGGGTTTTAAACCCTAAACTGAGCTTTTTCCTTTAATCAGCATTAGGGTTTTAAACCCTAAACTGAATTTTCCCTTTTAGTCAGCATTAGGGTTTTTAACCCTAAACTGAACTTTTTCCATTCAGCCAGCATTAGGGTTTTAAACCCTAAACCGAGCTTTTTCCTTTAATCAGCATTAGGGTTTTACACCCTAAACTGAATTTTCCCTTTTAGTCAGCATTAGGGTTTTAAACCCTAAACTGAACTTTTTCCATTCAGCCAGCATTAGGGTTTTAAACCCTAAACTGAGCTTTTTCCTTTAGTCGGCATTAGGGTTTTAAACCCTAAACTGATTTTTTTTTCCTTTCAGCCAGCATTAGGGTTTTAAACCCTAAACTGAGCTTTTTCCATGCATGTCAGCATTAGGGTTTTAAACCCTAAACTGAACTCTTTCCTTTAGTCAGCATTAGGGTTTTAAACCCTGAACTGAACTTTTTCCTTTAATCAGTATTAGGGTTTTAAACCCTAAACTGAACTTTTCCCCAGTTGGTCAGTATTAGAGTTTCAACTCTAAACTCAACCTTTCCCCAGCTAGTCGATATTAGGGCTCCAACCCTGAACTGAGCATGCATATCCTCTTTCATCAATTTTATGAACTTCCTGGCGAATAATTCGCGAAATTTTCCTAGTAAAACTGGGGCAGAAAATTTCGTTCATTTGTTTTTCCCGCAGGTCTAACCTCGAGCCACACGGATCGAAACGACCCACAAGATGAGTCTCAACTCAGAATCTAAGAAGAAAAAGAAAAAAAAAGATGTCCCGAAACACCGGAGAAAATGGAAGGCGTGATCGCTCCAAGATTTGATCAAGGTCCCGAGTTCTACCAACCCCGTCATATTCAGAATCGCAAAAATAAATAGGCGCCTCCAACTTGCAAGCATCAAGATTCAGATCGGAGTCTACAAGCAGAATCAGCTAAGACCCAAGATCAGGTCGCAAAAGAATCATAGATAGGAATCTTGTAACTAGTAGTTGACATGCATATAAGTGTTTAGTTCAGTTTCAATTTTCCTTTGGTTGTAATAAGGCGGTCAGTGACGCAGCAGTGACAACAGCAACAGCAGTAACAGCAAGCATTGCAATCCCATGGTAGTCCCAGCTGCCAAAATTTTCCCGAACTACATTGACCTGATTCCTGTTTAGCCCAGGATATGTAGGAAATCTTTGAAGCAAGATTCGGTCAGATCTTTCAAAAACATGCTTCACACGGAGTAGTCCATAGGCAAAAATCGCTCATACACGCTCACTTTATCTTTGCACGAAAACTCTTCGTGTTTCCGAACAAAGAGGGGCAGCTGTGAGCACGTGATTTTTGTTTCGCGCGACAATCGCTCCAAAAGAAATAAAAAAAAATAATAACAATTGGTCCTGCTGTACAATTTTTGGATTTTTACATGGCACTTTGTTAATTATTTGCAATTTTTGCCCATTTTATTTTATTAAAACAAAATACAAAAAATGTATGTGTCATGCGTAATTTGAACCGTAATCCGGTTGTTAAATAGAAAATCATAAATAGGCATCTTTGTTCGTGAATTTTGTTTTGTTTGATTTTACCTGTTTTAAATATTTTGATATATGTGTGCAAATAATTGTATTAAGTGTTTATTTAATTTTAATTTGATTTACTTAGGTTTTGTTATAAAATAAAAATATAAAAAAATATAATAAAAGAGAGAGTGCAAAATTGGGTTTGAAAATCAGTTTGGGCTGATTTTCATTCAAAGCCCAAACAAACTCAGCCCAAACCCCATGTAAACCCGGTCCAGATCAGCTGACCTCAGGAGGCGTTCCAAACGACGCCGTTTTGATCCAGTCTGATCTGGGCCGTTGATCTCAGATTGATCAACGGCCAAGATCTCTCACCCCAAACCCACTAATGGACCCGACCCGTCTCACCCGGACCGACCCCAACCCTTTACCCTTGAAACGACGTCGTTCCCTGTTAGTCGAAGGATCCTGGCCCTTCATCACATCTCATCCAACGGCCAGGATCCACCTACCCACTAACTATATAAACTCATAACATTACCCTGCCCCCCCTATCCGAACCCCAGCCTTCATCGTCTTCAACCCCAAACCCTAGAGCCGCCTCTGTACACCTTCACCATGAAAGCCGGCGGCATGAACGCCGATGACCTTCACCTTAACACCCTAAAACCACCTTGACACCCTGAACATGGATCTGTAGTCTGTTTAGTTCGAATCATCCTCTAGGTCCTCGAATCTTCATTTGAAGATTCGAGCAAAACTCGATCTACACCGATCTGCCCTAGATTCATACCAGACAATCACCGGACCCCCTCGTGACCAAACCATGATTGGTTTGGTCCGAATCTAACCTTGGAAGCCCAAATCCCAAATCTACCATCCACGAACCCTAGAAGCCCCAAGCCTAGTCCGTGCCTGTTTAAGCCAAGAGATTAGGGTCTAATGGACCTTAATCGAAGTGTTTCTCATCCGAGAAACACTTCGTTTAAAGTCCGTTCAACCTTAAAGAAGGTCTGTTCAAACACAAGCTGATTTTCTATTTCTTCTTTCAAAGTTTTAAGGTAAGTTTGTTTTCTCCTTGTTATTCATTACGTGTGTAGTTTCAAGGTCTGTTCATATTTTGTGTAATTTATTTCGAATTTTATCAACTGTGTCCTGTCCACTTTGCCTAAACCTCGTTGTCTTGAGTCCTTCTTCTATTTGTTCTGATAATGCGTATGTATTTATATGTTGTGCAATTAGCTGATTTTCAAATTTTAACTAACTAACTGATTCCTCGAGTACAATTATGTTTGGTCAGTACAATTCAAACCTTGTGTGATACTGTTAAATGCCTGATTTTTGGTTACGATTGTATGTGTTATAACTAGTATAGTCGAGTCGACATATGTCGTCAATTAGTTTCAGTTGTCCGAACAATAACAAATCGACTTACTTCTGTTAAGCATTTCTTTGAATCAATTAGGAACTGAGTTTGTTTACTTATAGTTGTTAATTTGAATCAGAAATGTAAAAGGAATGTTTTGTTTAAGTTCTAAATTGGAGGGCATGTGCACTTGTGCACAGCATGTGCATTTGTGCACCACAGGTGCATTTGTGCACAGCCTGGTTCCTGCATAGAGGGCTTTTTGATTTAAAAATAGTCTGACAGCATATGCTGTCAGATATATTATGCTGCCCATACTTTGCTTTAGTTTCAGAAATAGTAAACCTTACTAAAAGTGAAGCCTGCCAAGGAAATGTGATGGGGGTTAATACTTAAATAGCTAAGTGGAAACTGAAAAAAGATAGATAGCACATGGGAGGTGGGCTGATTGTTTAACAGGCTGTAAAAGGTTGGAATTTAAGCTATAAAAGGGGGAACTTCCATCAGAAAAAAGGACATCTGATATGAGGGGGGAGGCACATTGAGAGATAAGGGGATATACACAGAGACAGAGAAAGGGAACTCAGACTGGACTGGGGGCTGGGATTTTCATAATAGATAGAGAGGGAGATAAAGGAAGGATACACATACAGAGAGGATTGAAAAAGGATAGAACTGATTTTAGGAAAACACAGATAGAGAGAGGTTAAGAGATAGAAAGCATACAGTCAACAATCAGAAACTGTTTCTTCCTATTGTTGTTTGGGTTTCATTTGTTCAACCTGTTCAATCAATTCTGATTCTTTGAAGTTCCAATTGAGTCTACTAGTCGAGTGTTTTCATTGGTTTACTACTGGTTTTGGTCTGCCTGGAGTTCTGATTCTACTCCACTGTGTGCTGCTGTCATTTGGCTACTCTTTCTATCGGCTATATTTGCATTCTTGCACTCGAGCCTGTTCTGCTGTGTTGCTTTGTTTGCTGCTGTTACTTTGTTCCTGCTGCTGCTGATTTTCTCTATCTTCTTCCTCTTCTTCTATTGTATTCAACATCCAGGTATACAATTTCATACTGATGTAACCATGAAAGGCATGAATTGAAAGATCTGAAGAATGTCTAATCATCTGTTGCCTTACTTACAGCTTTTGCGAACATTGTTAAAGTTGTATAAATTCTTTTATTTGTAGTCCAATAGAAAACACATTAGTAAGTTTGTACTTAATTGAAAATATTCTAGTCTAAAATTGCGATATGGTTGTTGGCAGTACACGTGATGTAGTCATATAATTTATGGAATGTGCTATCATTTGGTAGAATTGTTAATTCAAACTCTTCTTCCAGTTATGTTTTGAGTATGTAGGGTGAATGATTGCTTGAAAAATCTTGCCGAGTACAACACAGTTTTAAGTTTAGGAGCTTCAGTTTCGGTAGGCAGTTTTAGGTTGAGTTCTGAATTTTTTTATCCTGTTAAAATAAATTCAAAGTTTAACTCGAGGAGTATTTGGGGCTAAGTGTAGTGTTTCATCAATCTCGTGTATAATTCTTCTACTCAATTAAAAGCACGTTCCATGAGGTATAACGCTTCTTCACTTCGTAAATGATTAAGCAGATAATTAATAAAAATCCGGATTTGGCCAAAGCACATAATTGAATTAGCACGTATTTTTTTTTTATTTTTAAAAACAAACACATTATAAATGTAGTCGTTTTAGGATATCCTTTAAAAATAATGAGACGAGCCTCGCCAAATAAAAATGCAAATTGCGGGGCCCTCAACAACTAATCATAATATTTAGAATTCAGGCTAGGCCGTTTAGTGAATCTCATGGCCTTCTCAAAAAACAATAACGCGTTAGACTCTTTAGGCGCGGCTTAATTAAATTACATTCTTAAACTTGGGTGCGCATTGATGTGACCCGAATCCAAATCTCAACGGAGTCGAAGTGTGTTTAGCAATTACGGGTGCATTGATTGCGACGTAATCCGAGATACATTTTCATGACGTTGCAATTCTATAAAAATAAATGATAATAATAAAAGCGGTTTTAAACTTAATAAAAGCACATAAGTCACAACATGTATTTAAATCCGACATTTAGCCATTATAACAATTTAAGCGACCGTGCTAGAACCACGGGATTCGAGGGTGCCTAAAACCTTCCCTCGGGTCAACAGAATTCCTTACTTAAAATTTCTGGTTCGCAGACTTCATTTGGAAAAGTCGAAAATTTCCTCGATTTGGGATTCAAGATAAACCGGTGACTTGGGACACCAAAAGCCAAACCTTTCCCAAGTGGCGACTCTGAATTAAATAAATAATCCCATTTCGAATATTGTCACTTAAATTGAAAAAACTCCCCTCGCGCATTTTAACCCTTCGAGGCGGGCGCGCAAAAAGGAGGTGTGACACTATGTAAGCCGACTTTTCCAAAATACAACATTTAACATAAATAAATTAAGAAATTTTTAAATGACAAAAATTTCCAAAAAGGGGGTAAAAACCAAACACAAGTGCAGAAAATAACTCCCAAATGAGGGTGTCACTAAGCTCATGAGCATCTATACAACCAGTCTAGAAAGAAATGCCTATGAGAGTCTGTATCAAAGTACAAATAAAGAAAGATAAGGAAGGAGAAACGAGGACGGCGAATGCCGGGCAACTACCTTGTAAATCTCTAAAGATCAACCGTGCATGATATCAATGCCCACCATGTCCAGAAACACCTGATCTGCACACGAAGTGCAGGGTGTAGTGTGAGTACAATAAACTCAGTAAGTAATAATAATAAATAAGGAACATAAAGATAGTGACAAGCTATACAATTATAGTTCATTTTCAGTAATCTCAACAAGAAAGTAGGCATGCTTTAGAATCCGACAATTTAAGACAGTCAGTTTATACAGGCCAAGTTCAAGTAATAACTGGATATAAAATCTCTCAGAAGTTTTCAAAACAGTGACATATGGAAGCTATGTGCAACAACAAGGAAAGTAGATACAACCTCTCAAGGCAACAGACACTCAGTCTTTCTAAATAGCTCATCACATGGCTCTCGGCCCTCAACATTTACACTCAATAGGTACCTGCGCTCACTGGGGGTTTACAGACTCCGGAGGGGCTCCTACAACCCAAGCACTATAATCCACACGGACAACTCACCTGCTATAATATCACATCAGGATCGGCACGAACAACTCACGTGCTATAGTATAAATATCTGGATCCGCATGGACAACTCACGTGATATGGTATCAATATCTCACCATCATGCCCTCGGCCTCACTCAGTCATCAACCTCTCTAGTCTCACGGGCTCTCAGTAATCATGGATATCAGTCCAAAACAGAAATGATATAATGTATCAAAAAGGAACAATGGAGACTTAGGTAAAATGTGCATATAAGACTACGACTGAGCACAAGTAGCAATTATCAAGTAATTCAACAAGTATCACGACTTATGTGGGTCCCTACAGTACACATAGCCTAGACATGATTCTAACATGATTAATAGTCAAATTTCTTTGACACATGGATAGCATATAGCTAGTAACAGGTTATTCAACTTTACAATTTCACGGAATGGACCAAGTCACAATTCCCACGGTGCACGTACACACGCCTGTCACCTAACATGTGTTTCACCTCCAAAACAATCACGTATGCATAGAAAATTTACAAAAATCCGACACCAAATGGTTATTCAAATCCCCAAAATTCACTCTCCAAATCCCTAGCCTCAAACCCCCAAATTTCACCTAAAAACACACCGAGTAGGTGATAAATCTGTGGGGCAACAGAATTATTGAAGAAAAATGAACACTAGGATCTTACCTCAAGATCCCTTTTGAAATTCCTCTAAAAACCTCCAAAACCCGAGCTCAAAATGATAGAAATGGTGAAGAATCTTGGAACCCTTGTATTTATATGTTCTGCCTAGGTATTCCGCACCTGCAGCCAAAATCCCGCTTCTGCGGTGGAAATTCCACTTCTGCGGAAATCACTAACTCCTCCAGCTACCCCACCTACGCACTCATATCTGCTTCTACGGACGCGCTTCTTTGCAACAAACTCGCATATGCGGCCTTACAAGTGCGAAAAAGGACCTCGCACCTACGGCCACAGCCAAGCCTCCTCATTTTTGCTTCTGTAGGCTCCTTCCTGATTCCAGCTGAGTCCAAACTTCAGTAATTCTTCAAATCAAGCTCCAAGTTCGTTAACCACCTGAAATAAACTTGAGGCCCCCAGGACCTCAACCAAATATACCAACACGTCTAAAAACATCATACAAACTTAGTCGAATCCTCAAATCACCTCAAACAACATCAAAAACATGAATTGCACTTGGATTCAAGCCTAATGAACTTTGAAATTTTCAAATTCTACAAACGACGTCAAAACCTATCAAATCACGTCCGATTGACCTTATATTTTGCACACAAGTCATAAATGACACCACGAACCTACTCTAACTTCTGGAAATCCAATCCGTACCCGATATAAAAAAGACCACCCCCGGTCAAACTTTCAAAACTTCCAACTTTCGCCATTTCAAACCTAATTCTACTACGGGCCTCCAAATCAAAATCTGGACATGCTCCTAGGTCCAAAATCACCTAACTGAGCTAACGGGGATGTTTACACATAAGTCAACATCTGGTCAACTTTTCCAACTTAAGATTTCAATTAAGAGACTAAGTGTCTCAATTCACTCTAAAATCTCTCCGGATCCGAACCAACCAACCCGTAAGTCATATAACAGTTGTAAAGCACAAAAGGAGCAGAAAATAGGGGAATTGGGCTCCAACTCTCAAAATGACCGGCCGGGTTGTTACATCCTCCCCCTCTTAAACAAATGTTTATCCTCGAACAGTTCTAGAAACATACCTGGAGTAATAAATAAGTGTAGGTATCTACTCCGCATCTCCCACTTGGTCTCCCAAGTAGCCTCTTCCATGGGCTGACCTCTCCACTACACCTTCATGCTATATCCTTTGACCTCAACTTTTCAACATGCCGATCCAAAATGGCCACCAGCTCCACATCATAAGTCAAATCACCATCCAACTAAACTGTGCTGAAATCCAAAACATGAGACAGATTGCATAGAAACATGAAGTACTGGATGCACACTCGACAAATTAGGTGGCAAGGCAAGATTGTAATCCACCTCCTTAATCCTTTGAAGTACCTCAAAAGGCCCAATGAACCGAGGCCTGAACTTGCCCTTCTTCCCGAACCTCATAACATCCTTCATGGGTGAAACCTTCAGTAGACCCTTCTCCCCAACCATGTAAGACACATCACTAACCTTCATGTTGGCATAGCTCTTCTGCCTAGACTGCGCCTTGCGAAGTCGCTCCTAAATCAATTTAACCTTGTCCAAAGCATCCTGAACCAAGTTAGTACCCAATAGCTTAGCCTCACCCGGCTCAAAGAAACCCATCGGAGATCTACACTGCGTCCCATATAAAGCCTCATATGAAGGTATCTAAATGCTCGATTGATAATTGTTGTTGTAAGAAAACTCTACAAGCAGCAAAAACTGGTCCCCTGAACCCCCAAATTCAATGACACAAGCGTGTATCATGTCCTCCAATATCTGAATAGTGTGCTCAGACTGTTTGACCTTCTGAGGGTAAAATGTCGTACTCAACTCAACCTGAGTGCCCAACTCCCACTGCACGGCTCTCCAAAATTGTGATGTAAACTGTGTGCCTCTATCTAAAATGATGGAAATTGGCACACCATGAAGGAGAACAATCTCCCTGATGTAAATCTCAGCCAACCGATCTGAAGAATAAGTAGTACCCACTAAATAAAGTGCACGGACTTGTTTAGCCGATCCACAATCACCCAAATAGCATCGAACTTCCTCAAAGTCCGTGGGAGCCCAACTACGAAGTCCATGGTGATCTGCTCCAACTTCCACTCTGGAATCTCTAACCTCTTAAGCAATCCACCCGGTGTATGATGCTCATATTTTACCTGCTGACAGTTAAGACACCAACCTACAAACCCAATTATATCTTTCTTCATTTTTCTCCACCAATAGTGTTGTCTCAAGTCCAAATACATCTTTGCGGAACCTAGATGGATTGAATACCGTGAGCTACGGGCCTTCTTAAGAATCAGGTCCCGTAGCCCATCTACGTTGGGCACAAATATCTGACCCTACATCCTCAACACCTCATCATCTCCAATAGTCACATCTTTTGCATCATTATGCTGAACATTGTCCTTGAGGATAAGCAAATGGGGATCATCATACTAGCGCTATCTGATGTGATCAAATAAGGAAGACCGAGAAACCACAAGGCTAGAACCCGACTGGGCTCCGAACATCTAATGTCACGAACTGGTTGGCCAAGGCCTGAACATCAACTGCAAGAGGTATCTTACTGACATGAATGAATGCAAGACTACCCATACTCACTGCCTTCCTACTCAAGGCATCGGCTACCACATTGGCCTTCCCCAGATGATACAGAATAGTAATATCATAGTCCTTTAGTAGCTCCAATCATCTTCGTTGCCTCTTCTGTTTGAACAAGTGTTGGAGGCTCCGATGATCTGTAAATACCTCACAAGACACACCATAGAGATAGTGCCTCCAAATCTTTAATGCATGAACGATAGCAGCCAACTCCAAATCATGAAAAGGGTAGTTATTCTCCTAAGGCTTCAACTGGTGCGAAGCATAACAATCACTCTATCCTATTGCATCAAGACACAAGCAATATTGATCCAAGAAGCATCATGATACACTGCATACAATCAGAAGTTGATGATAGAACTAGAACTGGAGTTGTAGTCAAGGCAGTCTTGAGCTTCTGAAAGCTCTCCTCACACTCATCTAACACCTGAAAGGAGCACCCTTTTGGGTTAATTTGGTCAAGGGAAATGCAATAGACAAGAAACCCTACACGAACCGACAATAATAACCAACCAAACCAAGAAAGTTCTGAATCTCCGTAGCTGAAGACGGTTTGGGGCAACTCTGAACCGTGTCTATCTTCTTCTGATCCACCTGAATAACTTCACTGGACACCACGTGCCCCACGAACGCCACTTAACTGAGCTAAAACTCACACTTGGAGCTTGGCATAAAGCGTCTCATCCCTCAACCGCTGCAATACAATCCTCAAATGCTGGGCACCCTCTTTCTGGCGATGAGAATACACCATGATATCATTAATGAACACAATAACAAATGAGTCGTGATAAGGTTGAAAACACTATTCATCAAATGTATGAACATTGCTGTGGCGTTGGTCAGCCCGAAAGGAACTCATAATGACCATAACAGGTCCTGAAAGTTGTCTTAAGAATATCCGAGTCCCGAATCTTCAACTAATTATACTCTGATCTCAAATCAATCTAGGAGAACACCCTCGCTCCCTGAAGCTTGTCAAATAGATCATCAATATATGGCGAAGGATACATGTTCTTTATTGTGACTTTGTTCAACTGCATATAATCAATACACATTCTCCTAGTGACATCCTTCTTCTTCACGAAAAGAATAGTGCACCCCAAGGTGACACACTAGGACTAATAAACCCCTTCTCAAGGAGTTCCTGAAGTTGTTTGTTCAACTCAGTCGGTGCCATACAATACGGAGGAATATAAATGGGCTGAGTGCCCAACACCAAGTCAATATCCCTATCGGGCGGCATACTCGGCAAGTCTACAGGAAACGCATCTAGAAAATCTTGCACCACCGGAGCAGAATCAATAGTTGAGGTATCAGCACTAACATCCCTCACAAAGGCCTAATAAGATAAACAACCCTTCCCAACTATCCGCTGGGCCTTCATTTATGAAATCACTCTACTGGAAACATAGTCTAGAGAACCTCACCACTTAATCCATGTCAATCCTGGCATCACCAACATCACGGTCTTAGCATGATAATCCAAAACAACATGGCACGGAGATAACCAGTCCATATCCAAGATCACATCGAAATCAACCATATTAAACAATAAGAAATCAACTCTAGTCTCCAATTCCCCAATAGTCACTACATATGTTTCTCCCAAACGTGCACGCAGGTATACGTGGTCGACAAGTAATATAGGATTGTAAGTCTAGATATCGTACCCACAGGGACTTGTGATTAACTATCAACCAAATTAAACCAAACAATTAATCTATTCAAGCGAATCCTAACGTATGAATATTTAACTAAAATTAATCTAAAGTAGCAAACAAAGAGATTAAAGAAAACAATGACAAGCTAAACGACGAAATCAATGTGGGTGAATATTTAGAGCTATGGGTTAGCTAACAATGCCCTTGAGTTTTCCACTTAGATCATCTAATTAATTTACCTGGTTTATTGGTTGACAAGGTTAATATTGCTCGTAGCCTTCTCCCGAAGTACAACTCCCCTATTCAAGCTAACCTAACGCCTATATTCCTATGGAATTAGGATTAACGAGAACGCCTTTATAATTCCTATTGTAACAGCAAATCCTTCCCTCCCTAAGAGTTAAGATCTTGTTCTACTCAATCTTATATGCAATCTAGAATTCCCTCTCCCGAGTTTAATCCTTGATTCGTAGATAGTATTCAATTGGTGATAAAGCAATCAAATAATTAAGTGCAAGATTGAATAAATAAACCAATATGATAAAATAATAAGAACAATTCAAGCTTCAACTATAACGTTCATGTAGCACCCAAAACTCTAGAACTAATAAACTATGAGACTAAAAAAAGAGTAGAGAAGAAAAACTAGTTAGAAGCCTCCTCCAAACGTGGTTCGTGTTCCCCCACGTGAATTCTCCTTCAATGTATGTTAGATCTCTCCAAAGTGGCGTCTTATCTTCAAAAATATGTTTAGTCTTGCTTTTATACGCGTTGGATAGGTCTAGGGCCGAAATAACCGTGTCCCGGGCGAATTTGGAGAACTTTCACGTCACTGGCACCCTCCAGGGCACTGCTCATTTAGCTACTACCTCCAGCGCCATAGGTGGTCCAAGGCGCTGCCTGTAGCGCCCAAATTAGCAAGTTTCCCGGTTTTGTTTGTTTTGGCTCTATTTTTGCACCTTTCGCCCCCAATTGCTCCCAAATCATTCCTACACGTAAAAATATTTCAAATTAATATAAATAATCACATTTACCATCCCAAATTCACGAAACAAAAGTAAAATATGAGGCGATATACATAGAAATATATATGCTTTAAGCTAAACATCAACACCCCCACACTTAGACTCTTGTTCGTCCTCGAACAATGAGAGAATCTACTACCCTCCAACTACGTACATGTCTCAATTATAGAGGATTACTTTAACTTGTAACCACACACTATACCCTTGACTATGATCAATACCGACACACAAGCATGAACACACAAAATTTTACATTCTTCCTGTTAAACATGCCAAAGTATACATTTTAATTCAATCAATTCTAACAACCTATTTGTCACCACCCAACCTCAAAATCCGACTTGTAACCACTAAGCACCCTCAACTCATGCACTCACCCAACAAGAAAGTTTACAACATTACCAATCATTCATGAGATCATGTGCCCTCACCAACAAACAAAAGAGTGAATATAGACTAGTCCACACATTCAAATATGCTTTTGAATATAGATTAAGGACATCACACAATTGAACAAAATTCGCTCACTCTCACAAAGAATTCATATGCATCCCGTGGTCATACCATAAGCTTGCCCGTTGTGTATATCTCTACTAATTTAAGCTAGCCAAATCTAGGATCAATTAGGACTTTAAGGTTATAATGTATGCTAAGGGACGGGTATGATACATTTAGAAATAGTGACTAACCCTCCTAAGCACTTTAATATACTACATTCACAATTCAAGCACACATTCTTCTTAACCAGTTCACTTGCCCCAAACCATATACAACATATCCCTTTGTCAATTAATCACTTCTATACTCCCACTAGCACAATCACTAAAAATTGGAGGTGTATGTTTTTTTACATTATTTGAACTATAATATTTTTTTCTATTTTCTTGCAATTTTTCTTTTCCTTTCTCTCTCTCTCTTTTTTTCTTCACACACTCCATACATTAAAGTTCATCGGCTAATGACTTTTGATTTCAACTTTAGTGCACCAACGGGCCCTTCCATGGATCCACTCAAAAGCTACTCCCCAATATCTAACCTTACTTCTTTTAGCGACTAAGTGCCTTATGAGGTAAAGGTTCAATCACTATCAAATTAATAATAAAATGGAGGTATGTCTTGTAATGTGGTTGCCAAAAAAAGGTCTATTGGATCAAAGGGGCTAACAGTGGAAAATGTTTGTTTTCTTATGTGACAAGCAGATCTATGATCAAGCAATAAAATGCCTACGTCATCTCCTAGATTAGCACAACATACAATTTTGCTTCAATTAACACACAGGGCAAGTTCTAGACTACATATGATAGCACAAAAAATCACAAATCCTCACACACACGTTGCACATGACTCAATCAGGACAATTCTGTTCAACTCTCAAGTCAAGCAAGCACACATAATTGAGAAATTTAAGCAATATTGTACTATGTGGCATAAGAGTCAAACAACTGAAAAAGGCGTCACAAAATAGGCTATTTACTTTACTTAGGCTTCACAATTCAAACCAAATACATGGAAAAACAGAATGTATGTCATAGCCGAATGTGTCAGCATCAACCATGTCAATGAATATCTCAGAACGACTTAGTTTCTTCCTAAACTATTCCTAAAAAAAAATAAAGTACCAGGTTTGAGCTATACTGTTGGAAAAGAACTGGCGCCCAAAGAAAAAACCAAGGGATACTACCTAACTATCCTAAAAAAAATCTTTTTGGTGTTATTAATCGGACTTTATCCCTCATGTAAATTGTCCAAAAGATCCATTATCGGGAAAATCTAAATTTTTCTAATTTTTTTTCAATTTTCGCTATTTTAAACCTAGACTATGTCTACTACGAGTTCTAAAAGAAAAACTAAATTAAAAAAAATAGTTTTATAAAATTATACTTCAAAAAGTAGTTTTCCCACCCCACAATTATATTATACATAGTCCTCGATACATGATCCTAGAAAAAAATATTTAAAAAAGGGTGAGAAATACTCCTTGAGACCCTATCGGGCCTAGCTCGGACATAAACGAAAAAATATTAAGGGTCGAGAAGACCCTACACTTAAGCTCAAACATGCTCCTCAACTTCAACTTTGGGTATTCAGACTTCCCCTACGCTGCAAAATAAAAATAACACAAAACTTGATGCTATAAAAATAATCAATATATAAGAGATATACAGGTTGGGTTGCCTCCCAACAAGAGCCTTATTTAAAGTCGTGGCACAACTCTGCTACTCTGCTCAGGCTAGGCGCTTTCTCTTCTTCTTTCTCCCATGAAGTCTAGCCTTTTTGCACGCTCTCGGAAGGTTTCCTCTTTATCTCTAGCTCTTTTCTCAATCATCTTTACACGCTCAGCTGGAAACACCACCTCTTCTAACTCAGTTGTCCCATCTGGATCACTATAGTTCACATACTGACTATGCTTTATTCCCTTCAATTCGACCACAGTAATCATGCACAAGTCCTCATAATGCTTAGGGAGCTTAAGTGACTTGTACATATTAAAAGTGACCTCCTCATTGTCAAGTCTCATTTTTAACTTCCCTGCCCTCACATCAACAATAGCTCCACCAGTAACTAAGAATGGTTGCCCCAAAATAATGGGCACTTCCTCATCTGCCTCGTAATCAATAACAATTAAATCAGCAGGAAGAATAAACATTCCCACTCGAACTAACACATCCTCAATAGTTACTTCTGGCATGACTAGTGACCTATCTGCTAACGATAAAGTGATTGTAGTAGGTCTACGCACCCCCAATCTGAGTTGCTTGAACAAAGAGAATGACATCAAATTTATACTAGCCCCTAAATCACACAAGGCTCTACCAACTTCTTGTTTTCCAAGAGACAAAGAAATTATGAAACTCCCACGATCCTTCAACTTAGGAGAAAGTTTACTCTGAACTCCAGCACTGCACTCTTCAGTAAGTGCAACCTTTTCGAACTCTGCATGTCTTCATTTGTTCGCCACAATATCTTTGAGATAACTTGCATACTTAGGCACTTCCTGCAAAATTTCCTCCAAAGGAAAATTCACACTCACTTGGCTCAAAATATCTTGAAATTTCTTGTACTTAGCATCATCGTTTTGCTTTTGCAGTTTTTGTGGAAACGGAGGTGGTGGCCTAGTCTCAGTTACTGGCTCGAGTCCTTTACCATCTTTCTCATTCCCCTCAACTGGCTTGGGAACTAATTTTCCTTTAGGATGAGATGTATTCTTCTTTTTCTTTGGAACTTCTCTAATGATCTTCCATTTCTCAAGGTAACCGTATTGACTTGAGCTTTAATATTGGTTCAGTATCACTAGGAAGAGCCCCTAATAGTCTGGTATTTTGGGCACCGGCAAGTTGGCCCATGTGGTGCTTCAAATTTCTCAGTGTTGCGGCTTGAGCCTGCTGATCTGCCATTATTTTCTGATTGAAAGTTTGTTGATCTGCTATTAATTTTTGATTGAGGGTTTGTTCATCTGCTATTAATTTCTGATTGAGGGCTTGTTGGTCGGCCATCAATTTCTTCATCATCTCCTCAAGGATAGCTTGGTTTTCAGCTTGAGGTGGTCTGGATTGTTGTTGAGGTGCTTGAGGCCGATATTGATTTTGATTGCCTTGATTTCCACCCCAGGAGATACTTGGGTGATTCCTCCAGTTGGGGTTGTAAGTGTCCCCATACTGATTTGTTTGGACTCGATTTGCATTACCCACAAAATATACAGACTCTGAATTTGCTGGGCATAGATTGCTCATGTGATCCTCTCCATATACTTCACAAAATATTTGAACTTGTTGCACTGGCTAGGCTTGTTGCTTGTTAATGATCATGGTCATCTGATTGACTTGGATGGTCAGCGTAGAGACCCGTGCTGACAATGCTGAGACAACATCTAATTCAAGAACCCCGGGTAATTTTTGTACCATGTTCCTACCCATCTCTCCTTGCCAATCCGGATTGCTTTTGGAGAATTTGTTCAATAATGCATAAATTTCATCAAAGCTTTTCTCCAATACTTGACCTTTAGCTACAACATCTACTACGATTTTTGTTTGGGGATGGAGCGCTTCTATGAAAATGTGAACTAACACTTTATTTGTCGAATTGTGATGAGGACTATCTTTAAGTAGCCCCTTGAACCTTTCCCAAGATGGGTATAAAGATTCTCCTGCTTTCTGTTTGAAGACAACTATCTCACTTCTGATCTTTGCAGTTTTGCCTGAAGGGAAGAACCTTGCCAGAAATTTTCTTGCCAAATTATTCCATGATGTAATGGAATTAGCTGGTTCTGCCTTTAGCCATCGCTTATCGTCGCCCAATAGAGAGAATGGAAAAAGTGTGAGCCTGGCATAATCTAGAGTGACCCTGTTAGTGATATAAGTATCACTAATCTCCAAGAAGTTTAGAATATGTTGTTGTGGATCCTTGTGTGGAAGACCCATAAATTGCCTGTTTGCATGAAGTTTATGGATCATGCTCTGTATCAGCTCAAAGCCTGGTGATTATGGGCTTCACTATGCTAGAGGTAACATTAGCAATATTGGGCATTGCTGCCTCTTGAACAGCCATATGTTGCTCATTTGCCATGTTCATAGGAAAATGAATGAGTACTTCAATATTGTTTGTATCCCTTGCTTCTCTCAACCTCATGTGAAATGTTTTCTCAGGTTCGGGGTCAAAGCCGTTAAGTCTGTCCTATATTCTAACCCTACCCGTTCAATCAAAGTTCTTGAGATTAGAGAAACAATCAAGTAATGTTAGGCTAGACAAAATAAACAATTAAAGCAAAAATGAGAAAGTAGTTTATATTCAAGCACCCGACAACGACGCTAAAAACTTGGATTCTTAGATAGTATTCAATTGGTGATCAAGAAATCAAATAATTAAGCGCAAGATAGAATAAATAAACCAATATGATAAAATAATAAAAACAATTCAAGCTTCAAACTACAACGTTCATGTATCACCCAAAACACTAGAACTAATAAACTATAAGACTAAAAGAAGAGAAGAGAAAAAAAACTAGTTAGAAGCCTCCTCCAAGCGTGGTTTCTGTTCCCCCACATGAATTATCCTTCAATGTATGTTAGATCTCTCCAAAGTGGCATCTTCTCTTCAAAAATATGTTTAGTCTTGCTTTTATATGTGTTGGGTAGGTCTAGGGTAGAAATAATCGTGTCCCGGGCGAATTTGGAGAACTTTCATGTCACTTGCACCCTGGCTAGCGCCAGGCGCCCTCCTGGGTTCTAGTCAAAATTCAGCTACTACCTCCAGCGCCACAGGAGGCCGAAGGCGCTGCCTGTGGTGCCCAAATTCGCAAGTTTCCCGGTTTCGTTCATTTTGGCTCTAATTTTGCATGTTTCGCCCCCAATTGCTCCCGAATGATTCCTACACATAAAACACTTTAAATTTATATAAATCATCACATTTACCATCCCAAATTTATGAAATAAAAGTAAAATATAAGGTGATACATATAGAAATATATATTCTTGATGCTAAACATCAACACACGACCGGTATACATGGTCCAAAAAAATAGTATCGCCCACCAGTGTAGATACATGAATAGATGAAACTAAAGACTCAAGGGGCATATCTAGATAATGAGCAAAATATGATGACACATATGAATAAGTGGAACCAGGGTCAAATACTACAGAGGCATCCCCGTAGCAAACTGAGGCAATACCTGTGATCACTACAACTGAAGCTATGGCATCTGGTCTGGCAGGAAGAGCATAGAATCAGGCATCACCGCCACTTGATTGACCTCCCCCTCTAGGGAGACCTCTAGCTAACTGAGCCCTACCCCGAGCTGGCAGAGCAGGTGGTGTAGCTGCTAGTGTTGGTACTATTGGCCTAGAACTCTGTTATAGAGCCATCTTAACAACCTAGGGAAATCTCTCTTGATATGACCAAGACTCCCGCACTCGAAACAACCCCTCATCTAACAAAATTGCTGCTCCTGATACCCCGAGGAACTACCCGTAGAAACCTAAGCGGATGAGGCATGGTGAGAACTCTTCACTGGTAGCACACTAAATAAAGACTGTCTTGAGCAAGAAATGTAAGAATCGTGGCTAATTGATGCACCACGATGAGCTGGTCGAGTCGTTTGACCATGCCTGTAAGGATGACCCATGATGTGCTGGAATTGAGCCCCAGAAGGAACACCACTAAAACCACCTGATCCACGAGAACTTTTGGCCTCCCTCTCAACCTGTTCTTAGCTGCGGACCTCTCTAGCAATGTCAACAACCTAATCAAAAGTAGCACCAGATACCCTCTCTTGTCATAAGCACCCGCAACTAAAATGTGAGGCCATAAATGAACCTCCTGATGCTCTCCCCATCAGTAGGAACCAACTAGACTACATGATGAGCCAACTCAGAAAACCTCATCTTGTACTGTGTCACAGTCATATCATCTTGACGTAACTATCTAAACTGTTGGTGCAGATCCTCTCTGCGAGACTACGACATGAACCTTTCCAAGAAGAGAACAGTGAACTCTTGCCAAATAAGTGGTGCTGCACCAACCGGCCTACGTCTCTCATAAACCTCCCACCAACTAAAGGCATCCCCAGAGAACTGAAATGTAGTGAACGTGACCCTATTGGTCTCCAGAATACCTGCTGTACAGAGAATCCTCTAACACTTATCCAAGAAATCCTGGGCATCCTCTGCCTCTATACCACTAAAATATGGAGGCTGGAGTCTCCCCAACCTCTCCAATCTCCACTACTCATCATCACACATAACAGGAACCATATGGGTCTGAGCAGTTGCAACCGACTGGGCTGGTAGTGCCCTCGGTGTATAGAGTCCCTGCTCACCTACTCTAGTGTGCGGGCGGTGGGACTTTGAGCACCTGAGAAAGGCTGGTGCACACGGTCAGAATTTAAGTTAAGGCCTCCTAAAGGCATGGAATCACATTGGGAACGGGTGGTGCTTGAGCTGGCCCCATTATCTCATCCACAACCGGGACCTACTCCTAAATTGGGGCAACTGGTGGGTCTGTAGGTGCCGCCCTAGTTGTTGTGCGAGCTATACCTCTACCCCTTCCGCAACCTCGGCCTCTCGCAGCCCTGACTGGTGGTACTGGTGACTATCCATCATGCCCGGTAGTACGTGTCCTTAGCATGTGTGAGAGAATATAATAATAGAAGTTTAGTTACCAGAATCAACAGATTTGCACAAAAAAAATTCAAGAATGTGATGTTTTCCTAAGGGTTCGGCAACCTCTCGAAGATAAGTGCAAACGTCTCCATAACGATCGGTAAGACTCTACTAAACCTGCTCATGACTCGTGAGACCGATGTAACTGAAGCTCTGATACCAACTTTCCATGACCCAAATCCTAACCCATTGTGATGGTGCCTATCATGGTACTAGGCAATTGACATTTCCAAAATACTTCCAAGGTTTAAGAGAAATAAATTAAGAAGTTTATAAATAACCGAAATTTCCATAAAAATGGGGTAAAACGCAAACACAAGTGAAGAAAATAACTCCCAAAATCAGGATGTCATTGAGCTTATGAGTATCTATACAACCAGTCAAGAAAGAAATGTTTACGAGAGTCTGTATAAAAGTTCAAACAAGGAAAGATAAGGAAGGAGAAACAAGGATTGCGAACTCCGGGCAGCTACCTTATAAATATCCGAATATCAACTGTACACGATATCAACGCCCACCTTGTCCGAAAACACCTGGACCTACACACAAAGTGCATAGTGTATCATGAGTACAAACAACTCATAAGTAACAATAATAAATAAGGAACTGAAAGATAGTGACGAGCTATACAGTTATAGCGTAAGGTCCCAAAAAATTTCGCTAAGTAATTTAGGATTTTGTTGTGCCAGGTAGGCTAATTATAATATTTTACGTGCTATTAACATGATGACATCAATTGGATTTGGTAAATAAGTGTATAATTCATATAATATGTAATTTGGGGTCCAAAGAAAGGCCTAAGTCTAAGTCAAATTGGAAAATTACATAATAGGCTAAAATTCCAAATGAGTCTGCACAGGTATACATTTTGGACGAGCATATCTAAATATATAAAAGGTTTTATGTGATTAACAACTATAAAATGAAAGGTCTTCGAGTCTAGTTTCTAACACTTCAAACCGTTCGTCATTTGGACATTCCTACACAAAGTTATGATCAAATTACCAAAGGCTGGATTTGTGATCAATTTCACGATCGCAAAACTACTCCGCGGACCGCATATTGAAGCAGAGTCGGGCAAAATATTATATTGTCGCATATTGATTATGATGTTGATTGATTATGCTATCGCATAATGATTATGATGCAAGTCTGCTGCCCACATATCGATTATGCTATAGCATAATTGCACCACATATTTAACTTCGAGGGTCATTTTTGAAAATTTCTATATCCGAACCCACTTTGATAAATAAACTTTGGGGTTTCATTTGGGGCTATTTTATACTAAATCTAAAGAGAGGTGAGAAAATTTTAGAGAGAGAAGGAGGAAGCCTAGAATTATAACCATTTAATCTTTCATCAATCTTCAGGAATCAAGGAAACCAATCACAAGATCTTCGTCTAAGAGGTAAGGTTCTATACACTAGACTTTAATTTCGAGTTTTTGGTATAAGATGGGTTATTGAGGTATGATTCTTGGGTGTAATAGTATTATTTATACATGCATGAACAAATTAGGTTTGTGGGAAGATTGTTGAACACAAATAAGTAAAGATTAGGTTGGGGAATGAAGGAAATCTTATAGAAGTGCTTTGAAATCAAGATGCACATCTAGTGTTTGATAAAGTTCTCAAATAAACTAAAACCATGAATATCTCCCTAATTCTTGTTCGATTTTGTTATGTCTCAAAGTAGATTGGGATTGCTTGAATTTCCGGAACATTGTAGTAACTTAAAGAAAGCTTCAACAAGGTATGTTGGCTAAACTTTCTCTCTTAAAATCGAATCCAATAAATATTTTCATAAGTTCAAGCATGGTTAGCTCAAAGGTCATTAATCTTTTATTCCGGGTTATTACCCATGAACATGACTAGTCCTAAATGAGGCTTATGAATAAAGATATATATATTCTAAGTATGAGTTGCGTAGTAAAATGTTACGGGTTTGAGTCATGTTTCAAATAAAGGCTAATATTCCAAATTGTATGAGAAAACTCGATATGGTTGATACTCCTAATTGCTCTTATGTGTACCAAATGTATTTGATTGATTGTGTCTATTTGTGGGTAATCTATAAAGATGCTTGAAATGAATTAAATAAATTTGGGAAATAGAGTGTGGCCAACGTGCCGAGAACATGAGTTATAATTGTGCTTGGTGATGCCTATGACATGAGAAAATGTGAACAGATTATGAAATGAGCCTTCACTTTACTTTCCATAAATGACTTCAAAATAAAGTGTCCTAAAGGCTTTGTACTCAATTATTCCCATAAGTGGCTGTTCGAGATAATGTTTTGCCATATAAGTACATCCAATGTGATCCGAGTTGTTACATACTTCGATGTTGAAATTTTATATTGTCGTGATTGGAAAAGAGTAATTCAAGAATAATCGGTGTAATTGCTTGTTTATGACTTTGATGTGTATTTATATTGTGGTTTGGTGTGTCCCCTCCTTTGGGAAGAATCCTTTGTGATAAAATTTCCATTGCTAATGAACTTTAGGTGTATGATTTCTGAAATACTCTATATGCCCACGATTCATAATTTCTCCCGTGTGTACTTGACATCTTGAATGGAATGGCTTGTTGTTGAAATTGATGTTGATGTGAAATATGTGGAAAGAACTCGAATTTTGAAATGCGGCCTAGTGCCAAGTGTGACATAACTAGTGCCGAAGAATTGAAATGTGTGGGAAATATGGAATGAAATGATTGATGGCAAAATGGACACGTCTTGAATAAGACTGCTTAGCCGATTGGGCCGAGATCGGACGCCATGCCGCACATATGATGGTACTGTGCTAATATTGAAACTGGAAAGTGACAATGAAATTGTGATTGAGGTACACATCTCAAATAAGACGGCTTAGGCGATCGGGCTGAGATCGGACGCCATGCCGCACACATGGTGGAATTGTGATTGAAACTGAAATTGAAATGGGAATTGATATTATAGAAAAATGTCTCCAAGGGAGATGACCTAGCATGTCGGGTCGTAATCGCACTCTGTGCTAAGATTCACGGTGGAATATGTATATGTATATATTGGCACAGAAACTGTGATTGAAATTTAGAGTTGGTTATGATGTGCATATTGTGAACACTGGTATTGTGAATTGTGTGAATCGACATTAAATATCTTCTATCCAATAATAGTATTGTATTCATATTCCGAGTTTCATTTTTACCATATGTACTTTCGTATATTGAAAAATTGTTATGTTTAACTTGGCCTTTGGATATCATTGATTATTACACGTTGTTTACATGGTTGTCTTTTTCTTATATTGGCATTCTATTTTGAAAGAGGACTTTTAGCTATTCATACTAGTACTATTTGATAGTACTAACGTCCCTTTTGTCGAGGGCGCTATATCTTTAAATCGATGTAGGTGGTTCCATAGCAGACAGTGTTGGTCGCAGCTAGTGGCGCATCCTCTTTTCAGCCGACTTGGTGAGCCCCACTTCATTTCGGGGTCCTGTATCATTTGTTTATCATGTACTTGTATTTTGAGGTATATTCAGAGCCTTGTTGTCGGCATTTCCATATTTCTCTTCAGTTCTATTTAGAGGCTCTGTAGACAGGTTGTGGGTGGTGCTGGATCATGGGTAATTGAATTAAAAATACTGATATTTGACAAAGATGAATAAAACTTGTAATATTTTGAAAATTATGAACGAAGTGGCTAATGGAAATGAATTGGAAGTCGCTAATGATATATTTTCAGAATTTGATTAATGGAGTACATCTCTTCTTTATTCAAAGACGAATTTGGGTAGTATGAAACCTAACAGGTTTGCTCAACTGGGTTTACTTAGGTGAGAAGCGGTCGCGCTCCTCGATTTTTGGGGCATGACATATAGTTCATTTTTAGTAATCTCAACAAGAAAGTAGGCATACTTTCAAATCCGACAATATAAGTCAATCAGTTTATATAGGACAAGTTCAAGTAAAAATCGGATATAAAATCTCCCAGAAGTTTTCAAAATGGTTACATATAGCAGCTTTATGCAACAACAAGGAAAGCAGATACAACCTCTCAGGGTAACAGTCACTCAGTCTTTCTCAATAGCTCATCACTAGACTCCCAGCCCTCAACACTCACACTCAATAGGTACTTGCACATACTAGGGGTGTACAGACTCTAGAGGTCCTCCTACAGACCAAGCTCTATAATCCGTATGAACAACTCATGTGTTATGGTATCAATATCTCACCATCAGGCCCTCGGCCTCAATCAATTATCAACCTCTCTAGTCTTACGGGCTCTTAGTAATCATGGAAATCAGTGGGTAAAATGTGCATGTAAGACTACGACTGAGTACAAATAGCAATTAGCAAGTAATTCAACAGGTATCGCGACTTCTATGGGTCCCTACATTACCAACACATAGCCTAGACATGATTCTAACATGATTTATAGTCAAATTTCTATAACACATGGAGAGAATATAGCTAGCAACAAGTAATTCAACTATACAGTTTCAGGGAATGGACCAAGTCACGATTTCCACGGTGCACGTACACACGCCCGCCACCTAGCATGTGCGTCACCTCCGAGACAATCACGTACGAATAAATCCAGGGTTTCATACACTCATAACCATATTTAAAACTATTACTTACCTCAATCCAAGCCAAGACTCTGCTCCAATACGCCTTTGCCTCGCAAATCGGCCGCCAAAAGTCCTGAATCTAGCCACAAGCAATTCATTACAATCAATACGGGCTAAAGGAATCAATTCTTCAAGAAAAATACGAAATTATAACCAAAAGCCAGAATTGGCTCAAACCCGGCCCCTGGACCCAAATCTCGAAATCTGACAAAAGTCACAAAATCCAAAAGCCCATTCACTCAAGAGTCTAACCATACAAAATTTATGAAAAACCGACACGAAATGATCATTCAAATCCCCAACATTCACTCTCCAAATCCTTATCCTCAAACCCTAAAATTTCACCTCAAAAACACACCAAGTAGGTGGAAAATGAGTGGGGAATCATAATTATTGAAGAAAAATGAACATAAGGAGCTTACCTCAAGAATCCTTCTTGAAAATCCTCTTAAAACCTCTAAAACCCGAGCTCAAAATGATAGAAATGATGACAATCTAGGAACCCCCTTATTTATATGTTCTCCCCAGGACTACCGCACCTGCACACTCCTATCCGCTTCTGTGGAAGCGCTTCTGCGCAACAGTCTCGCATCTGCGACCTCACAGGTGAGAAAAGGACCTCGCATCTGCGGCCACTGCCAAGCCTTCTCATTTTTGCTTCTACGGGATCATTCACGCTTCTGCGGGCTCACACTTGCGATGAGACTTCCACAGGTGTGATTACACCAGTTGAGGCCAAACTTCAGCAGTTCTTCAAATCAAACTCCAAGTTCGTTAACCACCCGAAATCAACCCGAGGCCCCCGGTACCTCAACCAAACATACCAACACGTCTAAAAACATCATAAAACTTAGTCGAATCCTCAAATCACCTCAAACAACATAAAAAAATACGAATTGCACTCGGATTCAAGCCTAATGAACTTTGAAATTTCCAAATTCTACAAACAACGTCAAAACCTATCAAATCACATTCGATTCACCTCAAATTTTGCACACACATCATAAATGATTCAACAAACCTACTCCAACTTCCAAAAATCCAATCCGACCCTGATATCAAAAAGTCCACCCCTAGTCAAAATTTTCAAAATTCTAACTTCCGCCATTTAAAGCCTAATTCTACTATGGTCCTCCAAATCAAAATTCGAACACGCTCTTAAGTCCAAAATATCCTAACGAAGCCAACAGAACCATCAAAATTCAAATTCGGGGTCGTTTATACATACGCCAATCTCTATTCAATTTTTCCAACTTAAGCTTTCAATTAAGAAATTAAGTGTCTTAATACACTCTGACATTTTTCCGGACCCAAACAAACAAACTCGGTAAGTCATATAACAGTTGTAAAGAACAAAAGGAGCAGAAAATAGGGGAATGGGGCTACCACTCTCGAAATGAACGATCGGGTCGTTACAATGATCTAATTTTCGAACATACGTCAAGTGACTTATGACTTACATTTATGTATGAAAACATGGGGTTTATTAGAATTTTTCCACGAACACGTTTCGAGTATTAATATAAATACAACACTGTTAAATATTCAATACAAACAAGGAAATGAAGAAATGAGTATAAGGTTAAGAATTTCTAATCCAAACACTTCAAATTTTCAACCTTCAAGTGTGTGTGAAATAAAACCTAGCTCAAAGCTTGCAAAATAAGACAAAGATATCTTCCAAATGATCTACGTCGTGTATTTATGTGTTTGGGATAAAAAAATGTGAAATTTTAAGTCTGCCCAGATCTAAAGCTCGTTGACCGCACCTGTGGAAGAATCATCATAGGTGCGGATCTACAGATGCGGAATTCTGCTCGCATATGCGATATGTTGAGTGGAAAATAAAATTTTGCAGAAGAGAGAAAAGTAATGCAACAACTATTCTATAGATGCGGACTTCCAGCACACAAGCACTACCAGAGATGTAGTGCAATAGTCGCAGATGCATTTTTCAGTGTAATGGTTCTTCTTCGAAGATGCAGATAGCTTCTCACATATGCGAGCTCGTAGATGTAGCAACTGTTCTGCAAATGCAAGAACACTGGAAGCAATTTTGCACTTCTTCAACTATTTTTACTCAATTCCACTTCAATTGGTTTCAATACTATTCATGACTCATAGTACCTAAAAATCTAGCAATGCACACAATAAATTACCTCATCTTATAATGAAAGGATACAAAAACTAAAGAAAAAGCACTAAAATAAGTGGTAAAATCACCACATATCAATATTGTTATTGTATCCGAAGCAGAGCGATAAGGATTGATATTGCTATTGTGTCGGGTGAAGAGCGATAAGGGTGGATATTGTTATTGTATTAGGGTACAGAGCGATAAGCGTGGATATTATTATAGCGGAGTGATAAGGTTGGATATACTTATTTTGTTGGGGTACGGAGCGATAAGGATGGATGTTGTAATTGTGATGAATTATGGAGTACGAGAATGACATTCTTGATTGTTCAAGTAAATTCCTTGTATGTTGCCATGCACTTTTACGTGATTTAGCATTGCATTTAACATTTTAATGTATGCCTCTATTATTATTAGATGATTTGGTTGTCAATATGGATTTACCTATTTTGAGGTGATATCTCATATTTTGTTGAGTTGTCGGTAGTGTATCAGATTGACGTATAAAGAAGGTTGTCAGCATACATTGATGTATTGGATTCTTGATAAGTTATCTTGAGCATGTTCGGCAATTAATACGAAATCAGATCATGTTGGGCACATATTTCTCTGGATTATACATGTTATTGAGTTGTACAGGTTATGCAAAGTGAGTATCTTTTGACTTAAAAAACTCATCACTCTTTATCTGAAGGTAGTCAGATACTTACTGAGTACATGAGATTGGTTGTACTCATACTACCTGCACCTTGCATGCAGATTTTGAGATGAGTAGCTATGGAAGATGAAGTCTTGCATTGGAGACATACTTGCGTATCGGATTCAGACTACCTTTTGTTCATGGTAGTTTAGGAATTCAATTTTTTTTATGTAAACTTCAAATAGATGTTGCAAATATTCTTCATAACTGCTTTATAAATCTAATTTTAGTGGCTCATGGATTGTACTACCAGTTCTTGGGATAGTTATATTGATGTCTTTTGTAGTTTTTTTTAAATAATACTGATGTTTTTATTATAATTATAATTTATATCGTTTCTCTTACGTAATGAGTTGTGTTAGGTGCCATCATGACTTGGTGCAGTTTTGGGCCATGACAAGTTCGTATCAGATGTCTAGGTTCATAGGGTCTACGAGTCATGAGCAAGTGTCTAGTAGAGTCTTGCGAATCGGTATGATAATGTCCATACCTATCTTTGAGAGGCTACATGGCATTTAGGAAACTTTCATTCTTTCTTTTCTTATTGTGCAATATTGTTTCAGCTTGAAGCCTAAATCTCCAAATTCTTTCTCCTTGATTCATTTGCGATATTGAGTACTCGGTATCAGTTGTGCACTGACGACTTGTTATTTTGCGGATGGGATGCGAAGGGCTATGGATGCCTAATAATTGTCTTTATATGTCGTAAAGTTTTAGGATGTGGATGGGTTGGTGGATCTTTTAGTTGTTCATATATGGAATAAATCTTGTTGACAAGTGTAGAGTCGAGAGGATTAATTTTCTGCATAGTTGTTATGGCCATGGTAGAATCATGAGAAGATGTCGATTTGAGGCTAGACGGTGGGTTATCTCGTGCATTGAGGTTGTGTTTTTCGTATGAGGCTTCTATTCAATGGAATGCACATACCATTATTTCTGAGCACTTGACAAAGTTGGTTTGACTGTCACAAGGATGAGTATGTACTTGGAAGAGCCTTTAGAGTGTTTTATTACTAGTGTTACATGAGTTTATGAAGTATTCAGTTGATTAACAGTGCAGGATCAAGGAAGCTATGAAGGAAAGGTACTTTGGGTTATGTATACGGCTAAAATCGGAGAGCCTGATTTTGTGATTATTATGATATCCCGCAGCCCGTTTTCGGAAAACTCGAGTCCAATTCGTGTTTCGAACACGAGGGTCCTATATGCTCGATCGTGGGGTAGAGTAAACCGAAGGCTATGATGAACAGGTGGGAGATTCCCAAGGCACATGATTAAAGCTGACCAAGTCTATTAGGCCTGATCAAGCCCGTACTGTGGCATTAAATGGTTGTACCAGCCATATATCTTTGTAATAAATGCACTTGTACTATGTTGGGATTCCCCTGATATATAAAAGGGGATCCTTGTCATTTTGTATCTAATCTCTCTCACAACATTCAATACAAGAACATTCTCTCTACTCTTTAACTTAAACATATTCTCTTGATTTCACTACTTACATTTATTAAGTTTTATTTATTATTCTTCATTTATTGCTCATTATTGACCATAAAGAGCCCTCATCAAAGCTCTCAATATTGTTAGGCCTTCATCGTTACCCATAGCTTAGTGTTGAGCTCAACCTCGAGGCCCGTATAACTTGATTAGAGGCCCCGATTCTCAACTGCCCGGTTTGCCCAAATACATACTGCTTTCGAGTTCTTACCTTATTTTCTAGTCTCACGCTTAGCATCTATTGCCTAACAATTAGCATAAAAACAGATTATGCATTTTTAGAACTACAAAATCAAATCTAATTATAATTACCATTTAGGTAAACAGCTTGACACCAACCGTGGGCTAAAAATAATATAGATTGTTTTCTTGCTAGTTTAACACGTAACACAAGTTTTCTTTCACATTTTTTCTTGTCCAAGAATCTTTGATTTCAGGTCAAAATGTCTAACTCAGTGAATGCATATGAAAATAATGGTCTTGAATACCATGGAGAGGGTGGTGTAGTTGTTCCGGGTATTAGTGCGCCACCACAAAACCCTGAGGACGCACTAGAGCCAATCACCGCGGATGTGGTCTCACGTGATGCTCATCACATCGATATATGCTCCCACACTAAGAGGAGCGTACGACAAGGAGACCAACAAGAAGGTTAGCCTTCACGTTATTTTTGAAATGTTAGAGGCACAACAACTGGCAATTGCTCAACTGCAAAGCCACCAAAAAACCCTAAGCACATCGGCCCCGAAAACGACCCCGAAAACCGAACAGGAACCTGAAAGGTCGAGCAACAACGGATCGGCAACCAAACCTGCTATTATGAAGATGCTCAAAGACCTCACAAAGAGGACTGAATCGGGTGAAAAAATAATAGAAGACAATGATAAAAAGGTAGAGACCTACAACTCGAGGGTCGACCAGATCCCGGGCGCAACCCCGATCCTGAAGGGTGTCAATTCAAAGAAATTTGTACAAAAACCATTCCCATCAGTTGCCGCTCCAAACACCATCCCAAAGATATTCAGAATGCCCGATCTACCAAAGTACGATGGAACCTCGGATCCCAACAAGCACGTCACAACTTACACTTGTGCCGTAAAGGGAAATGACTTGAATGTACGACGAGATTGAATCCATCCTGTTGAAGAAATTTGGAGAAATGCTTTCAAAAGGGGCCATGATGTGGTATCACAACCTAGACCCAAATTCAATAGACTCGTTTTCCATGCTGGCAGATTCTTTCATAAAGGCAATGCAGGTGACATCAAGGTGGCTACAAGGAAATCCGACGTCTTTAAAGTCAAACAAAGGGAAAACGAGATGTTGCGGGAGTTCGTATCTCACTTTCAAATGGAGTGAATGGAGCTACCACCAGTCTCTGATGACTGGGCAGTATATTCCTTCACCCAAGGCTTGAACGAATAGAGCTCGGTGGCTTCGAAGCAGGTGAAGCAGAATCTAATTTACTACCCTGTCGTAACTTGGTTGGATGTCCACAACCCATACCAGTTGAAGATTTGGGTCGACGACGACCAACTAGGAGCCCCATCAGGCTCAGTATATCAAAGCAGAATCCTGGAAAATGAGCCAAAACCAAACAAGGAAAGGTACCAACCATACACTGAAGATAGGAGAAATGCCCCAAGGCGTAACACACGCTGAAATTATTGAAGAACAGATTTTAGGTAAGAATCCTCCGGGACTCGTGAGCAGAACCGAATTCAATAGGCACACAGTACCAACGGAGGCACCCCGCCTGTGGGAATACAACTTCAACATTGATGTTTTGGACATCGTATCCACCATTAGTAAGATCAAAGACACCAGGTGGGCAAGACCTGTACTATCAGATCCGTTGCAGAGAAATCCCAACTTAGTATGCGAATTTCACGACACACATGCTCGTATGACCGAAAATTGTAGACAACTCCGAGAAGAAGTAGCCCGGCTACTCAGCAAGGGCACCTCCGATAGTTTCTTAGAGATCAAAAAAAAACTCTGTTCTAGGAAAAAATGGCGAACAGGAAGAATGAAACAGATGAGCTACAACATGATCATGGGAGGAATCGACTTCCCACAGGAACCCACTATCAGAAAGACAAAAACATCCATTACCAGGGAAAAGCGGACTCAAGGTTACATACCCGAGTACACTCTTACATTCAGTGACGAGGACATTGAGACCCTATCTCAACCTCAAAACAATGCACTGGTAATTTCTTTTCTTGTAAATACATTTCAAATTAAATATGTACTTGTGGATCCATGTAGCTCGGCCAATATTATCAGGTGAAGGGTCACGGAGCAGCTCGGAATGCTCGACCAGATCATGCCCTCCTCTCAAGTCCTCAACGGATTCAACATTGCAAGTGAAATGATGAAAGGGGAAATCACCTCCCGGTCAACGTGGTCGGCACGATCCAAATTTTATGTCATCGAAAGAGACATGAGGTACAACGCCTTTCTCGGAAGGCCGTGGATCCACTGCATGAGAGTAGTACCATCAACCCTTCATCAAATGATGAATTTTCCAATGAAGGACGGAATAAAAACCATGTATAGGGACAACATGCAGCAAGAGAGATATTTGCAGTGCACGACGTAGCACCGGATCGACGACTTCGACATCAAAGGAGCCACAGGATAAACAAATGTTGAAATAGAAACCACGTGACACATTCTCGGCTACACCCGAATAAAACAAGCAAACGACCGTGCCACATCCTCAGAGCAAACGTTGGAAACATATCGAGGCTCATAGCGCCATCGCCACTAAGGTATGACTATCTCCCCTTTTATTTACAACTTACACTAACCTTTGTGTAGATGTCCAATTAGAACAGTCGAAGCACTGTCCAGCTCGAAGACCTCAAGGTTTTAAAGCATACATTGCACTCTTTTTCTTTGATCGGGTTTTATCCCAAGAAGGGTATTACAGATAAGGTTTTTGACGAGGCAACATCTATATGCTACCTAAGGAGAAATTCATGAGTGTTCAAGGTTTCCCTTCAATCAACCTCGAACACTGTGGGGCATCCCCATAGAAGATCACCTTCTCGAAGAAGCCAAGATGAGACAAAAGGGGTCTTTATAGGAAAATGATGTATCGGTCCAAACGGTCGAATGAACCGTGTCTACATAGAATAATTGAGTCCTTGACAGCAAAAACATGTATACTTGTACCAAGTAATCAAAGAATATATTCTCCTCCATCAAAACGCTTTACGCCTCAAACAAGTACACTAATTTAAAAAGAAATGGCTTCAGAGCCAGAAAATATCACGAACACTCGGGGACAGACCACAAAAACTCGAGGCCATATGACCTCCGGATCGAAAACTTCAAATTCATAAGCCCTCAATAGGGCAATACAAAGTTTACAAAGAATGGATCCAGAGCCAAAAAACTTTCGACGTCTTAGGGACTCGCCAATCACCACCACGTCGAGCTATCAGAAACTCAAGGCCGTAAAAACCTAAGTGGGTAACCTTGAGCCTGAAAGACCTCCGTGTGGAAATACTAGAAAATGTAGCACCTCCACGAGGCATTATCGACAATATAAGCCCTCCATGAGGCATCATCAATGCTATAATACCTCCGATTATGCCCAAATCTGTAAGGCCTCAATCCAGGCATGAGTTAACTAAATTTGTAAGACCTCGAGCAAGGCATGAACCATACTTGTACCAAGTAACAAAATCTATAAGACCTCAATCAAGGCATGAACCATATTTGTACCAAGTAACCAAATCTGTAAGACCTCAAGCAAGGTATGAACCATACTTGTACCAAGTAACTTATCTATAACACCTCAAGTAAGGCACAATAAAATTTGTAATACCTTACAAAAGGCATAATCTCAACCTTAACATTAAGGCTATATATCCGAACTTATAAGACCCCTAAAAAGGCATACCCTTGATACAGACGCCAAAACTACTTCACTTGAGAGCTAAAAGGCTCTGGCCAAACATAATAACTATGGTCACAAGGCTGTACCAGCCAAACTCATGCGACTCGGGGATGCCCGACCATCGCTATAAAATCACAAGCCTTCAATTACTTCGAAAAAACTTCGAAAAGAAACGGTTAATTAGGCTACCCTCGGCATAAGCAAAAGAGCTTCCATCATATCAGCTCTAAATAATAGGCTTCACAATTCAGCCATCAAGCGAAACCTCCCGAGGTGCTCATTTATCGCTACATAACGACTCGCAATCGAGGCTTTTATCAAGACGTTGAAGAGCTGGGAGAACACAAAAAATTCAAAAAGCCTTTAGCGAGGGAAAAATAAAGCCTACATTAAGAGGTCGTACTGACCCAACGCGTAAGAGCCACTATCGCCAGCCCATATTAAAGGTTGTACCGACCCAATGTGTAAGAGCTACCGTCGCCAGCCCATATTAGAGGTCGTACTGACCCAACGCGTAAGAGCCTAAGGGCCAGCTTAAAATTCAAAAACTTAAGGGTCAATGAGCTTGAGTCGAAATCTGACTCGAAAACTAAGCCTGAAATAGTTAACTGAATACGCCTAAGGGCAAACACATAAGAGCCACTATCGCCAGCTTAAAATTAAAGGCGTACCGACCCTACGGGCCAATATAACTAGCCTCTGGGCTGATTTGCAAAACCAAGGGTTCCACCTCGAATGAAGAATAAGACTGAAAGGCTTCCTTTTATACATATGCATGAAAAAATACAAAAGCTCCATTTACAAAGTTCTCTAAGAACGCTTACAAAGAATCAAAAAGAAAAAAGCCCGGTCAATTTTCTCCTTGGGGACTACGACCCCATCGACCTTTTCTCCACTATCTTTAGTATTAGATATGAGGAATCAGGCATCATAGTCATCTGCCTTGGCCTAAGCTATCTCTTCCGAGTGATCGAAGCCCTTAGCATGGATCTCTTCGAGAGTTTCCCTTCGAGATTTGCAATGGGCATACTCATTACTTTTGCTCTCTCGACTAGAAGCCCCTATTAGCTTAGCCCGAGCTTTGGAAGCGTCTTTTAAGTAGATGTCCACTTTCTTGTCAGCTTTAGCCCAAATCTCTTCAGCTTCAGCCCAGGCATCCACGACTCGGCCTTCATCTCCAAAAGGTCGGATTCGAGCTTTGCAA